>NC_058520.1:481140370-481443401 GCF_904849725.1 Hordeum vulgare subsp. vulgare
ACCAGTTGAACAAGTTCAAGGACAAGATCAATTGCTCAAACATGGTGATGTGCCCCATGATGTCCAAGTGTTTACACAAGGTTCCGAATCTGCTCAAGATCAAGATCAAGTGCAACTACAACATCCAGACCAAATAGAGGCACAAGATCAAGATCAAGAGCAACCACAAGATCAAGGACAAACCAGTGAGCCTGCTCAAGTCGAAAATCAAGTTGATCAGGATGATGTCTCTCAATTTCCTTCTGGAACACCTAAGAGGGCTACTGGTGCCAAGGGAGGATCAAAACGCAAGGCCAAGCAAAGTAATCAAGTCGATGCTCCCCAGTTATCAAATGCAGAACTCTTGGAGTGTCGCGCAGCCAATATTGCAAACAAGCTGAGAGTCAAGTCACATCTTATGAAGAATGTGCTTGGTAGTTTGAAAAGGGGAGTATCCACTCGTCAACAAATTTGGAATTATTGTGAGCATCACGCGTTTGTTTCGTATTCTGAACCTCAATAGGTACATGAAGCGCTCGATGATGAGGATTGGCTTATGTCCATGCATGAAGAACTAAAGAACTTCGAGCGTAATCAAGTCTGGAAATTAGTGCCAAGACCAAAGGAGGAACATAATGTCATCGGTACCAAATGGATCTTCAAAAACAAGCAGGATGCCAATGGGATTGTGGTTTGAAACAAGGCAAGATTGGTGGCTCAAGGCTACTCCCAAGTCGAGGGTATCGACTACGGTGAAACCTTTGCCCCTGTTTCTCGTCTAGAATCTATTCGCATGCAGCTTGCATTTGCTTCTCATCACAATTTCAAATTACAACAAATGGATGTAAAAGGTGCTTTTCTTAATGGTCCTTTAAATGAGTTGGTCTATGTCAAACAACCCCCAGGGTTCGAACATCCCAAGCTCCCCAATCATGTGCACAAACTTAATAAGGCACTCTATGGCCTTAAACAAGCCCCACATGTGTGGTATGAGTACCTTACTGAGTTGTTACAAGATCGTGGGTTTGAAATTGGGAAGATAGATCCCACTCTTTTTACCAAGAAGGTCAAAGGGGATTTTTTCATATGCCAACTATATGTTGATGATATCCTTTTTGGTTCCCCTAACGAATCTTTCAATGAAGAATTTGCTGCACTAATGACTGAGAAATTTGAGATGTCAGTGATGGGTGAGTTGAAGTTCTTCCTCGGGTTCGAGATTAAACAAGGCTTAGAAGGGACCTTCATCAAACAAGCCAAGTACACTCAAGACATGCTCAGGAGGTTCGAGCTAGAGGATGTCAAGCCGATCAAGTTTCCCATGCCAACAAGATGCAAGCTTGACAGTGATCCCAATGGTAAAGCAGTGGATCAAAAGGTATATCGCTCCATGATTGGATCCCTTCTTTACCTTTGTGTATCTAGACCGGATATCATGTTTAGTGTAGGGATTGCTGCACGATTTTAATCTGCACCAAAAGAAAGCCATTATATGGTTGTTAAGCAAATCTTTTGATATTTGGCTCATACCCCAAACTTTGGCCTATGGTATCCCAAAGGAGCAAACTTCAACCTAGTAGGCTATTCTGACTCAGATTGGGCGGGAGACTGTGTGGAGAGGAAGTCAACTTCTGGAGGATGTCAATTCCTTGGTCGTTCACTGGTAAGTTGGTCTTCAAACAAGCAGAATTGTGTCTCACTATCTTCCGCCGAAGCTGAGTATGTGGCAGCTGCGAGTTGTTGTGCACAGTTGCTATGTATGAGGCAAACTTTAAAGGATTACTGTGTCACTTGTGACAAAGTGCCTCTTCTATGTGACAATCAAAGTGCTATCAAGATTTCCCTCAATCCGGTGCAACATAGAAAGACCAAGCACATTGATATTCGCCATCACTTCATTCATGAACATATCAAGCTAGGTGATATTGAGGTTCACTTCATCAACACTGAAGAGCAACTTGCAGATATTTTCACTGAGGCCCTAGATGAAGCAAGGTTCCGGGAGTTAAGGCATGAGCTAAATATCATTGATTCAAGTAATGTGGATTGAAACTAGGCACTTTGCACCTCACTCTGCATTATATCTTGTTCTAGGTGTAGGCATGGACATAGGGGGAGTGTTGTTCTCTCAATGAACTTTCCCTCCCCCCATTATGCATAAATCGATCAAGTCTTTCACTTTGGCCATTATTAAATGGCACGTGTACTTCAAAGACGAGCATTGGTCATGAACCCAAGGATAATTCTTCGCGATGTCATAGCTTTGTCTCAAACATAGGTGGCTCCGGCCACCGCCCACCTTTCTCTCTTGTTGTAGAAAGGATACAAAATGACTAGTTAGTATATCTTGTTGGTGTTACCCTTTTCTCCACACTGACTAGTCGTTGCCCACATCATTTCCACGAAGTCCTAAGTCTCTTTGAGCTTTTCTGGGGCGGTACTACCGCCAGGGGGAGCGGTACTACCGCCAGGACCCTAGCGGTACTACCGTCAGGGGGAGCGGTACTACCGCCAGGATCCGAGCCTTTCATGGCTTGGTTAGGGCTTTTTAGGGCTGTCTCAAGGGGGGAGCGGGACTACCGCCAGGGTGGCGGTACTACCGCTATGACCCCAGTGGTACTATCGCCAAGGGGAGCGGTACTACCGCCAGGGTAGCGTTACTACCGCTATGACCCAGCGGTACTACCGCTCCGCCCGGGATCTGAGGACTATATAAAGGGAGAGGGGCCGTTTTTCTTGCCCCTGTTTCATCTTCTTCGTGGTGCTCTCTCCCTCTACCCGAAATATCCCTGCTTGGATCTCCTTCCATGGAGCCTCCCCTCTCTTTCCAGTTGGAGGGCTTGCTCCCCTCCCCCTTCCTCCTTCAAGTGCCATGGACTCCAGTAAAGCTCCTCCCCTTCCTCTCTTGGTGGGTGTGTTTGTTTCTAGGGTTAGGAGCTTGTTGATTTGGATCCATGGATATGCTTCATGCTTAGTTTTTGGATGGAATGGGGGAGAAATCTTAGGGGATTTTAGGTCTAATGTTCTTCATTGCAAATATTTTGACATGCCCTAGTTCTCCATGTTTTAGATCTGGTAGCTCTTATCATACATCTCATGGATTTGATCTAAACTTGGATACCATTGACTAGACTTGTCTTCATCTAGATGATCTAGAGTTCCACATGTTTTAGAACTATGGTGGTTCTTGTGATAAGTTTATCTGGTAGCCGTGGATCTCCTGAAACGAATCTAGTATTTTTTTAGTTGCTTCAAAGCTAACTAGATCTGAAAGTCAACCCCTAGCGGTAGTACCGCTCCACTCGGGCGATACTACCGCTAAGGAGGCAGCGGTACTACCGCCAGCCTGGCAGTACTACCGCTGAGGGGAAGCGGTACTACCGCTAGCCCTGCGATACTACCGCTATGACCCCAACGGTACTACCGCCAGGGCGAGCGGTACTACCGCCAGGGGGATTTTTATTTTTGATTTCCCTTGGCAATGTGTGCTTCTTCTTATGTTTTTTGAACATTGCCATGACTCCTTTTGTTGCTCTTTTTGTGTGTGTGTCTTGTGTGTCACAGGTGGTTCTCGTCGCTCGAATCCTGTACGTAACACCCACTCAAAGCAGTACCGCAATCCAGAGGCTCCAGAAGGTTCCGCAACTTCCAGTCTGAACCCTACAAAGAAGTCTTTCAAGAAGGTTGCCACCAAGTCCAAAGGGCCCAATGTCCGCACTATGCCTCCTAAGGACTTTGTGGCACTCCGTACCCGTGATCCCTATGTTAATGAAAAAGTTCAACTCAAGGGTTGCAATCATGTTTGGTCACGGGAACAGGCAATGATCTTTCGTGACATCATCGTGCCCTTCAAGAAGATGTATGTCCCAGTCCAGTGGATCGACATTGCTCACCTTCGGCGGCATCATGACTACTTTGGCGAGGCTCTCTTCTTGGTTGAAAAGCTTGGCATTACGGAAGTTATTGATATGTCTCAAACGAATCTATAATTTTTTATGGCTTCATGCTGTTATCTTGTCAACTTTGGATGTTTTATGTACCTTTTATATCTTTTTTGGGACTAACTTATTAATTCAGTGCCAAGTGCCAGTTCCTGTTTTTCCTGTGTTTTTGACTCTTTTCAGATCTGATTTTGGAACGGAGTCCAAACGGAATAAAATCCACGAAATAAATTTTTCCAGAACAGAAGAAGATCGGGGGACTTGAGGGCCAAGGCAGGAGAGCTACAGGGGGGCCACAAGCCCTGTAGCCGCCACCAGGGGGGCCGGCGGCTACCAGGCTTGTGGCCTCCCTGGCGCTCCCCTGCCCTAGCTCTTTCGCCTATATATTCCCTAAAATCCAGAAAAAAATCAGGGCATCCACGAAAACACTTTTCCGCCGCCGCAAACTTCCGTTTCCGTGAGATCTCATCTGGAGACCCTTCCCGGTGCCGTGCCGGAGGGGACTTTGGAGTTGGAGGGCTTCTACATCAACATCATCGCCTCTCCAATGACTCGTGAGTAGTCCACTTCAGACCTACGGGTCCGTAGTTAGTAGCTAGATGGCTTCTTCTCTCTCTTGGATCTACAATACAAATTTCTCCATGATCTTCATGGAGATCTATCCGGTGTAATCCTCTTTGGCGGTGTGTTTGTCGAGATCTGATGAATTGTGGATTTTTGATCAGATTATCTATGAATTATATTTGAGTCTTTGTTGATTTCTTATATGCATGATTTGATATCCTTGTAAGTCTCTCCGAGTCTTGGGTTTTGTTTGGCCAACTAGATCTATGATTCTTGCAATGGGAGAAGTGCTTGGTTTTGGGTTCCTACCGTGTGGTGACCTTTCCCAGTGACAGAAGGGGCAGCAAGGCACGCATCGTGTTGTTGCCATCAAGGGTAACAAGATGGGTGTTTATCGTAGATATGAGATTGTCCATCTACATCATGTCATCTTGCTTAAGGCGTTACTCTCTTCTTATGAACTTAATACACTAGATGCATGCTGGATAGCGGTGGGCGTGTGGAGTAATAGTAGTAGATGCAGAAAGTATCGGTCTACTTGTTTTCGACATGATGCATATAGATATAATCATTGTCATAGATGCCGTCATGACTTTGCGCGGTTCTATCAATTGCTCGACAGTAATTCGTTCACCCACCGTCTACTTGCTTTCATGAGAGAAGCCACTAGTGAACACTACGGCCCCCGGGTCTATTCACAACTATCGTCTCCACTTTCGCTTTTACTTAGCTTTGTTTACTCTTTGCTTCCAGTTCTCACTTTGCAAACAATCTATAAGGGACTGACAACCCCTTCATAGCGTTGGGTGCAAGCTCTTTGTGTTTGTGCAGGTACTTGTGACTCGACACGATTCTCCCACTAGATCGATACCTTGGTTCTCAAACTGAGGGAAATACTTACCGCCGCTGTGCTACATCACCCTTTCCTCTTCAAGGGAACACCAACGCAAGGCTCCAAGGCCTCGGGGAAATCCTTTGCATATTTGCCAAGGAAGTCCCTATAGGCATAGCCCGCGACAGAAGGATTCCTGGCACCGTTGCCAGGGAAGGTCTGTTGTCGCAGTAGCAGAAGGATTTCTGGCGCCGTTGCCGGGGAGGAGAGATCAAGTCAAGATCTATCCAAGTAGGTGTCACAAACTCATCTCTTGCATTTTTTTCCCAGTTGCCTCTCGTTTTCCTCTCCCCCACTTCACATTTGCCGTTTTCATTTGCCTTTTTCGTTTGCCTTTTTCGTTCGCCCTTTCTTTCACTTGCTTTTTGTTTGCTTGTGTTGCCATGTGCCTTCAATATGCTTGCAACTTCGCTTGCTGAAAATCTATTGATATGGATCCTCATCCACTTGCTGATCTCTTTAAGAGATCCACTTATGTGGAACCAATTGCTAGTGAGTTGAGTGCACTTGACTTTCTCTATGGAGTTTTGCTTGAGATGCGTGAATCTGAAAATCGTGATGAAGAAATCTATGAAGTGATTCACGAGGGCTCCTTGAATGAAAAGCATGATTGCAATGGTTTCACTATGAATTCTATTAGTGACAATCATGCTAAAAATATTCAAAACCCTAAGCTTGGGGATGCTAGTTTTGCTATGTCCACTACTTGTTGCAATGATCATGATTGTGGTGATGATTTTTATTATGATCTTGAAAAATTGTTTAAGCCTCATGATGAATATGATGTTTGCAATAATATTGAAAGTGGGTTTGGAGAAGTCATGACTTTAGTTGATGATAATCCCACTATTTTTGAGGAGCGTCAACTTTGCATGCATGTGGATAATGAAAAGTATATCCTTTGTGATAGCTATATTTTTGAATTTGAATATGATCCCACATGTAATTGCTTTGAGAGAGGAAAATATTGTGGTAGAAACTTTCATGTTACCAAATTACCTCTCGTTATGTTGCGATTGCTATTGTCTCTTTCTTCTTCCTTGCATTTGGTAAATATTGGTTGTCTTGCCAATTTGTTTTCCTATAAAATGCCTATGCATAGGAAGTATGTTAGACTTAGATGTGATTTTCACATGCTTTATGATGCTCTCGTTGTGCTTCAATTATTGTCTTTTGTGCGAGTATCATTGAATTATCAATGCCTAGCTAAGGGCGTTAAACAATAGCGCTTGTTGGGAGGCAACCCAATGAATCTATCCTTTTTCTTTCTATTTTTTGTTTTCCACACTTTCATAATTCTGTTATGATTCTGTTTTTTGTGTTTCTTTTGCGTTTGTGCCAAGTAAAACCGTTATGATTAGTATTGGGGATGATCGTTTGGTCATGCTAGAAAAGACAGAAACTTTCTGCTCACGAAAAGATATTTTTTTCTGTAAGAGATTTTGAGTTGATTCTTTTTGTTGCTGATTGCTACGCAAATTCTTCAGACTGTCGTAATTTGTCAGAATTTTTGAAGTACCAGAAGTATACGAAGTATACAGATTGCTATAGACTGGTCTGCTGTTAACAGATTCTGTTTTTGTTGAGTTGGTTGCTTATTTTGATGAAACTATGGATAGTATCGGGGGGTATTAGCCATGGAAGATTGAAAATACAATAACCCAACATCAACATAAGTAGAATTTAAGTTTGCTACAGTACCTAAGGAAGTGGTGGTTTGCTTTCTTATACTAATGTTATCACGAGTTTCTGTTTAAGTTTCGTGTTGTGAAGTTTTCAAGTTTTGGGTGAAGTTCTTATGGACAAAGAAATAAAGAGTGACAATAGCTCAAGCTTGGGGATGCCCAAGGCACCCCAAGTTGATTCAAGGATGCTGTAAAAGCCTAAGCTTGGGGATGTCCCGGGAAGGCATCCCCTCTTTCGTCTTCAATCCATCGGTAACGTTACTTGGGGCTATATTTTTATTCACCACATGTTATGTGTTTTGCTTGGAGCGTCTTGTATCGTAGGAGTCTTTTATTTTTGTTGTGTCACAATCTTCCTTTCTGCACTCACCGTGATTTTGTCAAGCTTCACTTATATCCTTTGGTTAGACAATTCGGCTCACATGTGCTTCACTTATATCTTTTGAGCTAATTGATTTTGCTCTATGTGCTTCACTTATATCTTTTAGAGCACGGAAGCGCGTGGCTTGGTAGTTTATCTATGCTATGAAAGTAGTCTCAAAAGGGGTAGTTATCCAAAGAGATATGAAAACTTCCACCTTCATGTGCATTGAATAGTTAGATAAGTTTGATTCATCTCAATTAGTTTTGAGTTGTGGTTGTGGTAATATTTAAGTTGTTAGTAAGGTGTTGTGGATCTAGAAATACTTGTGTTGAAGTTAGTGATTCCCGTAGAATGCACGTATGGTGAACCACTATGTGATGAAGTCTGAGCATCATTAGTCTATTGATTATCATCCTTTGTGTGGCGGTCGGGATCGCGCGATGGTTTATACCTACCAACCCTTCCCCTAGGAGTATGCGTTGAATGCTTTGTTTCGATTACTACTAAAACTTTTGCAACAAGTATATGAGTTCTTCATGACTAATGTTGAGTCCATGGTTTAGATGCACTTTCACCTTCCACCATCACTATCTTCTCTAGTGCCGTGCAACTTTCGCCGGTGCACAAAACCCACCATTAGCCTCCCTCAAAACAGTCACCATACCTACCTACTATGGCTTTTTCAAAGCCATTCCGAGATATATTGCCATGCAACTACCACCATGACATGTGCCACAGCTTCTACATTGCCATTGCATGATTGTAACATAGCTAGCATGATGTTTCCATTAATGTCTATGCCATGCTAGATCATTGTCACGGTACACTACCGAAGGCATTTCATATAGAGTCATCATTGCTCTAAGTTTTGAGTTGTAAGTGTGACGATCATCATTGATGGAGCATTGTCCCATGTGAGGAAATAAAAGAGGCCAACGAAGCCCATTTACAAAAACAGGCCAAAGATGCCCACCAAAAAAATAAATAAATAAAGAGGCCGAAGAGCTCACCAAAAAAATGAGAGAAAAAGAGAGAAGGGACAATGCTACTATCCTTCCACACTTGTGCTTATTTGACAAGGAAGTCCCTATAGGCGTAGCCCGTGACAGAAGGATTCCTGGAGCCGTTGCTAGGGAAGGTCTGTTGTCGCAGTAGCAGTTATCACCTTCAGAAATGACTTTGATCCAGATCTTGTGGCCCAGTTTTATGTCACCGTTCACTTTCAACCTGATGACGAGCGCACCATGACCTGGATGACGGCTGGTCAGAAGCTGACTGGTACCTGGGCGGAGTTCATGCAGATCGTGAATGTCGACTTCCAGGGGCAAGAAACTGTTCTTGGGCTGCGTCCTCATGCTCTTACTAAGTCTACTTCCACCCCCAAGGACAGGCTGCAACATCTTTACATAAAAAAGGGTGTGGTCCCCACGCATCTGGATGTCATGCATCGGATCTTGTGCAACACCATGTTCCCTCATATTGGCAACAAGGACGAGGTGAATGGACATCTGGCTGAGATGCCTCTACTGTGTGAGGAGGCAAGGAATAAGGACACTGCGCCTCTCGACATATCTGATGTGATGTTCTGTGAACTCTGGAATTGCATCATGAACCGTAAGGTTCCCATCTACGGGCCTTATATGTTCTCCTTTATTCAGAAGAAGTGGAAAGATACCTATCTGGACGAGGTCCTCCTTGTTGAAGGTGACTACTTTGTGCATGATCCTATCAAGTTGCGTCTAAAGGACAAATGGGCCAACACCTCGACTTCTTCTCAGCCCATGGAGACTGACACAGAGACTGCTGCTGGAGGAGGACCTGCTTCACATACCCGCTCTTCTGTTATGCCATCTTGGGGTGTGAAGCTGAAGGATCAGATGAAGACTCTCTTTTGTATGCAGGCCAAGGGACAGTATCAGTCTCATGTGGCCCAGAAGGAGAACCGTCACAGGCACAAGTGTGTCTTAAGGACACTTGATGTGGCAATCTCGAGCGGCTCAGAGGATGACATCACTCCAGAGACTGACTGGATGAGGGCTCAAGGTTACCAGTGGAATGGGTCTGATGCTGAGGAGGAGGTTTCTGACGAGGACATTGAGGAGGAGCAGGACGAGCAGGATCCGGATGCCATGAATGAGTCTGAGGATGAGGAGTGACCACCTGTGTCTTAGGTGTGCCCCTTTTTGGTGTCTTGGTGCCAAAGGGGGAGAGAGTCTAGGAGTTGGATTTGCTTGCTTTATCTTTATCGTGTTTGCTTTGAACTTGGTTTGATCGTATTTGATATCTTTACTAGGTGTGATGTGAGACTTGTTTTTATTGCGAGACCTATTTTAATCATATGTTGTGAGTCATATGCTCTTCAATTATCTCTATTAAATTATCTTTATGCTCACATACTTTCTAGTGTGCAAATCCGGTATTGTCATCAATCCACCAAAAAAAAGGGAGATTGTTAGGGCATATTTAGGCCTAAGTAATTTTGGTGATTGATGACAGTACCTTAGTGGACAAATCGTGTGCATTGAGCATTTTAGATAATACATGAGAAAGGCATAAGACGATTCGGCACCCTCCGTGGAATAGAAGCACGGCGTCTTCTACGATTCTGTTTGGTGGTTTTGAGTCGTAGGAACACCGTACTATTAAGAGGGGATCTGCATTGGGAAGGTTTGGGTGGAATCAATCTTGCACGCACACACTTTTTCTCCATCTCCTTTCCCTTGCAACTATGGAGCTTTTTTCCTCTCTGGTCTTTCTCTTCTTGCAAAAATGTCCTCTAGCGGTAGTACCGCTGGACCTAGCGGTAGTGCCGTTGGATCTGGCGGTAGTACCGCTGGCCCAGCGGTAGTACCGCCCCTGGTCAGTGGTAGTACCGCTCCGGGACTTTAGTACCGTCATCGTTGCGGCTATACTACGTCGGACTTTTTTGCGAAGACTTTCTTGGCGGTGGTTGGCCCGGTAGTATCTTTGCGCTACCATGGGCTCAGCGGTAGTACCGCTGCAGCCAACGGTAGTACCGCTGGAGGGTCAGCGATAGTACCGCTGCTGCTAGCGGTAGTACCGCTGGGCTCGTGCTGTGAGTGAGGAAAACGATTGGATTCATTCCCCCACTATATAAAGGGTTCTTCTTTCTCAAGAACCCTGCCTTTGACCCTCCCAAGATCCATTTTCTGCTCCCTAAGCTCATAAGTGCCCAATCTCTCTCCCTAGCCAATCAAACTAGTTGATTTCCTAGGGATTGGTTGAGAAGGCCAAGATCTACACTTCCACCAAGAGAAAATTGATTCCACCCACTAATCCCTTGCGGATCTTGTTACTCTTGGGTGTTTGAGCACCCTAGACGGTTGAGGTCACCTCGGAGCCACATTCCATTGTGGTGAAGCTCCGTGGTCTTGTTGGGAGCCTCCAAGCTTTGTGTGGAGTTAGCCCCAACCTTGTTTGTAAAGGTTCGGTCGCCGCCTTCAAGAGCACCCATAGTGGAATCATGGCACCTTGCATTGTGTGAGGGCATGAGGAGAATACGGTGACCCTAGTGGCTTATTGGGGAGCATTGTGCCTCTACACCGCTCCAACGGAGACGTACTTCCTGTCAAAGGGAAGGAACTTCGGTAACACATCCTCGTCTTCATCGGTTCCACTTGTGGTTATCTCTAATCTTTACTTTGTGTATGTCATTGTTGTAGACTATTTCTTACTTGCCTTAGCGATTATAGTTGGTAGCATCATATAGGTTGATCACCTAGTTGTCATTTTAGAGAACCTTTATGTTGCTAACCCTAACTTGTTAAGAATAGTTAAAAAGTGGTTGTTGCCTATTCACCCCCCCCCCCCCCCCGCTCTAGTCAACCATATCGATCCTTTCACAATTGATAGAAAAGCGAATAATTATGAAGATATCCAAGGCAATGATTATGCATATAGGCATCACGACCGTGCCAAGTAGACCGAAATGATTCTGCACCTACTACTATTACTCCACACATCGACCGTCTCCTGCTTGCATCTAGAGTATTAAGTTCATGAAGAACAGAGTAACACATTAAGTAAGATGACATGATGTAGAGGGATAAATTCAAGCAATATGATTAAAACCCCAAATTTTTATCCGCGATGGCAACAATACAATATGTGCCTCGCTACCCCTACTATGTCACTGGATGAGGACACTGCAAGATTGAACCCAAAAGTAAGCACTTCTCCCATTGCAAGATTTACCAATCTAGTTGGCCAAACCAAACCAATAACTCGAAGAGACTTGCTAAGATATGAAATCATGCATATAAGAATTCAGAAGAGATTCAAATAATATTCATAGATAATCTGAACATAAACTCACAATTCATCAGATCTCGACAAACACACAACAAAAGAGTATTATATCGGATAAATCTCCATGAAGATCATGAATAACATGGCATTGAAGATCAAAGAGAGAGAAGAAGCCATCTAGCTACTAGTTATGGACCCGTAGGTCTATGGTGAACTACTCACGCATCATCGGAGGGGCAACGGAGTTGATGTAGATGCCCTCTGTGTTCAATTCCTTCTCCTGAAGATTACCGAAAAAGGCTCCCAGATTAGATCTCATGGGAAGAGAGGCTCTCGGCGGTGGAAAAGTATTTTTGTGGATCTTTGCTGTGATACGAGAATATTTGGGAATTTATAGGCCAAATAATAAAGTTAGGAGACCTGTAGGGGGCCCACAAGCTAGAGGGCGCGCCCTACAAGCTTGTGGCCTGCCGCAGGTGCCGTGCCCCCTACTCCAAGTCTTCTAGGTTTCTTCTGGTCCAAGAAAAATCATTCCGAAGATTTTATTCCGTTTGGACTCTGTTTAATATTCCTTATTTGCAATACTAAAAAACATGGAAAAAACAGAAACTGGCACTAGGCTCTAGATTAATAGGTCAGTCCCAAAAACAATATAAAACAACATATTAATGCATATAAAATATCCAAAACAGATAATATAATAGCATGGAACAATAAAAAATTATAGATACGTTGGAGACGTATCAATGGTAACCGACCATATCTAACCCTAGGTACCCCTAGTGTCTATAGAAACGAGAGGGTTTTAGTTCGTAGAGGACATAATCATTATCCTACCCATCTATGGTTTAGTTCATCTCATCTCATGGTAGATCAACTCTGTAATCTTCATACACTCATCAATATAATCAAGTAGGGCGTAGGGTTTTATCTCTTAGAGAGGGCCCATACCTCGGTAAATATTGTCCCTGTGTTTTCCTGTTACCCATTGATCCATGATCCACAACCCAGGACCCCTACCTGAGTTCCCCGGATTTGACACCGACATCGATGCTTTCATTGAGAGTTCCGTTGTGGGATCACCAATGGATCAATGGCTCACTTAGTCATTAGCGATAGCATCCACACCGGGGATGTCTTTTTTCCCGTCTAGCTCTGCGTGTTCAGCAGCATCGTTCTACATGTCGATGCAGCGAGTAACCTCGACCATATCGTCGGCTTCGCCCCAGATAAGAAGAACATGTTTGGCAACCTAGAATAAGTCGTTGATGTCCGGGGCGATCTGGTCCTTATAGGGCTCTCATCCTCACCTGATGAGCCTGGAAACCCCGACAACCCTCTTTCCCGCATTGGGTGCAAGTGTTTGGTTATGTGTGTGTTGGTTATGTCGAAGGGGGTTTGTGTGATTCTCCTATTGGTTCGATAACCTTGGTTCTCATTGAGGGAAATACTTATCTCTAATGTGTTGCATTTCCCACCGTCTTCGGGGGGAAATCCAACCCAGTTTACAAGTAGCATGTCTTTGAGAGCTTGTTCTACCTTCATAGGCTCAATGCTAGAGATAAATGAGTAATGCTCAAAAGAGTGAGTGATAAGTATTTGTTCAAACTTATCTCTAATCTGTTCAAACAAGTTTTAGAGTGAGTGATTCTCCTTGATTTGATGTCACCAAGTATTTGTTCAACGGGATGATTCTTGTCCACTCTTGTTCAAATTCGAGATAGATTTTGAGTTGTGGATGGTAGAGCTTATTCATTATCATCTTCTTTCGTTGTTGTTGTTGAAGTTGTCACTTCCTTGAGGTGGTGGAGAGGTAGGTTGAGGTGGATCTTCTAGTTGTACTTACTTGTTTCCTTCATCTTGATATGTACCACTTGTGGATGCCTCCATGTCATTTTGTGGTACACCTTGACGTGAAGTGGGGGCTTCCACTTGAGTTGATAAAGTACTTTCCTTCACCTCCATGGGACTAATTTTGCCTATGGATAGATCTTGAATTGTTTCTGGAGAATCTTTGTCTCCTACATGAAATGGCAATTGTTTGACTTGCAAACCATTAGTCTCATCAAACTTCACATCTACTGTCTCTTCAACTTTTCGAGTGAAGTTGTTGTAGAATCGGTAAGTGTGAGAGTTTGATCCGTAACTGAGTAGGAAACCTTCATGTGATTTAGGAGCAAATTTAGAATGACAATGCTTATCAAGAATGTAGCACTATGAGCAGAATACCTGAAAGTATCAAACTTGGGTTTGTTACCGGTGAGTATCTCGCATGTCGTTTAACCGAGAAGCATGTGAAGATAGAGTCTATTTATGGCATGACAAGCTGTTTCCACCGTTTCCGCCCAAAAATGTCTTGGAGTTCTATAATCGCCAAGCATCGTTCTTTCCATCTCTATCAGGGACCAATTCTTCCTCTCAATAACTCCATTTTCTTGAGGGGTGTACATAGTTGACAACTCATGTGAGATCCCTTCTTCGTCAAGAAAGGTATCCACATTTGTGTTCTTGAAATCCAATCCATGGTTGCTCTGAACTTTCCTAATCTTCACTTCAAACTGTTTTTGGGCCTTCCAAGAAAAACTTTTTAAGATATTTTGAACATGTGACTTATCATCAAGAAAGAATACCCATGTGAATCTGGAAGAATCATCAACTCTGACTAAACCAAAGGAATTTCCATCACGGCTCTTATAAGCATTGGGACCAAAAAGATCCACATGACGCACCTCAAGTGGTCTCCTAGTAGTCATGATATTCTTTGCGGGATGACTTCTCCCAACTTGTTTTCCTGCTTGATAAGCGCTATGAAGCCTATCTTTGTCAAAGATAACATATTTAACACCAAATATACGACCACCTTTGATAAGCTTGTCTAGATTACACATACCAACATGTCCTAGCCTTCTATGCCATGACCATCCTTTAGAAGATTTTGCAATAAGACAAGTGCGAGGTTGGGCTCTCTTAGTGAAATCGACAATATATAGATCTCCTCTACGGAAAATGGTAAATATCATGTTATGATTGTCTCGATGAAATACTTGGCAATCTACTTTAGTAGATAGCACATTGAAACCAAAGTCGGCGAGTCTAGATACGGAAAGAAGATTGTATCCAAGAGATTCAATGAAAATGACATTTTGAATGGAGCAATCATGAGATATGGCCACCTTACCAAGGTCAAGTACCTTACCCATGGAGTTCTCTCCAAATGTTACGTACTTGCATGGTCCATCATTTGGTGTGACTCACGAAACATATCTCTATTTCCGGTCATGTGATGTGTGTATCCACTGTCGATAATCCTTCCTTTACTTTGGACATGTAGTCTTTGAATTTGGCCATGAGACTAAGATTCTTCGTAGTCTTCTCGAATTCAATGTCGAACTCCTCATCCTCGTCATAGTAGCCATGTTCCTCATTGTCATCATTAGATGGGACATCCTTGTCACAAACGTCAAGTGAGTCGTTAGATTTGTGATCATGACAGTATTCAAGATAATGAATTAGAATGGCTTCTAGAATGATATTGTTGATGGCTCTAACATCTCCTTTACCACACATAAGGTCACAAAGCTCAAAAAGACATTCATCAAACTTGGGATCACTAGGTTTCATCTTGTGGAATGCAATAGTTTTATGAAGGATAACATCAAGATTCTTTAAAGGTAAATTTGGGTATCTCTTTTCCAAATCTTTCCACAAGATGTAGGCACAAGTAAAGTTTTGCATGGAGCTAAGTATGATGTTAGGTAATCCTCTAATGATAAGACTGATAGTCCTTAGCTCGAAGCATGTCAATTTGTTCCTCGTGAGTAGGACATAAGGGATCAATGGGAGGCGCATATGGAGTATAGATATATTTTCTCAAGTTAAATTCATCAAATATATCAAGCATTTCATCTCTCTAATGACTATAGTACTCCCAATCGAGAATAGGCACTCTACATCTAATACTCCCAAAAGTAGACATACCCATCTTCCTCCAATGGTGATAAAACACAAGCAATGGAGACCAAAGCTCTGATACCAACTGTTGGATCGAGAAGTGGCGTCTAGAGGGGGGTTAAATAGACACTTAGTAAGACAAATGTGCACTTTTTTATTTCCTTGAGATTTAGGATGATTTTGGCACAAGTTAAGTTGCATCCAATGAGTCCTAGACATGCATATCTGGAGATCAAGCAGCGGAATGTAAATATCATGCATTTGCAAGAAACATAAAGCATGGTAGAGTTGGAAGATCAAACGGAATGAAGACATGAAGTTTTTTGACGTGGTTTTGATAGGTGGTGCCATCGTACGCCCACATTGATGGAGACTTCAACCCATGGAGGGTAATGGTTGGCCAACTCCATGATGGGCTCCACCCACGAAGGGTCCACGAAGAAGCAACCTTGACTATTCCACCCTCGCTTACGTCCATGAAGGACTAGCTTCACTCGGGGTAGATTTTAACAAAGTAGGCGATGTCCTTGCACTTACAAACTTCTTGGTTCAACTCCACATGATTTGGAGGTTCCCAAGCATCACCTGATACGTCCAAAATGCATCACTATTTTGTATCGTAATTTATCTCTATTCATTGATATATTTCACTTTTTGATGATGTACTTATAGTGTTTTGGCTTATTTTACACACTTTCCAACTTCCCGGTGCCGAAACAGCAGATGCAGGAATAAGCGGAGAAAATAGCAAGAAGAGTTGCAATATCAGAACATCTCCAATTGAGCTCAAATTTTGAGGGAAGAAGTTTCCGAACGGGTCCCGAAGACAGGCCAAAGAAGGGCCGGAGGGGGGCCACAGGTCACCCAGGCGACCTACTGACGCGGCCCCCCTAGGCCGCTCCAGGAGGCCGCCTGAGTGATGGGCCCCACCTCCGGCACTCTCCTTTGGCCTATATGTCCCTCTTGACCTAAAAATTCTGGGGACAGAAGAGCGATTCCGCCGCAGCTACGTGGCGGAAACCTATAGAGAAGAAAAGACCTTTCCGACGGCCAGATTCCGCTGGGGAGAACTCCTCCCGGAAGGGGAGATCATCACCATTGTCACGGGCATAATCGAGATTATCATCACCAACACTAGCACCATCTCCACCTTCATCCCATCTACTTTACCATTGCAATCGGAGTTGTACCTTGCACTATTCATCCCCTCTACTCTCACGGTATTGATTAATCTTTTGTCGTGAATGCTATTGAGTTTTGTTGGAGAATTATTGTTATGACCAGATTGTTAATCATATTTTCATCACCTCTGATCATGATCTATTTTATGTCTTGTGAGTAGTTCCATTAGTTCTTGAGGACATGGGAAAAGTCTAGATGCTAGTAGTCATATGATGTTGAAGTAATATGTGTTGATTGATATTTAAGTTATGGTGTTATCCTTCTAGTGGTGTTATGTGAACGTCGACTACATAACACTTCACCTTTTTAAGGACCTAGGGGGATGCATCGTGTATAAAGAATGCTTATGGTGGGTTGTCGGAGTGACAGAAACATGAACCCCAGTTTGCATACTTTTGCATGAGGGAGTATTGGATCCTAAAGCTTATTGCTATGGTTAGGCTTTGCCTTAATTTCTCTCTTGTATTTGTGGATGCTTGCAAGAGGGATTAATCATAATAGTGTAATTGTCTTAGCCTAGACGGTGCACTAGTTAAGATCCACCCACATAACACTTATCAATACAAAACATAGTACTAGACGAAATATGACGAAAGCACTTGACTATCTTTCCTGTGTGTCCTCAAGAACGCCATAGTCTTTATAAGTTTAGTCCCTCAGCTTATCCTTTGTGTTCAAAAGTATTGGGCCACTTGCTGCACCTCGGCACCATTTACTTTACTTGCATTTATTTCCTTGTTGCTTAAACTAGAAAACCCATAAAAGTTACCTTTTAGTACTTGCAGTTATTCCTTGCTCAAGATCACTTGTCAATACCTTCCGCTCCTCGTTGGGTTCGACACTCTTACTTACCTAAAAGTCTATGATAGATCCCCTACACTTGTGGGTCATCAAGACCATTTTCTGGCGTCGTTGCCGGGGAGTGTAGCCTTATTGGTAAGTGAAATTGGTAAGGAAACCTTTACACTGTATGTGCTGTTTTTTTTACTGTTTCCACCTTTTGTCCCTATGGACAACTCTGCTCTTGGTTTGTTGCTTGTGGGGAACCGCCCCAACGCTATTGTGGTGGAGAGGCCTCCCCCACCTTCTGAAATTGTGCCTTTTAGAATACCAACTGGTATTATTGATTGTGTTTTGGCTAATCGATATGCAGGAGATAGACATTCAGGTGAACACTTGTTATATATTTCACAACTATGCTCCTTATTTAAGCTCGCAGGTATATCGATGGATTTTTTTATGAGAAATTTATTCTCTCTATCATTAAAAGATAAGGCTTTGGATTGGTATAGGCTTCTTGATGACTCTCATTTACTAAATTGGCAAGATCTTATGCCTCTCTTTTATGCAAAGTTTTATCCTCTTCATGAAATACATCAAGACAGGAACTATATTTATAACTTTTGGTCTCGTGACAGAGAAAGCATTGCTCAAGCTTGGGGCAGATTGAAATCCTTAATGCTCAAATGTCCCAATAATGAGCTCTCCAAATAAACTATTCTCACAAATGTTTATGCAAGGCTTTCTCGTCAAGATAAAGAGATGCTTGATGCTTCCTCTAGTGGGGCGTTCTCCAACAAAAGCACTGAAGATAAGTGGGATCTTATTGAAAGGTTCCAAAAGAACACTGAAGACTGGGAGATTGATAAAGGTATTGAACCCATTATAAATTATGAACGTGATTACATTGAGAGCTATGTGAAAACTGATTACTTCAATACCTTTTGCACTAAGATTGGTGTTGATTCCCAGCTTCTAATTGATTTTTGCAAAGACTTTGCCTCTCATATTGACTCTTTTGAGAAGAAGGAGGATCAACATCATAAACCTTTTAAGGAATTACATGTTGATATTAATGTTGTTGACCCTATCTTGCCTGTAGTTGAATATGAAAAGCCCCCTTTTCCCGCAAGGATGAGGGAGCATTCTTTTGTCACAGGCATCCTGAATAAAAGTGAAAGAACGACCGATGAGCATGAGGACCTGATTAAAGTCGATCCTCAAGTTGCATTAGTCAAGGATCTTGTTACTAGTAATATTGAGGATTCCAATATAAATTTTTGTGTTGTTTCCACTAACCTTGTTACAACCAAGAATAAAATCCCAATTTCAGGTACTCCAGTTGTATCTATTAAAATAGGAGATCATAATTATTATGGGCTATGTGATTTGGGATCTAGTGCTAGTGCTATTCCTTTTTCACTTTATCAAGAGATCGTGAATGAGATTCTACCATATGAAATAGAAGAAGTTGATGTTACAATTCATCTTGCAAACAAAGAAACTATCTCCCCTATTGGAATTGTGCGAGATGTTGAAGTCCTATGTGGAAAGGTAAAATATCCTACCGAGTTTCTAGTACTTGGTTCAGTACAAGATAGTTTTTGCCCTATTATATTTGGTAGGCCTTTTCTCAAAACTTGTGGAGCTATTATAGATTGCAGGAAAGGAAAAGTATCTGTTGAATTTAATGGTGAGCCATATGAATTTAACTTTTCTAAATTCTCAAAGCAAACTCGTGGTACTGATCTACCTAGTAATGATAAAATTATTGAAGAGATTGCTTCTATTGCTATTCCTCCTAACGATCCTTTGCAGAAATTTAATGAACTAGATGATATATCCTTGAGACAACCTGCTATCCTGAAGCACAACCTTCCGGTTGAACCTTTGGGAATTTTATCGAAACCGAAAGAATACCCGGTGTTTGATCTTAAGCCTCTTCCCAGTACTCTTAAGTATGCTTATTTAGATGAAAAGAAAATATATCCTATTATTATCAATTCTAACCTTTCAAGATATGAAGAAGAGCGATTATTGGAAGTCCTTTGTAAACACCGAGGCGCTATTGGTTATACCCTTGATGATCTTAAGGGGATTAGTCCATCTATTTGTCAGCATACTATCAATCTTGAGCATGATGCTAAACCGGTTGTTGATCATCAACGACGGTTAAACCCGAAGATGAAGGATGTTGTGAGGACCGAAATCCTCAAACTTCTAGCTGCAGGTATTATCTACCCTATAGCTCATAGTGAGTGGGTAAGTCCAGTACATTATGTTCCCAAGAAAGGAGGTACGACTGTGATTCCTAATGATAAGAATGAACTAATACCTCAAAGAATTATTATTGGATATAGAATGTGTATTGATTACAGGAAGCTGAACAAGGCAACTAGGAAGGACCACTACCCGTTGTCGTTCATCGACCAAATGCTTGAAAGGTTATCCAAAAACACTCACTTTTGCTATCTTGATGGGTACTCTGGCTTCTCTCAACTTCATGTTAACACTGCCGATCAAGAGAAGACCACTTTTACTTGTCCCTTTGGTACTTATGCTTATAGACGTATGCATTTTGGTTTATGCAATGCTCCTGCTACTTTTCAAAGGTGTATGTCCGCTATCTTTCATGGTTTTTGTGAGGAAGTTGTGGAGGTCTTCATGGACGATTTCTCCGTCTATGGAACCTCTTTTGACCATTGTCTTCACAACCTTAATAAAGTTTTGCAGAGATGTGAGGAGACGAACTTGGTACTCAACTGGGAGAAGTGCCACTTCATGGTCAATGAGGGAATTGTTCTTGGCCACAAGATTTCTGAAAGAGGAATCAAGGTGGACAGGGCAAAGATTGAAGCAATCGAGAGAATGCCTTATCCAAAAGACATCACAGGTATTCGTAGTTTCCCGGTCATGCTGGTTTCTGTAGGAGATTTATTAAAGACTTTTCTAAAACTTTGAAACCCCTTACAAATCTTCTCCAGAAGGATATTTATTTTGTGTTTGATGAAGATTGTAAGGAAGCCTTCAAAGTTCTTAAGAAAGCCTTGATAACCGCCCCTATAGTCCAACCGCCTCATTGGAATTTGCCTTTTGAAATCATGTGTGATGCTAGTGATTTTGTTGTTGGAGCTGTGCTAGGACAAAGGGTTGATAAGAAATTGAATGTTATCCATTATGCTAGCAAAACCCTTGACACTGCTCAAAAGAATTACACTACTACTGAGAAAGAATTTTTAGCGGTAGTGTTTGCTTGTGATAAGTTTAGACCTTACATTGTTGATTCCAAAGTCATCATTCATACTGATCATGCTGCTATTAAGTATCTTATGCAAAAGAAGGATGTCAAACCAACGCTTATCAGATGGGTCCTTCTTCTTCAAGAATTTGATTTGCAGATTGTTGATAGGAAAGGAGCAGACAACCTTTCCAGGATGGAGGACATACCACATGATCCTATTCCGGTCAATGATAGTTTTCCTGACGAACAGTTAGCTGTTTTGCAGGTGAAATCTAATTCAGATCCATGGTATGCAGATTATGCTAACTTTATTGTTGCAAAGTTTTTGCCTCCAGGTTTAACATTTCAGCAGCGGAAGAAGTTCTTCCACAACTTGAGGTATTACTTTTGGGATAACCCACATCTTTTTAGAGAAGGTGCGGATGGAATTGTGAGGAGATGCATACCGGAGCATGAGCAGAAGGATATCTTGAGACAATGTCATAGCTGTCCTTATGGAGGACATCATGCCGGTGAGAGGACCACACACAAGGTTCTCCAATCAGGTTTTTATTGGCCTACTCTCTTTAAAGATGCTAGAAATTACGTTTTATCCTGTGATAAGTGCTAGAGAATTGGTAATATTAGTAGGAGGAATGAGATTCCTATGAATAATTCACTAGTCATTGAGCCTTTTGATTGCTAGGGTTTTGATTTTATGGGTCCTTTCCCTCCTTCACACAAGTACACTCACATCTTAGTAGGTGTAGATTATGTGACCAAGTGGGTTGAAGCAATCCCCACTGAAAGTGCCGATCATAAGACATCTTTGAAAATGCTCAAGGATGTAATCTTCCCTAGGTTTGGTGTACCTAGGCACCTCATGACCGACGGAGGATCACATTTTACACACGGTGCTTCTAGAAAAGCTCTAGCCAAATATGATGTTAATCATAGAATTGCTTCACCTTACCACCCTCAAACAAGTGGGCAAGTTGAGCTCACAAATAGAGAGATCAAGTTGATCTTGCAAAAGACAGTGAACAGTTCTAGGAAGGACTGGTCCAATAAATTAGGAGATGCCTTGTGGGCATATAGAACTGCTTACAAAAATCCCATGGGGATGTCTCCGTATAAGATGGTTTATGGCAAGGCATGCCATCTACCTCTAGAGTTAGAGCACAAAGCTTACTGGGCTGTTAGAGAGCTTAATGTTGATCCAAAGCTTGCGGGTGAAAAACGTCTCATGAACTTGACTTCTCTAGATGAGTGGAGAAGTTAAGCTTACGAGAGCGCAAAAATGTTGAAAGAAAAGGTAAAGAAGTGGCATGACAAGAGAATTTTGAAACGTGAATTTAATGTTGGTGACAAAGTTTTGTTGTATAGATCTCGTTTCAGGTTTTCTCCAGGTAAATTACTTTCCAAGTGGGAAGGACCGTACCATATCGAAGAAGTCTACCGCTCCGGTGCAATCAAGATTAGTAATTTTGAAGGCACAAAACCACATGTTGTGAATGGGCAAAGACTCAAGCATTACATGGCTGGAGACCCCATCAATGTAGAGGTAGATGTGATACAAGTGGCCACTCATGAAGAACATATTGCAACACTGTACCCGACACCGGCAGAAGAAGAATAAGAAAAGGTATGAAATACGGTAAGGAAACTTCGCGAACATCAATAAAAGTTCCGTTTTATATGTTTTTGCAAAATTAGAACAATTCTGAGCCGAGCCGGAGAAGATCTCCAGGTCGCACAGGCGACCTGCTGGCGCGGGCTAGACCCCAGCCGCGCCAAGAGGCCGCGTGGACAATCTGGAGTCCGTCTCCGACTCCACTTTGGCTTGTTACCTTCCTTTTGGTGCAGAAAATTTTCCTATATATTTTCCCGGATTGTTCCGGCTTTGTATCTTGCAATTCCATGTGTTTTCTTTTCGATCTGTTTGTGCCAGGAGAACTTTCAGCTAATTTAGATGCCATGGCTTCCCCAGAGTCTCCCAAGGACAAGTTCCTCGTCAACGTCATCAACCCTTATCTCGCAGAGGTAAAAAGACACCCTCAAACCCTTTGGGTGGAGGATGGTGTCCTCCACAAAGAGGATTTGAAGGGACCTGTCAAGGAGGGGAGCACCAGGGCTGGGCTGGAAGAAGTGGAGCAAGAAGTCTTCAAGTACAAGTTGATGATTGAGTGTGGTGTCGAGGCCAACTATGATATCATCGCTGAGCTGAAAAGGGAACATGAGGAGGAGATGAAGGAAGTGCGATCAATCATATCCGCACTAGAAACCAAAGTGTTTGAGCTTCAAGGGCACATTTGTGACCTTCAAAACCAGAACTGTGAGTATGAACTTAAGTTTTTGCGCATGGGCTTAGCTGCCGAAAGCAGGATCCTGGAGACTGAAGAATCATGTGTGGAAGGAGGACCTCTGCCATGGAAGCGTTTCTATAAGGATTACCTGAGGAACAAGAACAAGGATGAAGACTGAAATCTTCATGGGTAATGGCATTCCCTTAGCTTGTTCCAAGCTTGGGGGAGTTCCCGGTATCTTTATTTTTTTATCCTTTACTTATTTTTGGTAAATTTTAGTGTTGTATCATGTCTAGGGAAGTTATCTTATGAAATAGGTGTTTGCATTGAGGTCTATCACTCCTTTGGGGAGAGTTTGTATCCGTGAGTGTGCACTGTCTATGATAGAATATTAATGAGAAGTCTATTGGTTTCTTTGTTGCACTTGGTATTCTCTTCACGCAATCGATCTTATATGCTGATTCTTATGGGACTATTGATCTTACATATCACGTATGGCTTTGAAAACTTTATTTAATCTTGGCAAACATAGCATTGGTCATAACAACAAGCATGAGTTTTTTCTAGTAGCGACATAGCCAAAATCTTTATGTTCTTATGCTTGAAGTGTTATGCTGACAAGGAAGACAACTTGATGTTTTATGCCAATTCTTTATGTTAAACTTTATATTGTTTTTGCATCAAAGTCAACATTATTTATCTGCTCTTAAAAGCCTTTGCTAGCCAACCCTTGCACTAAGCGGGAATACTACTTGTGCATCCATACCCTGAAACCTCAACCTTCCCAAGAATCCACCATATCTTCCCTTTACATGGTATTTCACCGCCACTCCTAAAGTATATTACTCATGTGCTATCTTTAAACCTTCAAATATTACTCCATGTTTTGTGCCTATGTTTTAAATCATGAGGAAGTAGTGGGTAATTCATGATCTTCTCATACTCGACAAGTTTTATCTTGGGTTTGCATGTCTAATCCGTGAACCCCTAATACGAGGAGGGACTGGCATGAGCGCGCCCAGCTCGTAAAAGATAATAATAACAAACAAAACCTCCTTCACGCTTTGTTGATGAGAAATCAGAAAACTTTGGTAGTGACAAACAAAGGAGACTAAGGGGATGTGATCGTCCCCACTTTGGGAGCCATTCCTCAAAACTTGTCCAGCATGAGAGGTATTTGGCTATCTACTAGCATTCTTTGACAAATTATGCACCTCTCAAAATCTTGTTTTACAATCTTGTTGAATTCAAAATCCCTAAAATCTCTAGCACATGAGTTTTCCCTACTTCCCTCTATGAAGGGCCAATCTTTTACTTTTATGTTGAGTGAGTAAAACCTACATCTTTCTATCCTGAAAAGAGCAGACACTTTATGTTGACAAGGATGCATACACTTATATTGTTTTACTGAGATTTCCATATCACACCTTTGTTGACGTTATCATCAAGATAAGTGAGTTGTTTGCTAAGCCTAGCTAAAGCAAGCATCTTCCTTTTGTGTTAGCATTTTCAGTTCTTGACTAATAACATGTTGTTCCAAAAAGCTTCAATTGATCTTGTCAAAATATAAGAGGAAGAGCAAAAGTTAAAAGTTTTTAGTTGTTCTTTGACCAAGGACATTTTGCCATGGTTTGATGAGTTTTCTTAGCTCTACTTTTGATTGTAATTGATATTACTCTTTCATAAGGGCCTTATGAGTTGAGATTGTTGTTGAGGATGGTTGAGTTTAGTAGAGAAATTATGATGCTTCTTGTCTTTATTCTTATTTATCGACACTTCACTCTCTAAACTTGTGGACAGGTTTACTGAGCTCAATATTCACTTGGGGACAAGCGAGTTCTAAGCTTGGGAAAGTTGATATATCCAAAATGAATCACTATTTTGTATCATAATTTATCTCTATTCATTGATATATTTCACTTTTTGATGATGTACTTATAGTGGTTTGGCTTATTTTACACAGCTTCCAACTTTCCGATGTCGAAACAGCAGACGCAGGATTCAGCGAAGAAAATAGCACGAAGAGTTGCAATATTAGAACATCTCGAATTGAGCTAAAATTTTGAGGGAAGAAGTTTCCCAATGGGTCCCAAAGACAGGCCAAAGAAGGGCCGGAGGGGGGCCACAGGTCACCCAGGCGACCTGCTGACGCGGCCCCCCTAGGCCGCTCTAGGAGGCCGCCTAAGTGATGGGCCCCACCTCCGACACTCTCCTTTGGCCTATATGTCCCTCTTGACCTAAAAATTCCGGGGACAGAAGAGCGATTCCGCCGCCGTTCCGTGGCGGAAACCTATAGAGAAGAAAAGACCTTTCCGGTGGGCAGATTCTGTCGGGGAGAACTCCTCCCGAAAGGGGAGATCGTCATCATCGTCATCACCATCGTCACGGGCATCATCGAGATCATCATCACCATCAT
The DNA here is from genome assembly GCF_904849725.1 of Hordeum vulgare subsp. vulgare. Lineage (NCBI taxonomy): Eukaryota > Viridiplantae > Streptophyta > Magnoliopsida > Poales > Poaceae > Hordeum > Hordeum vulgare. Next base: position 481,165,920 of record NC_058520.1, read on the forward strand.
CACCAACACCAGGACCATCTCCACCTTCATCCCATCTACTTCACCATTGCAATCGGAGTTGTACCTTGGACTATTCATCCCCTCTACTTTCCCGGTGTTGATTACTCTTTTGTGGTGAATGCTATTGAATTTGTTGGAGAATTATTGTTATGAACAGAATGTTAATCATATTTTCATCACCTCTGATCATGATCTCTTTTATGTCTTATGAGTAGTTCCATTAGTTCTTGAGGACACGGGAAAAGTCTAGATGCTAGTAGTCATATGATGTTGAAGTAATATGTGTTGATTGATATTTAAGTTATGGTGTTATCCTTCTAGTGGTGTTATGTGAATGTCGACTACATAACACTTCACCTTTTTAAGGACCTAGGGGTATGCATCATGTATAAAGAATGCTTATGGTGGGTTGCCGGAGTGACAGAAACCTGAACCCCAGTTTGCATACTTTTGCATGAGGGAGTATTGGATCCTAAAGCTTATTGCTATGGTTAGGCTTTGCCTTAATTTCTCTCTTGTATTTTCAGATGCTTGGAAGAGGGATTAATCATAAGAGTGTACTTGTCTTAGCCTAGACGGTGCACTAGTTAAGATCCACCCACATAACACTTGTCAATACAAAACATAGTACTAGACGGAATATGACGAAAGCACTTGACTATCGTTCCCGTGTGTCCTCAAGAACGCCTTAGTCTTTATAAGTTTAGTCCCTTGGCTTATCCTTTGTGTTCAAAAGGATTGGGCCACTTGCTGCACCTCGGCACCATTTACTTTACTTGCATTTATTTCCTTGTTGCTTATACTAGAAAACCCATAAAAAGTTACCTTTGAGTACTTGAAGTTATTCCTTGCTCAAGATCACTTGTCAATACCTTCTGCTCCTCGTTGGGTTCGACACTCTTACTTATCGAAAAGGCTATGATAGACCCCCTACACTTGTGGGTCATCAACACCTAACCAATCTAGAAGACACCACTCTCCAAGAGATAATAGATTTTGTGTTTATGATGAACTCCTTGCTCTTGTGCTTCAAAAGATACTCTCCTCAACACTCAATCACTTTCTCACAAAATTTGGCTTGGTAGAAGAGGATGATTGGGTGGAAAGCAACTTGGGGAGGCTAGAAATCAAGGATCTAATGGTTGAAGTGGAATCCCTTGATCTCAACACATGAGTAGGTGGCTCTCTCTCAGAAAATGAATGGTGGAAGTGTTGTTCCGTTCTGATGGCTCTCTCAATAAGTGAGAGGGGGTGGAGCATTATTTCGAGCCTTCTCCCAAAATCCAACCATTGCAACATTATTGCCAAACCCTATGACACCGAAGTTAAAATTCCATGCTACCGACTAGTGCAAAATGTCCTAACTTTTGGCTTTTCGGTGAGACCGATTCGTCTTAACCTAGGCAAATCCAATACATCAGTGGCGCCAAAACATAAAACTCCGAAGTTTGAAATTAAATATTTCAACCATGGAAACTTGGTCACTTCTTGGTTCTACCTAAAACAGTCTCTGTTATACCGGGGTGCTAGGGTTTGGCATAGGTTGTGTCTTAATGGGACCGAAGAAGAAATCTTGGTAGCACCGAATTTGGAGTTTAGGGTTTAAGACGGAGGGTTTTGTGAGAATTTGATTGAGGCTTTTGGTGGCATATCTCTAAGCACTTGAGCAACCAGATCATCATCGGCACCTCATCCCCTCTTAATAGTATTGGCATTCCTATGGACTCAATTGTGATCAACACACTTAAAATAAAATATAGAGTCTTGAAGCTTTTGCCAATAAGATTCCTTTGCATCCAAGGGGTTTCTCACCATATCTTCTAGCCATTCCCATCATTGGACTTTTTCTGAAATATACTAGATGAACCGTTAGTCCAAGAGGTAACGTATGTTGTCATTAATTATCAAAACCACCAAGGGAGCATTTGTGCTTTCAAGAAGTCTCACCTGGTTTCCACCTATGCGGTCGTGCACGATTGAAAGAATGATGGAACACATTGTGGGACCTCATTGTCCATTGTTGTTGCCCTGTTTGTCAACACCTGCACTTTTGCTAGGGCTTGTCATGTCGGGGTTGCGACCAGCTGTGCCAAGTATGGGTCGAATGGTAATGTACCCGGTTCAGAGTCTATTTCCCTTAAATTGGTTGTCTCCTTGCTGCCTACTAGGCTCGTGCTTAGGTGACGTTGTGGTCGTTTTGTCCTTTTTGTTGGATTCTACCATAGGTGCATCACATGCAGTATAAAGTTTTTCTACACGCAAATCAACCAAGAACATGCTATGGAGATGGATCACGGATCATTACCACTAGACACATAGTTCCGTGCAACGAAAGTAGAGTTGGGTCAACGCGTCCGCGAGGTCCGTCTCCTCCTCGTTCAATCTCCCTCGAACAACCGATCGTTGGATCCCACGTACAGGTTCGTCAGAGCAGCACAAGTGCATCGCCTATAACGGTATCCGTGTGTGCACACAGTCAGCAGCGACTGGAGGTGGCTAGTTGCAACACATGTAAAACCCTAATGACGGCTCCAAAGTGATCAATTGAATAAGTGTGATGCACCTCCACTATATATAGGCATTCGTCGCGGGCTCAACTCTTGGGCCTCACACGGATACTAAAGCCTACAAGTTCCTTCCCTTAAACGCGCGACCCCTTAGGTTCTCGTTCATTTGGTTGCTAGTCAGATCACATCTGGCTCGACTAGTCGGTAGCGGCCCCTAGCAAAGCGTGCAGATTCCAAGTGTTCGATGAAACTGGTTAGGCACACCTATACTTCATACTTATGTTACCTTTACCGCACGATATATGTTGTCGTGCTCAAGGCGACATGGTCATCCTTGTTGAACCACAGCCTCTTTCTCGTTCCAGTGAATCTGACCAACACTTCAGAGTATCTCATAATCCTCATCGCATGGCCATGCTTACCCAGGTCGGATCACCCGAGGGGGCCAAAGTATATCTCTCCTGATCGGAGGGGCAAATCCCATCTTGCTCGACCATGTCTCGCAGCATGGGTCTGGATAAGCACGAAAGCTACCTTTGTAGCTACCCAGTCATAGAGTAGCGTTTGGTCGGCCCAAAGCACGCCTGTCACCATCCCGAGTACATGCGCCAACTCAGGTCTTATGACATAGAACGTATATTGTACTTAAGACTCACAGATGACCTATCGTTGCATCTCAGAGTTGGGTCTATCCAACTCGGTCCTTATCTCGACTCAGATCCGACTACGTCGAATCCGACCATATCTTTTTGAGTCCATATTATCTGGCTAGCATCCAATGCTACATGGTGAGTGAAACCGGACCATTCATTGTGTCACATGCTAGTTCAGTTGGTTCCGCGTCCACACAACTCTTTTGACTAGGGACCATTAAGCACACTCATCATACAATGCATAGTCTCACAAATAAGTCATGTACTTGTTAATACACATCACTGATAATGTACAAGGACTATCCTTTATTCATAAATACATAGGAAATAGCATCATACATGATTGCCTCTAGGGCATATGTCCAACACTTTTCTGTCTGGCATGCAAAGACGGTCTACCATTGCCTCTAGGGCATATCTCCAATACTTTTCTGTCTAGCACGCGTAGACGATCTTGCCTCTAGGGCATATCTCCAACACTTTTCTGTCTAGCATGCAGAGACGATCTACCATCGCACAAGGTTAACGTTGTGCTTTCAAATGTTTTGCTAGGAACTTCTTTCTGATAGTGTGCTTACCTTTAACTTTTGATTGGCTTGTTTGTTGTGTTCACATTCCAACTTTTTGGTTTCAATTGATCTATGTGCTCCTCATTTGGTTACCCTACAACGTGGATAGGCATACTTTTGTAAGACGGTTATAGCATGCTTAACTTCTTAGCTGCAATTGGTCTTTATGCCAATGACGCAGTGGGTCAACTAATAGGAATAATGACTGTGAGTGCTCATAACCTCACAGCTTGAAGAAGAGGTTATCACACGACATGCTCTAGACATAATTAGACAATGGAATGTTGCATCATGAACATGCAACTAAACACATTGCTTGTGTTTTTGGTACTTTTTAGGCAACCAAACGACATGCAAAATATGGCTCAAAGGCTATATTGACTCGGCAATTGTACTAGGTCGTGCGCTGGAGGAGAACATAGCCGGAAGCTGACCGGAGATGTGGCTCCCTGCACCGCCACACCTCCTACATGAACTTCCTCCCACCCTACTAGTGCGGGTTCCCACGGCTTCATCCACCGGCTGTCTCTGAATTAGCACAAAGGGGAACGGTGGAACTGCTGCCGCCAGTAGAGAACTTGTGGTCGTCCTGGACGCTTTTGCCATCCATGGATTTGGGCATTTGGAAGGAGACAACATTTGGAGGGGGAAGAACACAAGCCAAATTTGGGATGGTTGCACTGCCGGTTGGCGATTTATGACGGAGCTGGGTTGGGGCTTAGGATTAATCCTATATTGAACCATAAATGTTATGTATTTTCATGTATAGGGACCATATTGAAGTGTTTCTTAAGTTACGATACCAAATTGTTAAGCATTAGAGTTAAAATGACGAATGTGTGATTTCCTCTCCTCGGAAGTTCAAAATGACGCAACCAAACATGCCCTTAGGTACCCTCCCACCCCCCTTCACACTTACCCACACCCTAAGAACATCTCTAGCAGACCCCGTATAATGCCCCGACCCGCAAAATAACCGCCAAAATACGGGTCAGCGCGGAAAAGGTTACCCGACTAGACCCCGCAAACGTGTCGACCCGTAAATTTTTTTGCGAGGCGCTGCAAAAGTTCATACTCAACCTTCCCGCAAGCGACAGGGCAACGTTGTCGTGTAGGGCAGCAATCCGGCTGGCCCCGCTGGAAAGGCACGTGCGCCGGGCGTTGTCGTTGCTGCGCGATCTGACTGGCCGCCAGCGGAAAAGATGACCAAGGTTTCGGGCGTGAAGCGGAAGAAAGTTCCTACAAAAAGACCGGTGCCTTTGTCCACTCCCTCCACCCCGGCGAGATGTTCCCTGACGATGCCTTCGAACGGCGCTGCTTCCACCACAGGTGAGATGTCCGATGAAATGGTCAGAAGGTATGCATCTTCCCTCCCTTGTTCTTGCTTCGCTTTTCGCCATTGTGGTAGCTCCTGACTTGCTGTCACTCAATGTAGCGGTGGTTCAAACAATGTCGCTGTCGAGTTCGTGAACTTGTTGGACACTAACGCCGTCGACATCGATCAAGCCCCAATCGCTGGTTTTGATTACAATGAATTGGAGGGTGGCGTGGATGACCATGGTGGTGAAGATGAAGTGGAGGAGGTAGATGAGGGGGCGTATCAGCAAGCGCAAGCAAAAAGCATGAGATTGAAGAACGACGCGGTCTTGGAAGATCAAATCTTGATCAAGGCTTGGAGTACGGTGTCCATGGATGCTTGCACGGGTGTGTCTCAAACCGTCAAGAGGTATTGGCAAAGAATCAAAGATCAATACTTTCAATTCATGGCCAAGTATCCCAATAGGACATCACGGACCTTTCGGTCACTCCAAGGTCGTTGGGACGTGATCAAGCCGATTTGTAGCCATTGGGCAGCTTGCTTGGAACACGTTCGCACTGCACCTCCAAGTGGAACCGTGGAATCCGACTATGTGAATTCGTTTTCACGTCCCAAGTTCTGCACACCATTTGCATCATATGAAATGATTGCATCATTTGACTTTGTTTTAATTGTGTAGGAAAAAATTGCCCAACAACAGTACAAAGACATGGAAGCTTTCGAAGGCATTTTTTTTAAACTAGAGCATTGTTGGGAAATGCTCAAAGACTGCGACAAGTGGAAGTTGATTGACAAAGAATCCCCGCCGAAGAGAGGTTCACTTACAAACATGGATGAAGATGAAGATGATGATGGCCCAAGAAACTTGAACAGGCCTGATGGTGAAAAGAAGACAAATGAGAAGATCAAGAGGGAACATGAAGCATCGAGTTTGCGAGACAAGATAGATGCCATGGGAATCGAGCTTGCGAGACAAGATAGATGCCATGGTGCAATCAAATGAAGTGATGCTAGCGAAGTCTCTGGAGACAAAGATAGAGTTGGCCGAGAAGAAGGCACGAGAGAAGCAAGACAGATGGAAATTGCTCAATGACATAGACGAGAGAAGAGCACGTGCCGCTGAGAACAAAGCCATGTCCAACCTTATTGCCGAAGACAATAGGATCATGACTTTGAACCGCAATGACATGGACATCATTAGCAAAGAATGGCATGATATTACAAGGAGAGACATCTTAAAGAGGAGGATGCTTGCGTGTTACAGTGGCGGCGATGTTTTCTCATCGGGAATCGAAACCAATATCGCCGATGATTTCGATGCCGGAATTGGAACAAGTGCCAGAGATGGATTCGGGGGACGCGATGGATTCGGAGCGGCGATGACCTCGATGATCCGGAGTGAAGAGTGACCAAGATGCACAAAGTCCTTTTGCGTTTGTCTTGTAAAACTACTAGATGACCCATTGCGTCGATGGCGCAAAGGCCGAGAGCAAGCCATGTATTGAAAGAGTGTACATTAATATTATTTGAGCACATATTGAAAAATATAAAATAAGTACCTATTGCTGGTAGATAGATGCTTAGTGATGATACAAATACCCAAGAAAAAGCCATGAAATCAGTTCATGGTAAGCAAAGCAAGCTATATAGGTATCCATATATCATATAAATAGCTTTGATCTTCTAACCTATGTTTTTTTAATCTTCTCCTGCTATGTATGACCAAAACATGTAGTTGTCGACATTAGATAGCCATCGCTGCATTTTCATCAATATGAAAAATGACCAGATCGTCCAAGCAGCTCTTAATGGTAGGTGTGTTCGATGGGTTGTCATCGACGACCCGTTGCACCACTCGCTCAAGTAGCCAAAGCAAACCAAACATTGGAACCATTATGAAAGTTGGTATTTATATGGCATCTTTATACATAATCAGACATATGTAGCTTATTTAAATAGTATGGAGGAGATACTTAGATGGCATATTTATTTATCCATCATGATAACATCATGGTTCAGGCATACCATGCAAGACTTAGATGGCATCTTTATACATAATTGCCTCAGGCATATCCAGCCTGGTAATAGAATGGGCAGCTCGATAGAAGAAAAACAGCAACTTACATCGAAACAAAGCTATGAAGGTAGTTTGCGATAGCTCATTTACACTGCCTTTATAAAGCAAACTACATAGCTAGCTATATCATATGTATATGCTTGTCCTATTGGCTTCTGGTTTATGTGCGTTGATAGTTGGATCTGTTTAAGATTGTTTAGTGTCAGCAATGAATTCATATAACTGAAAATAGGAAAGCGTTTATTAACTGACCTTATGAAAGGTTATGCACACTGGCTCACAGTGTGCCTTCTTTGCCTTCAAAAACAAAGACACACATGTCACTTGATTAAACCTTGCTGCCTAGACAAAGTTAGTCCAATTAACCCGAACTTGCATCTGAACACATCCAAATGTGATTTTGATGGCCATGTGTTTGACAAATGGGTTTAGAAACTCTTTGAGATTATGTATCGTGTATGGGAAAGAGCATGAACATGTTAGAGAAGATATAAACCAAGGAACTGATTAATAGTATCGACATAGAAAATAAGTAATTTGAAAGTGGACAGATAAAAAAATCATAAGGCGCTATTATGCTTCAAAAGTAATTGATGTTATGATTTTTAATGCCAACAATCTATGTATCAGAAGAACTACAATTTTGTTTAATAACAAAGCATACATGAAGAGCCTCCCTTATCTCAACAAATCAAGAAATAACTGTTGCACCATAAACTAATCAGGTGCTTTTTCACCTCTCTGTTGTCCCAAGAATATTTCTCTCAACTAAATACATGGGAAAAAGTGCATATAAGAAACAGTATGGACCTACAGAATCGGTTAGATAAGAACGGCTTGATAAGAATGCAATGCAGCAAACATAGAACGACAACTCCAATAAGTAAAATTGAATTTGATACTCTCTCTTATTTGATTTCAGTTAATCATAAACTTTGTACCTAGCATCAAAGAGCTTATAGTTCGAAAGAGTTAAGCCTACTGGCCATAAAGGTATAGGCAAAGACTGGAACAACTAATTTAAACTCTTTCCTACGGGGATTGCACGACACATTTGTTCATTACTTCATAATAACTGAAACAAAGGATGGTCGATGTCATGGATAAATGAAATAATTACATAAAAATGAATGCTAGTGAAGGAGAAAGAAAATAGGATGAACTCATCGGAAATAGAGGAGGCCCAGCCTGATGCACCCCTACAAGGCTTCACCCCATGGCGTCTCTTCTGGTTGTGCCTAGACTACCTGAAGCTGGTGACTTACCACGGCTAGGTAGGCTCTAGCAAGACCATGGCGGCCGGTGTTGCCGCTCAGGTAAAAACTAACCTCCTTCATGTTTGATGAACCCGTAGAAGTTTTTGTGAGATCATTAGCTCGATCTCCACCGTTAGTTGTGAGCCCCGCTGCTGCAAAATCTGAAATTAAATATATCACAACATTTTCAAATGAAGGATGAGGGCTGAAGACCTTGAACGAAATGTGAAAACCCAAAGTCAGATAGATTCTAACTGGACACCTGTTTATAAATACTCACTCTGTCCTAAAATAAGTGTCGTTGAGTACTAATTTTGACACTTATCTCATGCATTTGTGCGTTCCCAAAATCAAAGGAGAAATGAAGCAGGAAGTACGTAAAGTCCGAGTTGGTCGAGTATCCATTGACGACCGCTACATGGGAAGAATTAAACTTTGTTGCTAGTTAGTATGTACAACAGACAGTCTATTCATGCTAACAACGTATGCTATTAGACTCTTAAATCATACTGCATGTTTCTATTTTCTGAATTAGAATAGTGACCTCGGTATAGCAGAGAACAAACACGCGTATAGCTAGCTTAATTACCTGACAAAGCTATTAGTAATGTAGTAGCAAAATATTGAGCTCCTTCTGATTCTTGCTCTGTTTCCACTTGAGCAATCCCTCTCTGCCTCTCAAATCTTTGATGCTGAGTGCTGAGTTTAATTTAAGAAAAAAGAACTTGTAAGATAAATAAGTGTCAATGATCCCTGAGAGCATATATATATATAGCTACATTCTACCTATAGACCCACCGCCCTGATTCCATTAGATTATTGCATATTTTTAACCTGGTGTGGAAAACTGCTTTGCATTGACGTTACCATGCAACAGACCTGTGCACCATCAACAATGGCATAATTCAGTCATGTAGATGTGCAGATGATCACTAAAACATGAAAAAGAAAAGATAGAAAAATGCATTGAAAGTTTGGACTTGAAATATAGAAGATTACCCACTTGCTGTACTGAATGCAAGCATAGTCAAGTATAACTTGTTTAATCTATTTAGGGTTTTAGTTTCACGTACCGTAGCATTGCTGCAAATTTGAGGCAACATAGCAGATTAACTTCAGAATGAAATGGACCAGCTATTATATTATTGTAAGCTAAATGTATAAATGTAAAATCATATTTAGTTGCAAAAGTAAGTTAAATGTTCACACAGAGGATAGCTAATGTCGCCCATGGCATAAAAACACAATATAACCGAAACAAAATAAAGGGCATCCGTTTCCATGCATGTAAGTGAATCCATCTCCAAGGGATCAGATCAGAGCACCCCAAACCAAACCAATCTACTCCCTCCGTTCCTAAATATAGGTCTTTGAAGAGCACTGGTAGAAAAAGGGCCTTTTGTCCCGGTTCGTAAGGGCCTTCTGTCCCGGTTTTGAAATCGGGACTAAAAGGTCGTTACTAATGCCCTCGGCCTTTAGTCCCGGTTCTTACACCAACCGGGACATATGGGCCTCCACGTGGCCGCTGCGGCCAGGCCAGGCAGGGGGCCTTTAGTCCCAGTTGATGACACCAACCGGGACCAAAAGACATCCACACATCAGCACCTGACTGAAGCTGAGGTTTTTTTTTTGAAAGGGGCTGGTTTAGGGGTTAATTTAGGTTGTTATATACACCAACCAAGGAGCATCCATGATCAAGCACAAAAAGAAATAATTTTATCTTTCATCCATGAGCATCCATGAGCATGCACAAAATTTCATCACGCACACCACCATCATACTTAAAAGTGCAGTAGCAGTTCAACACTACCGTACTTAAAAGGTTTACACTATAAAGATTAAAGCTCCATCAGGTTCTTAAGATCTTCACTCCTGCTTCTTTACCTTCTCCTTCATCATCCTCATGCGCTTAGAGCGGTGAAGCCCCAGGCCAGGTAACAAAGTAACAAAACTAACTGACGATGGCAAGCTACAATCCGGCCTCGCCAGGAGGAGCTCAAGCTGAGGAGCCGAATCGAGGCCGCGCTCCTCGGCTCGAGCTGCCGCGCTCGTCGAGGCAGAGCATGGGGCGCATGCATCTGGGCCACCATGCGACACGGACGAGGCACGGCTGGCTGCTGCCCCCCTCATCCTCCCAAGCCGCTCCTCGGCTTGAGCTCAAGGTGGCCAGGCCGACGAGGCAGAGAACAAAGGCCGCGTGTCGGCGAGCGGATCGGGGCCGGGGTCCCCCGGGTCGGAGAGGCAGATGGGAGGAGAGGAGGAAGGGTGGACTGGAAGGAGATGCAGGGGGAGAAGGATGAGAGGGGAGGGGATGGGAGGAGAAGGGAGGGAGTGTGGCGGTAGATGTGGGATGGAGGGAGGAGGGAGGGGGCTCGGGTGCTGGGGATTGGGGGGCTGGCTTTTATACGCCTACGCGTGAAATGACGAAAATGCCCCCGGCGGGGCACGAAATTTACAGACGATGGCAGGCCGGTGCCAACACTATTCATAGCGGGGGCGAAGAGAAATGCTTTCATTCTGCGCCGCGAAGTACGTTTTATTGTTTGAATTTGAACTCATTTGTTGAAATCATTGTCAAATTTGCTTATTGGGGGTTTTCGGTTTGCAGGTCGACGTGACAGCGCCCGAGCAGACCCCTCATAGGCGACCCGTAAAAGAGCATCTTCTATAAATATCCTTTTTTACAGGTCTGATTTGCGTGGTCTAACTTTGTCTGCGTCGCCGGCCCTTAAAACCGTTTTTCCACGAATTGTAAACCAGCTTTACGAGTGGGCTATACGGGGTCTCCTAGAGATGCTCTAAGGACAGCCAGCCCCCGCTTAAACCAATGTGCACCAGACAGGCAGTATCCAAATGAGAAGAGACTATTTAATCTCTCCTATTTAATAGAATACAAAACAAAATAAAACAAAACTCAAGTATGGATGCATTTCCTCGTTTAATATCAGTTTGCTCCATCACCCCCCAACAGTTCGAGTAATACCGACCTAAAACGTCTTATATAGTTTACAGAGGGAGTACAAGAATAGGCTCTAAGTGGCCTGTATGACGCATATATTATTATTATCGGGTCAAACTGCTACGTTTGTGATCAATATAAGTGTTAAAGAATGGATTATATAGCCCACGGTCAACCAAAGAACGTTACTACTTTACAAACGAGAGGGGAGGGGAAGGGAAAAAATTGTAGCTGGGTTAACACCGCATCAAACCAAGAAAAAAACTTAATGGCTGGCCTATTTCGAACACAGGAATTTCACAGGCAATCGTCGAAATCCCGTAGGAACATATAAGGGCCGCGTATAGAGCTATAATAGCAATGCCTAGATCCCTGAGGGGGTGGGGATAGGCTGTAAAGCCTATGGCAACTTCACATTGGCCAGGTCCCCCATGGACGATTTCACGGTCTCTTCTGCTGCAAAGTCCTGTAACATTCCAACACGCTGATCAGTTAACTTTGGTTAATTGTTTAAGCAAAAGAACTTTCTGTGATAATACATGGACACAATGAAGAATAAACACGCTGATCAGTTAACTTTGGTTAATTGTTTAAGCAAAAGAACTTTCTGTGATAATACATGCATACAACGAAGAATAAACAACACCATGTTGCCTGACCAAGGCATGAAATGACGTGAATGAAAATAAATAAATGCAATCGCAAGTATAGGATGATTAAGTACCTGCAGGCGCTGCATCAAGTACATCAAGAACAAATGCACAAACACCTGGTACAAGTATACATAGATTCAATCAGAGATCAGCCTTAACATGATCTAAAATAAAACATAAACGATCAAAATTATGTTGTTCTTGCCAGATAGAATAGAAGGCTGACTCGGGCAACAGGATGCCGCCACAGAAATCTTGTTGCCCTCACAGCCCCTGAATCTAAAAACTTCGCAGCTTTTTGTAACTGGAACACCAAAAATGCCAAGAAAGCAAGGTTAAATATTAGTACTCTCCACTATATGTTAGGGTGTGGCACTCCAAATTTTCATTGGACGCATATACCTGATGATTTGCCGTTGCCATGTGTCGATGATGCAGAGGAAGAGGCCTGAAATATAATAAGCTAATTATCTAAAAGTCTAAAACTGTACTAGAACTTGCAAATAGAGGAACACGGCTAAAACTTGGAAATCTCAAGTACAATTTGCAACACAAGGCTGCTTCTCTTTTGACTGGACATTCTCACAGCATCCAAAAACTATGGCATGCTTATAAAACAATATTTTCCTGCATGCTCAATAATTAAAGAAAACGGTCAACATACTCTAGCGCATTGATATCAGTATCTTCTTCCCATGATGATGCTGATCTGCGAGAAACCCTACTCCTTTCTGCTTCTACCTATCCAATGGAACCCAAAGATAACAGAATGGAAGCAAGATAAGAACATCGGCAGGACAATGCTTATGGCACAAGCAACATAGGAAGAAGATAAATTAGGAACCTGCACTTCATGGAATTGCTTCAATGATTTCTCCAGTTGGAACTCTAATGCACCTTTTTCACTGGCCATGGATTCTAACTGTGTTTGCTTGTGGTACTGGAAGATATAATGCATAGATAATGAATCAGCTCTCCTTGGCTAAAATGTCAATGACACAAAAGGAAATCGGTATGCTTCAGCACATACCAGCAAATCAGTGAGCTCACGGTATCTCTTCTCTAGCTCAACATGCTCCTAAAAAGAAGACACATTTGCACGGAAAAAAATTGACTATTAAGTATGATCTGGTAACAAGGTGGATTGTAGTAAATGTTGCATTCATCCAGTTAGAAGGTGGGTCATGGTAACTGTTGCATTCCCCCAGTTTTAACGAGAAAAGTGTGATTTGAGTAGGATTAACAACCTGTCTAGAATAATGCTCTGCGTCTCTTCTCATTCCAGCCATTTCAACTCTCATCTTCTGCAACTCAGCCTACATCATACAAATAAAGATGTTAAACAAATAATAGTGCAAGACAAAGTGTTCTGATTACTATAATGAAAACAACTACATTGATATATATTTTTCATTTTCCATGATATTATACCTGCTCGTCATATTAGCATTTTTACCTAAACTTCGAGTTATTACTTGACAACTGATTCTTTGATATCTTATGAATTAAATGGTACCTCCAAGGATAATATCTTGCTTTCTGCCTCTCTTTGGCTTTGCCGTGCTCGCTCAACTTCCTCCTGCCATGCCTGTATCTGCTTTCCAAAAAGCACAGCAGCAAGAGAAAGAAGCACCAAAGTGTTACATTTCAAGATAGTGCACAATACGCTAAGTTCTATTATTTCCAAAGCAAAAATAAATAAATACAGATAGGCATTTGTAGATACGGTAGTAAATAGCTATATGGGTATCTCATGCATGGAGTGTGCTAAAAGTACAGCTCATATTAATCCCATAAAGAAACCAAGGTTCTTTGATTTGAACCTGAAGAACCTCACGGTTTCACCACCATTTGGAATCAGTTCGACTCTCTATCTCTCTCTATATATATTGTTATGCCTTGTTATTACTTCTTTGCCACTATTTTATCTGGCTGAGTGTCTTTACAAGGTAGCTAATACCAACAGGAGGTGCTACAACATCTCTGCTGTTCTCCCGGAAAAAAAAACTCCGCAGTTTGTGACCCAGACCGTGATCGCACTGTGGGTTTCCTGATAGGTGTCAAAACATTTTCCATTTCCCCCTCTTTTGCTGTTAACTGTTTCTATTTTAGGTAATGGGAAACGGGATGATCTGGTTTAGAAGAAAAAACTAACCTGAAGAGCTTGATTAGCATCTTCGGAAGGCTTTTTCTGAGCACGGCGATTACGAGCTTCCATTTCCTGAAGTTCTTGGTGCAGTGAAGCACATTCAACCTGAAACAACCAGGGTACCAATAGTGAATAGCAGACACTAAACTGATCAGATATGAGTTTATGACACACAGTGCAGAAAGGAATTTACCTCAAGTACAGCTACTTTGTGCTCAAATTCCATTGCTCTCGATGAGCTTTGATCAGCAGCTCTCTGTATGCCAACAGAATAGTCAAGCTCAAACTAAATTTGCTACTGTTTCTTTAGTAACAGAATGAAAGCCACACAAAAGTTTTAAGAGTAGCAACGATTGTGTTAAAATCGGAGACCAATCGGCTAACATGTGACACCCATGGAATCTAAACTAAGTGACATTATTACAAGTAAAAGATTTGGATTAAAATTGAAATAAAACGGATACGAGTTGAACTATTTAAGCGAGAGCTTAATAAATAAGTGGAAACATACTATAAATCACATATGTTGACTGAAGCACAGCCCCAGAAACATAACAGTTACAGTACTAATTTTCTAGCCGGCTTGCTGTTTCTTGTAAGTACACATGCTGGCCTTGTGGTATTGACGAACCTCTAAAATCTAGATAGGATTGTTTCCACCTAGTCACAGTGCTAGAACTTCTAAATGTTGAATTAGCTCATCTTGGCAGTTTGAGTGTGAAACTTGTTTTAAGGACAACATCTACTTAGATCTTCAAATGTATCCCCTGGAGAACAAAACAAAATAGGCCAATAAACAGATGAATGTAACAGGATAGCATACCCGCATATGCCTAAACATTTGACCTTACAGGAGTAAACTTTATAAGGCATTCAAAAGAGTTATTCATTCTTCCGATTCTAGAACGTAGTAGACTAAAATTTGTAGTTGTTGAAACAAATTAGAGACAGGCTGTGATAAATGCCCCTTGGCGCAAGATATTGCAAGAAATACCAATGTGAACCAAACATCTACATAGCACTAACATGCAGTTTCCTTGTTAGTGTTCAAGAAAATTGGCAGATAATTTGGACATCCTCACATAATAGACCATATCCTGATGCTTCATGTTTGTACCTTGTAACATTACCTGGATTCTAGCAAGAGCATTTGATGCCTCGACAGCCCGATGCTCCAATTCTACTTCTCTGTCAACAGCTGCCTGCAATGTAATAGAAAATATTGAAATTTAACAACATAAGAAACTATGATAAAGACAAAGCAATAAAACAGATTTACTTCAAGAGATTACCATCTTTGTAGCATTATGTGCAATACGCTCCTCTTCAGCCCTCCGCTCCACGGTTGAAAGTTCCTCTCGTAGAGCCTAAAACATAGATGGTACATACGGAGGTTAGAAAACTACATGAAAACATGAATCTGTTCTAGTATACAACCCCAGAAAGCCTATTTTACTAACCTGGATGATCCTGGTTTCAGTAAGCTCGCGGTTCCTCTTAAGGCCATCCATATCTTCCTAGTATCAGCAGAAAGCAAAAATCAATTTATCATTTGATAACATCAATTATATTATGGGAGCCTAAAAACATAAGGAAAAGAGTTAACAGTCACCCGTATAGCCATACTGTTCAAGATTTTTATTCAAAAGAGATCATATCAAGATCTACAAATTAAACACACAGGTATAGTTCCTGAGATTAAGTCCAAGACTTCCACTGATATCTGAGTCTGAAAGAGAGCACATGACACTCCAGGTTCATGCTCATTTGCGACAACACACAGCTCGAGCTCAATATTTGAGCAGGTTAAACTCGAAGCTCCATTGATTGAAACTATGAAGACAGAATGCTAGAGACTGTAAGAGACTTTCCATGTGTCAAAAAACAGGGACGTGCAGATGTGCATACAAAAAATGAAAATGAGCAACTCCCCTCCAGGACCCAGAATAAACTAGGAGGGAGGGGTTATTACAGCACCAATAAGTTTTTACGCTAAGTTGCACAGACAGATTTTTTTAAGACAGAAGAATGAGTATTAACAACAAGAATCCACAAATGAGAGAAGAATCTTGAGTTCTTGGAGCGAGTGCAAAATATCCAAACATCCTTCTACTCCAACTCCAAATCATGTCTACTTGAGAGCTTATCGGCATGCAACTAGAGAGAAAACTCCACAAGCACCTCCACGGTATTCCAAATGGAAAAGCAAAAAAAACACATACTACAACGTAATCATAAATAGATCATGACAACAAATGAAAACATGTGAGTAGCAAATCCCTACAAGAATGACCGCTGTGCTAGCATATTTCAAACAATTATAATGATTGAAGACAGCAGTGAAGTGCCACTGTGAAGTTCATACAATCATACACTAAACCCTGCAACTGTACAGAATACTAGCCACAATGTATGGTTTCCTTTGGCAACGGTCATACTGTTACAGGAAGATGCTAAAAGAAGCTTAAAAGAGTATGAAAGATGAAACCTGTAAAGATGCAAGCATTTCTTCTGAAGCTGCTGCTTTTTTCTTCCAAGAGTCCAACGATTTAGCTAGGGACTCAATCTCAGTGTTTTTTGCAGCCAAAGCATCAACCATGTTAGATTCAACTCGTGAACCTTGTACTCTGGATACTGATAGTTCTTGCTGTAGTTGCTTTATATGAGCTTCATGTGAGCTACATTTCTCTCTCTGTTATGTGTTATAACAACAATATATATTAGAGAGCCACTCTACCATGCATGGGGTTAAAGTAAGTGGAGAAAAAAGGGAAATGCAAAGAATTTTCGTAACATAATCTGACCTCCTGAACAAGAAGCTCCTCTAGCTGTGCATTCTCAGATTTATATTCTTGAAGACGGGATGAAAGTCCAGCACATACCTGTTGGTAAGTAAAACATAAACCAACGGGTCAACATCTGGACCTAAGAACAACAAAAGTAAATAGGTAACGAGGCAGGGTCACTAAGCTTATACCAATCCTTACCCGAGCTAATCTAGCTTCTTTTGACTGGCCAGTTTTTGCAGCGCTCTTTAGTAATCCCTGAGCCTGCCAAAGACCAACAAGACAACGCTACAGTTTAAGCACAGAATGCATTCACATCAGCACATCTTGGTCATTATGAGTGCAATTTGCTATGGCCTACCTCCTCAAGCTGGTCTTGATCTTTCAGAGGAACTGAATCAGACTTATGTTCCTGTTGATTTTGTGTGATCTCTGGTGAATCTGACAGATTATCCTTCTTCGAATCTTGGAACTTGCCAGAACCTTGTGTATCGGGTACTCCAGAGATATTTCTCTCCTGGATAACAGCCACATCCGTGTCTTTATCCTCCGAACTTACTGTAAAACCAATCTCAGGGGACTGGCTACTGCTGCTAGGCTCATTTTTTTCGTCTGGAACTGAAGGAGCAGAGGTTTCAGAAGCACTCTCCAAATGTCCAGAATCTGCGAAATGATCCGTGATGGGACCTGTATCCTCAGGGGTTTTCTCCATTGACTGGACTTCAACCGCATTATCGATAGCATTAGCAGTTGTGTCATTTTTAAGGTCAGCAGTGGTGCTCTCTGCTTTCTCGGATGTGCTCCCAGCGTTCGCTCCCTTAACATCAATTGAAGTGACTTCAGGTTCACTGGCACTAGCAATAGCAATAGCATCATCATTTGATGAATCTGCACGCGTCGAAGGTTTGATCTTCTCAATCTTAATCCTCTCCCGCGGAGGTTGCCTGTTTTTTCTCTCCTTCTGAGCCGCTGCTCTGTTACCTGCATCCCCAGTAGTGAGCTTCATTGGACCCTGCAATGCGAATTTACAGCAGACTTTAGACATCAGGTGTCAAGCACGCAGTCTGCAGAGGAATCAAGTAGGCTTATCCAGTTGCGACCTTCTCCCTGGGCTTTCCCCTCTTTGCTTGACCTTCTTGGCCACCCGATCCTTCAGCAAACAAACACCAGCGATTACTAATATTCCGACTCGCCGAGCAGCTGGCTATGCACCGAGTAATGTTTACCTGGAGGCTGAGGAGCAGGCTGCTCATCGGACAGCTCCGTGGCCACGCTTTTCGCCCTCCGGTCAACCACTTCGAGCAAGTCTGTTACAGAGAAGCAGGAAACTTCAGCTCCACATTACCAACAAACAACTCATGGCGTATGAAGCAGCAGCAGCAGCAGCAGGCAATGGGTTCAGGTGGGGTGCAACTGGCCCGCCCGCACACCGAAGGGCGGTCGAACAAGGGACTGCACCAAGGCTAGCTCGCCAGTTTTCGCAGCCGGCGTCGTAATCCCACGCAGTTATCGCCGTGGGTGCAGTGCGGGAGTTGCGGGGAGAAGCCCCAGATCTTACCCGGGAGGAGGGTGGATCTCGGCGGCGAATCGGAAGGAGGGGAGGGGAGGCTGTGGCGCGTACCTTCGGCGACCTTGAGCCAGGAGGCCATGGCGGGATCACCTCCCCGGCGAGAGGAGGGTGGTTGGCGACGAGACGGCGAGCTAGGTGGATGAACTGACTGGTGAGATTTCCGGCCGCGGCAGTGGGGTTCTCTTCGCGGGATAGTTGGTGCTGGCGGGGATCGGAAGTCGGATCCGACCGACCGGTGCGTTTGCTTTGGTGAATGGCATCGTGGAATCATATAAGCTTAGCGGATACTAAAAGAATATTTTCGATACATTTACAGGAAGCCCGTCTAGCTCAGTTGGTAGAGCGCAAGGCTCTTAACCTTGTGGTCGTGGGTTCGAGCCCCACGGTGGGCGATTGTTGTCTAAAGGAAAAATTTCTTCTTTTTAGAGGTGCTCGGTCCATTTTTTATTGCCCCTCCGATTTCATCCTCAGACGTGTTTTGTTATTTTGGGATGTAATCATATACTCCCCCTCCGTTTTTAAATATAAGGTGTATTATTTTTTAAAAAAGTCAAACTTTGACCAAGTTTATTGATAAAAATGTCAATATCTAGAATACGAAATCATTATCACTAGATTCATTCTGAAATATATTTTTATAATATATATTAGGTATTGTAAATATTTATATATTTTTTTATAATGTTCGTCAAACATAGACAACGGTTGACTTTCTTAAAAACTAATGCACCTTATATTTAGAAACGGAGGGAGTGGGGGTGGGGAAGCGAGCTTGGTCTGATTTAGCTTTTTGTTTTTTATGAGGAGACCTGCAACCGTGTCGTTGATCTCGTCAGGGTGGAGAGATCCAACGGCAAAAGGTGAGGGGGTGGGATGGGGAGCGAGGTTGGTCTGATTTAGCTTTTGTTTTTATGAGGACACCTTATATTGTATAAATGGATCTCCGCTATTCACAACTGATATCACTCTCTCCTCATCAAAAACAAAAGTTAAATTAGGACCAACCTCGCTCCCCCATCCCCACCCCCTCACCTTTTGCCCTTGGATCTCTCCACCTTGACGAGATCAACGACACGGTTACATGTCTCATCATAAAAAACAAAAGCTAAATAGACCAACCTCGCTCCCCCACCCTCACACCCTCACCTTTTGCCCTTGGATCTCTCCACCTTGGCGAGATCAACGACACGGTTGCAGGTCTCCTCATCAAAAACAAAAGCTAAATCAGACCAACCTCGCTCCCCCACCCCACCCCCTCACCTTTTGCCCTTGGATCTCTCCACCTTGGCGAGAACAACGACACGGTTGCAGGTCTTCTCATAAAAAACAAAAAGCTAAATAGACCAACCTCGCTCCCCCACCCTCACACCCTCACCTTTTGCCCTTGGATCTCTCCACCTTGGCGAGATCAACGACACTGTTAGAGCATATTTCTCCATATGTGGTTTTGGTAATTGATGACAATTCCTATGGACTAATGGTTGCCTTAAGTTATATTTATAGGATTTGTCCATAGTCGCTTCTTGAAGTCCACCTGTTGGGTTCAAGGAGTTTATATGAGGACCAAGGAGGTATTCAAGGTATTATCCAAAGAATGGTCATAGAGACACAAGGTTGATCAAGATCTCAGACGGAGAGTAAATCAAGATGATCAACTCACAAAGCGTATAAGATGTACCGAGAGGGATCAAGTGATCCCATGGTATGGTAAGCATTGTCCATTACGTGTTTGTGTACTAACCCATGGTCTTCCTGAGAGTTCTATGTGGGGTTAGGTGTGTTTCCATGGGCTTGCGTCTAGAGGAAGATCTCATACAACCCATGAAGGATGACGTCAAGTGATGATCGTCATCAAGATTGCGGTGTGCAAGTTCAAATGGATCAGCACGAAGATATCATGCTTGAAGCTTGCCATCCATTGTGGTGGCAATGGCCTTGTGAAGATATGTTGAAGAGCGGCTCACCCATGTTGTTCATGGGGGAGCAATCAACTAGTCTTCATCAAGCCAACACAATCAAGAAGGTGGTCCATATTGAGGAAGCCAAGATCATGGTCATCTAGCTCAAGAGGACAAGGTGCAAGGTATAGGTTTGCCCTTGATAGGTTTGCTGTTTTAGGATAGATTGTCGTTCTGTCAAGGGGGGCTCGCAAGTGAGTAGCTCGATCGTATCGTTCGTTGAGAGCTCAAACCATTTCCATCCTTGCATCATACTTCTTGGTTCTTATTTGGTGTTTCTCTTCGTGAGTTTTAGAGCTCATGGTCATCTTCATGACAAGCTCGAGTTCATCGAAAACGGAGTCCATATGCATCTACTATGATGTTTTCGATGTTGGAGTTTTTATCGGTTCTTCATTCATAGAGGTCTCACATCGCTGTTAGGATAGCTCTTGTCGTCCTGAATCCAACAAGCTTGGGTTTGCTCGATTCGGAGCTCGTATGCGAAAGTTATGGTTGTTTCAGTGACGAGCGATAGTACCGCTGCAGTCCTAGCGGTAGTACCGCCAGGGGCAGCGGTAGTACCGCTCCGGGTGGGCGGTAGTACCACTTCGGGGCGGTAGTACCTCTCTCTGAGCGGTTGTTCTCCGTCGAACTTTTTGCGAAGACTTTCTTTAGCGGTAGTACCACCACGGGCTAGCAGTAGTACCGCCAGGGGTAGCGGTAGTACCATTGTGGGCAGCGGTAGTACCGCTGTGCGCGGGCTGTAAGTGGGGGTAACGGTCTGATTCCTTCCCCCACTATATAAAGGGGGTCTTCTTCCCCCTTGGCCTGATCTATCCGTTGAGCTCGTGTTCTTCCCCCATTGTTGACCTTCTTAGAGCTTTCTAACTCTCAATCGCTCCAATGATTCTTGCTAGTTCTTGAGGGAAAAGAGAGAGGAGATCTAGATCCACATCTCCACCAATCACTTTCTCCTCTATGTGAGGGGAACCCCTTGGATCTAGATCTTAGAGTTCTTTGTGAGCTCCTTGTTCTTCCTCTCATATTTCTCCATAGCTTTTGTTCTTGTGGAGGGATTTGAGTGTGAGGGACTTGACTACTTCGTGTGTTCTTGCCATTGCATTAGTTGCATCGGTTTGAGTTCTCCACGGTGATATGTGGAAGTGAGAAGTTGAGAGCTTATTACCCTTTGGTACTTAGCACCCTAGAGATTGTTCTTCGTGGATGCTTTGGCGTCCTAGAAGCTTGGTGGTGTCTCAGAGCTCAATCATTGTGGTGTAAAGCTCCGGGCAAGCGTCGGGGTCTCCAATTAGGTTGTGGAGATTGCCCCAAGCAATTTGTACGGGTACTGGTGACCGCCCCCAAGGGTTGCCATTTGTACGGGTTCGGTGACCGCCCTCAAGGGTCCCTTAGTGGAATCACGACATATTGCATTGTGCGAGGGTGTGAGGAGATTACGGTGGCCTTACTGGCATCTTGGGGAGCATTATGCCTCCACACCGCTCCAATGGAGATTAGCATCCACAAGGGTGTGAACTTCGGGATACATCATCGTCTCCGCGTGCGTCGGTTATCTCTTACCCGAACCCTTTACTTATGCACTTTACTTTGTGATAGCCATATTGTTTATTATCATATATCTCGCTATCACTTAGTTATTTATCTTGCTTAGCATAAGGAGTTGGTGCACATAGGTGAGCCTAGTTGTTTTAGGTTTTGTGCTTGACAAATTAAACGTTAGTTTTATTCTGCATTTGTTTAAGCCTAAACCGTAATTATTTTAAAGCGCCTATTCACCCCCCTTTAGGCGACATCCACGTCCTTTCAGACACGGTTGCAGGTCTCCTCATCAAAAACAAAAGCTAAATCAGACCAACCTCGCTCCCCCACCTCACCCCTCACCTTTTGCCCTTGGATCTCTCCACCTTGGCGAGATCAACGACACGGTTGCAGGAGGTTGAGGCGTGAGGGGTCACTTGAAATCTGATTTCATCCTCATCTAAAAACGTGTTTGTTATTCTAGGACATAATCACATGCTACGTAAACGGCAGATCCCGACGCTATTCACAGTATACCACTCTCCCCTATCAAAAACAAAAGTTATACCAAACCGACCACCCCTTCCCCCTCACCTTTTCCCCTTGGATCTCTCCACCTTGTCGAGATCAACGCCACAAATGCAGGAGGTTGAGGCATTAGGGTTCACTTGGAACACGTCCATAACTGACCCGGTTGGGGCGGCTCAATCTGGTCTTGGGAAGGTCGAGGCATCCAGGTTCGAAGGGACGGGATGCAACAAAGGGACCCAACATCAACATCGTCAGGCATACACGGGGAGCTCCAGAAAGGATAGTTGTAGCCAGCACATGAACTGTGTGGCGGAGCGGAAGCAATGGGAAAAGGATCAATTGTTTTCACTCGTTTGCTATAGAGATGCGTCAACGTGAACACCTTATCCTTTCCTCCCACAACAGGTGCATGGTTGAGTCTTCTTCTTCCCAATCCCATCATTCTCTAAGAGAGAGACAAAGAAAAGAGAGAGGCGGATCTGGCCGAGCCACTCTTCACTGGGGACGTTGTCGTCTTCATGCACGTGTCGACGTGGAGCTGCTCCCTGGGATTTTTGCCGCATGCCCAGGTACCCAGCTGCCACCGGCGCCCGCTAGCACTACTCCCCCTCTAAAGTACGCACCTTCCACTTCGGTTTCCACGCCGCCACCCACCACAATCCCACCTTTCTCGCGCTCCTAAGCGCGCCCCCTCACCACCAACAACAAGAACAGCGTCGCCGATGGCTCCTCGGCAAGATCCATGGTCAAAAATAAATTAGTTTGCCATCGTCAAAAAACTATAGCCATGTGTGGCAAAAATGATAACATTGTTTTAGATGGGGTATTGCAACTAATTTAGGTGGGTCATGGCAACTTTTTAGGGGTAAAATGTGGTAATTAAGGGGGCACTATGGTTAACTGTAAGTTCATGGCGAAAAAAATGCTAAATAAGTTGAATCTAGATGGCTACTCTTTTTTGTTCGTATAGCATCATGGAAAAATTATACTGTATTTTGCCCTTATGGCAAAAGCGTATACATTTTTTTTTTATTAATGTCAGTTTTTTTTAGCACAGTGGCAAGTAGTTCGTACCCATCCTACTTTTTTTATTGTGTATGTCATGGCATTTTTTTTATTGTAATTCAAGGCACATTTCTTCATTTGCAATATAGAAAAATTCCTTTGTGGGACCACAACAAATTTTCTTTATGGACCATGTTAAATCTATTTTTTGGCCCATGGAAAATTTATTTTTTTTACCATGGCAAACTTTATATTTGACCGTGGCAAACTAATTTATTTTTTACCATGGCAAGTTTATATTTTATGATGCCAAAATTTATATTTGGACCTGGCAATTATTTATTTGGATCCTGGCACATTTCTTTTTTTCGAAGCATGACAAATTTATCCCTAAAAACCCGAAACCCTATTTTACCATGGAAAATTTGTATATGGACCATGATAAAATTAATTTTCATGCCATCGCTTTTTCTACTTGTTGGACCATGGTCAATATTTTTTGGAACTTGGTTAGTTATTTCTGGAATATTGTAAGTTGTGTTTTATATACCATGGTAAATTCCTTTTTGGACACATTTTTTGTTGAACAAACCTTCATGAATTCATTTTGTACACCATGGAAAATTGATTTTTGAACATCCCATGGCCAAATACGCTTTCATAAGACTATTTTATATTTTTTCTAATATTGTTTTGTCGGCAAGTTATGAAACAGTGTCAACTTAGGTTCAGACATAATTGTTAATTTTGTCTTTGTTTTGTTCCTTAGGCATGGCAGATTTAGTTTCTCATGAATGACAATTGTTATTTTTCATGTACAAAACTTTGTCTGCAATTTTATGTATTCTTAATGTTATTTGGTTTTGGAGTTTTTCTTTAGCGCAAGCAATTACACTTTTTAGAAGGAGACCCCTCAAAACGCTTGATAGGAAATGGTTCGGGATGGATGGGTTCGCACAACGAACGAAAACGTTCGCTGGAGTGATCATCCGAGAGGGAATGAATCGTTCACAAGGAACGCCCTCCAAATCTGACTTCCCCCTATTGAGTTTTAGAATTTGTGACATCTCGCTAAAACTTCTACGGTTTTACGCTAACCCATCTTGCACTTAGCCTAGTGATTATTACATCATGATGCATCATTCAAGAACGGTGCTACAAGCCTTAGGCTGTAAAGACGAGAGTGGAGGACCGACCTCCCGTGGAGATGACTACATTAGGGTCAAAATGCATATTCAGATTATTTTGTAATCTCCCCAGTTTGTCCAGCCGGTAGAGCAAATATAATTTCGCTGCAGTATGTAGGTGCAAAACTGATTGCATGAATGGACCGCAAAGAGATAAAACATGCCGCAAATTTGTTCTGAAGCACAAGAGTAAAACAAATTGCACTTCGAAATTGCGTTGTTCCGTTCAACAAAAGGAAAATATGCATGGAACCATCAAAAGAAACTCAACAGGTGCCGCCGCAGTGAACAGCAAAAGCACTTATTTATCCAACATACTCCTACACAACCTTGGCTCAAATTGCGCACATCTATCATCAAAGATGCACAGGAAAGATAACAACGAATAGTGGTTATATTCATGGAAGAAATTCTGATATGAATCAAGTTTTCTGTATCTATGCAGATATGAATGAAAGAATTCCAGATATCAATCTGTTTGGAGGTCGACAAAAATTCTGACACCAAAGATCTCCATCCAATCTACTCTAAGATTATCTGTCTGTTGTATCATCCGCTGGCTCTCTTTGGCATGGATGTGCTTGAGCTTCACTCCAGACTCCAGAGTCTCGGGTGATAGTGTAGCTCCTCTGCGCTACATCATGGTGATGTCTGTGAAATGAAACAGCAAATTAAATCCAATTAGTGACAATATCACAGCCATTAACTTGATTAAGATTCGAAGGATGCAGGTACGGATAACAAGAACAATCAAAGGCTGCAGTTCATGGTATGGCCGTGCCTGGTTGAGCAGCGGCCGAGCGAAGAGCGGGGTAGGCAGCGAGCGAGCAGGAATCAGACGCCGGAGCGCGTCATCCACGCTCTCACGCCCGGAGCTCCCCCGAACGCTTTAACCCTCGCCGGGCTCCTCCCGGCCCACCGCTTAATTTTGCGCCGCGCGCCGCCTCCCCAAACGCCACCGCCACGCCGAGGTGGTCGGCGCGGACGACCATGGTTCGTTCTTGGACGAACAAGAACTCAGATTAAGAGCGTGCTCCGCCGTATCGGCTAATGGCGCGCTGCTAACCCCTCTTCTTGCCTCGCTATTATACGAAGGGAAGCGCCGCCACGCCGAGTTGGCTGGCGCGGACGACGAGGAGTCGTTCTTGGAAGAACAAGAACTCGATGGGCGGGGCACCGCCACCGCCGCCGCCGCCGCTCCGGCAAAACTGACCCCTCTTATCGCCTCACATTTCTACGAACCAGCGTCCGCCATCCCAGGGCGCCTCCGTCATCAATGGCGTCGCCCGAGAGGTGGATGCTCACCCGCCTGCCCGCTTCGGCATTAACCCCTTTTCTTTCGCCTCCCTGTTCTACGCCCAGTTCTTGGTTTCTTTCGCCCAATGCAATACCGAAGAGCGGGGTAAGGAAGGAGGGGGGATGGGCGTACCGGCGGCGGGAGAGCGCGTGGAGGATGTCGGCGCGGCGGTGTAGAGGCCTTGGGAGTGATCCTGCCCACGAAGAAGAAGGACGGCGGACACGGCGCCGATGACCAAGACGAAGGCGAAGGAGAGGAGACGTCTTCCACCCCACGCTCGATCAGCGACCTCCACGGGACGCTCCTCACGTTCGGGCCGTCGGTCGAGGCGGAGGCGCCATCGGTCGCGGCGGTCGCGGCGTGGGAGGGCGCCAACAGGAGGGACGACGTAGTCCATGGCGTGCGGTGGTGGGCGGAGGAGGGCTGGCAGGGGAGGAAAGATGGAAGAGACGGAGACAGAGAGAGCCTTCTGTGATTTATAGCTCGTGTCTGCCTTACGTCATCCTCAACGTTTGTGGGTTTCACGCTGTGTGCGCATTTGTGTTTGTTCCAGTTTTTTTTTTTTGGATTGTGTTGGTTCTAGCTAGACTTGTTTTTTTTCTGCTATCAATGTTTACATGTATGTCAACCAGCTAAGAGCATCTCAAGCAGATCCTGTATAATGGTTGGGACTATAAAATTACGGTGATTATACGGGTTTGAGCCGTTTTTTGTGCCAGACTAAATACTGTAAACGCGACCAGACCCGTAATTTTTTTTGCGGTGGCCCGTAAAAGCGACCCCTCGACCACTATATCTGCGGGTTTGGTCGCTGGATACGGGTCGAAACCCTATCCCACCGCCGCCGCAGAAAAGTCCCTACACCTCACCGCCGGCGCCTCAGATCCGCCGCCGTGCACCTCCATTCCTCCGCCTAGCCGCTCCAATCCACTACCGAAGATGGCTAACTCCGGCGGCCGTGGCAACGACAACCCTCGAGAAGGCTTGTCGCGTCAGATCCGATGCTGCGCGGAAGCGCGCCGCCCGCCGGTACACGCAGTGGGGCCTGCCGCCGCCGCCGTCGCTCCTCTGTTTCTTACGACCGCGCACGGCCGCCTCTTCTCCGACAGCTCCTCTGAGGCGTCGAGCTCGCGCTCCTTCCTCCCCACGGAAGAGGACCGGTAGCGCCGTCGGAGGGACAAGGAGACCAACACCGTGCTCTACGAGCAGGGTGTCGCGTCGGCCCACGCCTTCGGTGACAAGGTGGCGGAGTGGCGCTGTGAAGCCACTGTGTAGGAGCGCATCTACGTAGAGCTCTCCTCCTCTAACGGCGACGACTGAGCGTTGTCGCATCTACTACCACACGAGTTACGGTGAGCTCAATTTTACGTAGTGCGGTAGGATAGTTAGTAGCTCGGGTGAGCTCCAGTAGGGTTAGCTTACCTCTACCCCCTATTAAGTGATGAACTCTAAATGTAGTATGTATGACCATGTACTAAGTAATGAAGTCTGAATGAGTGTGGTTGTGTTGTCCGCCAATGATTTTTTTCAAATTACACAATTTCATATACGGGGTATGTTCTACAGCGCAAAATTTCGCCCCGCAAAACCCCGCTTCGTCGAATTGTAAACATCTTTTGCGGGTCGCAAAAATGCGGGGTCTACTAGAGATGCTCTAAGAGCACCCAAGCCTGCGAACTTGTTCAGTCAATGATGATTTTGGTTAAGAAACTTGCAAAATCTTACTCCGCCACCCAGCAACTTGCAGTCCCGAAGAAAAAAAAGGAAGAACCCAACCATTACGCGACATCTGGCGCCACGTTAGTGGAGGCGGGGCTGAGGCAGTCCTTGCGCACCATTGCGCAACCCCCTGTGTTTTGTCGGGATCAGCCCGCAGTCCAAACCCCAGTCACACATATGTATATGACAAAAAATGCACTCACATTTATGGTAAACCACCCTAGTGTCCATATCGATCTCTTCGTCTACTCGGTCTGAGCTCGTTAGAAGCTTCCGGTCTATAATGACGTCAGCCACCTTGACGACGTCGTCATCGTTCTCTGGAGCCATGGAGCCACCTCCATCCATACATCTCGTCACCTGCAAGACTTCTTCCCTTTCGATTGCAATAAGCAAATCGCATTTGTCAGATTAAGGCAAGAATATATATGAACACAGGTTTTCTAGAGTATGTGAATTAGTTTGGTTAACTTTGGTACGTTTGCTGAGAGTTGGCGTTTAGGGATTTGGACTGATATGGCAAAAAATTATGAAGTTTTGATGATTATCAAAGATTTTTCTTTTTGGGTCAATGTACTTGTTCTTCACATGGATTATTGCTACCGATTTACCCATGTTTGAGTGTTACATTGTTTGTGATCTTGTGCTGGAGCACATTCCAAGCACTTTTCCGCAAACTGGACCCACAAGAAAAAACCAACCTTGCAAACTCGACCCGAGTGGATACGTGATACATAATTTTTCTTTTGTCTTTTTGTACTAATACTTATATGTACGTACACACTTCCTTGGTTTTTTTGCCTCCACATTTTAGGTTTGATTGAAATCAAACTTTATAAAGTTTCAAGTTTGTAGAAAACAATATGAACACTTGTGTAACAAATTTATATGATGTGAAAATATATAAAATGATGAATCCAATGGGCACTGATTTGGTGGTATATATGTTAATATTTTTTTCTACAAATTAGTTGAAAGTATTTAAAGTTTGACTGTATACAAACTTAATATGTGGAGTGAATAAAAATGGTGGGAGTAGGTACTTTTTAAGAACTTGTTTCGTGGTAACCTTATGTGTACCCTTAGCATAACAAGACGAACATAGTTTTTTCTATTTATGTACCCTAAGGGATGACCAAAATCTTCTTGATCCACCTAAAATCTCATGTACACAGTGCATGTAAGGATCTGTTCTCCTTTTTCCTTTAAAAGTCTCGCATGCCTTCTACAACAACCCTCAACACCGCAACCTTTTGTATGCTCCAACATTGTGGCTTCCCAGCGCGCTCCGTGCAATCTTGACATTGAACATATAAATGTGGCTGGGTTCGTAGGTAGAACGAAGACGTCCACGTCGCCCCCTATAACGCTATGAATAGTGCTCTCGTGCTCTCGAGCCACCGCCTCTCAATTTCTTGCCCCGCCGGAGGCATTTTAATAATTTCACGTAGATGTGTATAAAACTCAACCTCTCCCGTGGAGAAACCCATCGGCCGCTCGCGCACTCTCCTCCCCCATGCTGCCCATTCTTCACTTCCCCGCCACCTCCCACAAAAACCCTAGCCGCCCCACGCACGTCGCCGCCCGCCGCCACCCATCAGACCTCGCAGCGCGGATCCAGCCACCCTTGTCATCCCCACCGACAGGTCCAGCCACCGTCGTGCCCGGCCTCGCACCCTGATAACCCACAAGTATAGGGGATCGCAACAGTTTTTGAGGATAGAGTATTCAACCCAAATTTATTGATTCGACTCAAGGGGAGCCAAAAAATATTCTCGAGTATTAGCAGCTGAGTTGTCTATTCAACCACATCTGAAAAACTTAATATCTGCAACAAAGCATTTAGTAGAAAAGTAGTATGGAAGTAACGGTAACGGTGGCAAACATAACAATAGCAGTTTTGTACTGATCGTAACAATAGCAATGGAAAAGTAACTTAGCAAAGACCAATATGTGGAAAGCTTGTAGGCAATGGATCAATGATGGATAATTATGTCGGATGGCATTCATCATGCAACAGTCATAACATAGGGTGATACAAAACTAGCTCCAATTCATCAATGTAATGTAGGCATGTATTCCATATATAGTCATGTGTGCTTATGGAAAAGAACTTGCATGACATCTTTTGTCCTACCCTTCCGTGGCAGCGGGGTCCTAACGGAAACTAAGAGATAATAAGGCCTCCTTTTAATAGAGAACCGGACCAAAGCATTAGCACTTAGTGAATACATGAACTCCTCAAACTACGGTAATCACCGGAAAGAATCCCAGTTATTGTCAGCCTGCGGGATGCAGATCATAACTCGTAATAGGTGTCTATAACTTGCAAGATAGGATCAAACACACACACACACACACACACACACACACACACACATATATATTCATGAAAACATAATAGGTTCAGATATGAAATCATGGCACTCGAGCCCTAGTGACAAGCATTAAGCATAGCAAAACTATAGCAACATCAATCTCGGAACATAATGGATACTAGGGATCAAACCCTAACAAAACTAACTCGATTACATAATAGAACTCATCCAACCCATCACCGTCTAGCAAGCCTCCGATGGAATTACTAACGAACAACGAAGAGCATCATGAAATTGGTGATGAAGGACGGTTGGTGATGACGACGACGTAGATTTCCCCTCTCCGAAGCCCAAATCAGACTCCAGATCTGCCCTCCCGAGGGAGAACATGAAGTGGCAGAGGCTTCGTATCGTAAAACGCGATGAACTCTTATCCCTGATTTTTTCTACCCTAATAGGAATATGTAGGAGTGGAAACGGGGTTGGTGGAGCCTCAGGGACCCTACAAGCCAGGGGGCATGACCTAGGGGGGCGCCCTGTAGGCTTGTGGCCTGGTGGTGGCCCCTCTCCGGTTGATTCTTTTGCCTATATTTTTTATTAATTCCAGAAACGTTCTGCGTAAATTTTCAGGTCAATCCGAGAACTTTTATTTCTACACAAAAATAACACCAAAGCAATTCTGCTGAAAATAGCGTTAGTCCGGGTTAGTTCCATTCAAATCATGGAAATTAGAGTCCAAAACAAGGGCAAAAGAGTTTGGAAAAGTAGATACGATGGAGACGTATCAAATCCCCAAAGCTTAAACCTTTGCTTGTCCTCAAGCAATTCAGTTGATAAACTGAAAGTGATAAAGAAAAACTTTTACAAACTCCGTTTGATCTTGTTATTGTAAATATGTCTAACTTATGTTCAAATCTTCACCTAAGAGTATAGACTAACCACATTCACAATAACATTTAGGTCTCATATTTACTTACATCAATGGCATAATCAACTAGCGAGCAATAATAATAAATTTCAGATGACAACAATTTTATCAAAACGATCATAATACAATATGATAAACTCGCTATCCCTTTGTGAGACCGCAAAACATAAATGCAGAGCACCTCCGAAGAACAAGGACTGACTAGACATTGTAATTCATGGTAAAAGAGATCCAGTCATACTCAAACTCAATATCAATTAATAACAAAGCATACAAATAACGGGGTGCTCTCTAACTGGTCCATTTTTATAAGAAGAGGATGACTCAACAATAAAGTAAAATAGATAGGCCCTTCGCAGAGGGAAGCATTGATTTGTAGAGGTGCGAGAGCTCGAGCTTTTAAAATAGAGATGAATCAAAATTTTGGGTGGTATGCTTTCATTATCAACATAACAACTAAGAGATCTCAATATCTTCCATGCTAAATACATTATAGGAGGTTCCCAAACATAATAGTAAAGTTCTTACCCCCCTTCACTAATCAATAACACTCCACGGCGGGCCGAATCCACGTATCGTCCATACAAACATCAAACCCGAGGGATTTTTGTTTCATTAAATTTGATTTGACTTTTGAGCACGGAACTGGGCATCCCGATTACGATCCACCTTCTTGTGAATGATAGTGAATCAACACATATCTTGAGAATAACCCACCTAGCATGGAAGATACTGACAACCCCTAGTCATACATGAGCGATTAGGGCATACAAAACAGATCAATTATTTGAAGGTTTAGAGTATGGCACATGCAAATTTACTTGGGACGGCAGGTAAATACCGCATATAGGTAGGTATGGTGGACTCATATGGAACAACTTTGGGTTAATGTAAATTGATGCACAAGCAGTATTCCCGTTTAGTACAAGTGGAGGCTAGCAAAAGACTGGGAAGCAACCAACTAGAGAGCGAAAATAGTCATAAACATGCTTTGAGATTAACCAACATTGAGTGCAAGAATGATTAGGATATAAATCACCATGAATATAAACATCGTAGAGGCTATGTTGGTTTTGTTTCAACTACATGCGTGAACATGTGCCAAGTCAATGTTGGAATTATGCCCTAGAGGCAATAATAAATAAAGTTATTATTATAATTCCTGTATCAAGATAATCGTTTATTATCCATGCTATAATTGTATTAAATGAAGACTTATATACATGTGTGGATACATAGACAAAACACTGTCCCTAGCAAGCCTCTAGTTGGCTAGCCAGTTGATCAAAGATAGTCAGTGTCTTCTGATTATGAACAAGGTGTTGTTGCTTGATAACTGGATCACGTCATTAGGAGAATCACGTGATGGACTAGACCCATACTAATAGGCGTAGCATGTTGATCGTGTCATTTTGTTGCTACTGTTATCTGCGTGTCAAGTATTTGTTCCTATGACCATGAGATCATATAACTCACTGACACCGGAGGAATACTTTATGTGTATCAAACGTCGCAACGTAACTGGGTGACTATAAAGATGCTCTACAGGTATCTCCGAAGGTGTTCGTTGAGTTAGTATGGATCGAGACTGGGATTTGTCACTCCGTGTGACGGAGAGGTATCTCGGGGCCCACTCGGTAATACAACATCACACACAAGCCTTGCAAGCAATGTGACTTAGTGTAAGTTGTGGGATCTTGTATTACGGAACGAGTAAAGAGAATTGCCGGTAAACGAGATTGAAATAGGTATGCGGATACTGACGATCGAATCTCGGGCAAGTAACATACCGAAGGACAAAGGGAATGACATACGGGATTATATGAATCCTTGGCACTGAGGTTCAAACGATAAGATCTTCGTAGAATATGTAGGATCCAATATGGGCATCGAGGTCCTCCTATTGGATATTGACCGAGGAGTCTCTCAGATCATGTCTACATAGTTCTCGAATCCGCAGGGTCTGCACACTTAAGGTTCGACGTTGTTTTATGCGTATTTGAGTTATATGGTTGGTTACCGAATGTTGTTCGGAGTCCCGGATGAGATCACGGACGTCACGAGGGTTTCCGTAATGGTCCGGAAACGAAGATTGATATATAGGATGACCTCATTTGATTACCGGAAGGTTTTCGGAGTTACTAGGAATGTACCGGGAATGATGAATGGGTTCCGGGAGTTCACCGGGGGGGGGGGGGGGGGCAACCCACCCCGGGGAAGCCCATAGGCATTAGGGGTGGCGCACCATCCCTTAGTGGGCTGGTGGGACAGCCCAAGAAAGCCCTATGCGCCATAGGAAGAAAAATCAAAGAGAAAAAAAAGGAGGAGGTGGGAAAAGGGGGAAGGACTCCTCCTTCCAAACCTAGTTGGACTCGGTTTGGAAGGGGAGGGTTGCCCCCCTTGGCTCGGCCGACCCCCTTGGGAGTCCTTGGACCCCAAGGCAAGGCTCCCCCTCCTCCCCCTATATGTACGGAGGTTTTAGGGCTGATTTGACACAACTTTGCCACGGCAGCCCGACCACATTTCTCCACGGTTTTACCTCTAGATCGCGTTTCTGCGAAGCTCGGGCGGAGCCCTGCCGAGATAAGATCATCACGAAGCTCCAGAGCGCCGTCATGCTGCCGGAGAACTCTTCTACCTCTCCGTCTCTCTTGCTGGATCAAGAAGGCCGAGATCATCGAGCTGTACGTGTGCTGAACGCGAGGTGCCGTCCGTTCGGCACTAGATCATGGGACTGATCGCGGGACGGTTCGCGGCGGATCGAGGGATGTGAGGACGTTCCACTACGTCAACCGCGTTCACTAACGCTTCTGCTGTACGGTCTACAAGGGTACGTAGATCACACATCCCCTCTCGTAGATGGACATCACCATGATAGGTCTTCGAGCACGTAGGAAATTTTTTGTTTCTCATGCGACGTTCCACAACAGTGGCATCATGAGCTAGGTTCATGCGTAGATGTCTTCTCGAGTAGAACACAAAAGTTTTTGTGGGCGGTGATGTGCGTTTTGCTGCCCTCCTTAGTCTTTTCTTGATTCCGCGGTATTGTTGGATCGAAGCGGCTCAGACCGACATTACTCGTACGCTTACGAGAGACTGGTTTCATCGCTACGAGTAACTCCGTTGCTCAAAGATGACTGGCGGGTGTCAGTTTCTCCAACTTTAGTTGAATCGGATTTGACCGAGGAGGTCCTTGGATGAGGTTAAATAGCAACTCATATATCTCCGTTGTGGTGTTTGCGTAAGTAAGATGCGATCCTACTAGATACCCATGGTCACCACGTAAAACATGCAACAACAAAATTAGAGGACGTCTAACTTGTTTTTGCAGGGTATGCTTGTGATGTGATATGGCCAACGATGTGATGTGATATATTGGATGTATGAGATGATCATGTTGTAATAGATTATACCGACTTGCACGTCGATGGTACGGCAACCGGCAGGAGCCATAGGGTTGTCTTTATACTAACGTTTGTGCTTGCAGATGCATTTACTATTTTGCTAGGATGTAGCTTTAGTAGTAATAACATGAGTAGCACGATAACCCCGATGGCGACGCATTGATGGAGATCATGGTGTGGCGCCGGTGACAAGAAGATCATGCCGGTACTTTGGTGATGGAGATCAAGGAGCACGTGATGATGGCCATATCATGTCACTTATGAATTAAATGTGATGTTAATCCTTTTATGCACCTTATTTTGCTTAGAACGACGGTAGCATTATGAGGTGATCTCTCACTAAAATTTCAAGATGAAATTGTGTTCTCCCCGACTGTGCACCGTTGCTACAGTTCGTCGTTTCGAGACACCACGTGATGATCGGGTGTGATAGACTCAACGTTCACATACAACGGGTGCAAAGCAGTTGCGCACGCGGAACACTCGGGTTAAGCTTGACGAGCCTAGCATGTGCAGACATGGCCTCAGAACACATGAGACCGAAAGGTCGATCATGAATCATACAGATGATATGATTAGCACAGGGATGCTTACCACTGAAACTATACTCAACTCACGTGATGATCGGACTTGAGCTAGTGTAAGGGATCATGAACCACTCAAATGACTAGAGAGATGTACTTTTTGAGTGGGAGTTTAGCATATAATTTGATTAAGTTGAACTCTAATTATCTTGAACATAGTCTAAGTCCACTTTGAATATATTTGTGTTGTAGATCATGGCTCACGCGACAGTCATCCTGAATTTTAATACGTTCCTAGAGAAAGCTAAGTTGAAAGATGATGGAAGCAACTTTGTAGACTGGGCTCGTAATCTTAAGCTAATCTTACAAGCTGGGAAGAAGGATTATGTCCTTAATGCTGCGCTAGGAGATGAACCACCCGCTACGGCTGATCAGGATGTTAAGAACGCTTGGTTAGCACGTAAGGAGGACTACTCAATAGTTCAATGTGCAGTCTTGTATGGCTTAGAGCCGGGACTTCAACGTCGCTTTTTGCGTCATGGAGCATTTGAGATGTTCCAGGAGTTGGAGTTTATCTTTCAGAAGAACGCCCGGATCGAGAGGTATGAGACCTCCGATAAATTCTATGCTTGCAAGATGGAGGAAAACTCGTCTGTCAGTGAACATGTGCTCAAAATGTCTGGGTACTCAAACCGTCTAGCTGAGCTGGGGATTGAACTCCCGCAAGAGGCTATCACTGACAGAATCCTTCAATCACTGCCGCCAAGCTACAAAGGCTTTGTGTTGAACTACAACATGCAAGGGATGAACAAGTCTCCCGGCGAGTTGTTTGCGATGTTGAAAGTCGCAGAGTCTGAACTTCGTAAAGAGCATCAAGTGTTGATGGTGAATAAGACCACTAGTTTCAAGAGAAACGGCAAAGGCAAGAAGGGCAATTCAAAGAAGAGCGGCAAGCCTGTTGCCAATCCAACGAAGAAACCCAAAGCTGGACCTAAGCCTGAAACAGAGTGTTACTATTGCAAGGGTATGGGTCACTCGAAGCGCAATTACCCCAAGTATCTGGCTGTTAAGAAGGCGGCCAAAGAAAAATCAGGTATATTTGATATACATGTTATTGATGTGTACTTAACCGGCTCTCGTAGTAGTGCCTGGGTATTCGATACCGGTTCTGTTGCTCATATTTGCAATTCGAAACAGGAACTGCGGAATAGACGAAGGCTGGCGAAAGATGAAGTGACGATGCGCGTAGGAAATGGTTCCAAGGTTGATGCAATCGCCGTCGGCACAGTTTCACTTCAGTTACCATCAGGATTAGTTATGAACTTAAATCATTGTTATTTAGTGCCTGCGTTGAGCATGAACATTATATCTGGATCTTGTTTATTGCGAGACGGTTACTCAGTCAGAGAATAATGGTTGTTCTATTTCTATGAGTAACATCTTTTATGGTCATGCACCCAATGTGAGAGGATTGTTCATATTGAATCTTGATAGTGATACACACATACATAACATTGAGACCAAAAGAGTTAGAGTTAACAATGATAGCGCCATATTTTTGTGGCACTGCCGCTTAGGTCATATTGGTGTAAAGCGCATGAAGAAACTCCATGCCGATGGACTTTTGGAGTCACTTGACTTTGATTCACTTGACACGTGCGAACCATGCCTCATGGGCAAGATGACTAAAACTCCGTTCTCCGGAACAATGGAGCGTGCAAGTGACTTGTTGGAAATCATACATACCGATGTGTGTGGTCCTATGAGCGTAGAGGCACGCGGCGGATATCGTTATTTTCTCACCTTCACTGACGATTTGAGTAGATATGGTTATGTCTACTTAATGAAGCACAAGTCTGAAACATTTGAAAAGTTCAAGCAATTTCAGAGTGAAGTTGAAAATCATCGTAACAAGAAGATCAAGTTCCTACGGTCTGATCGTGGGGGTGAATATCTGAGTTTCGAGTTTGGTGCTCACTTAAGACAATGTGGAGTTGTTTCACAGTTGACACCGCCTCGAACACCACAACGTAATGGTGTGTCCGAACGTCGTAATCGTACTTTATTAGAGATGGTGCGATCTATGATGTCTCTTACCGATTTGCCGTTATCGTTTTGGGGTTATGCATTAGAAACAGCTGCATTCACTTTAAATAGGGCACCATCAAAATCCGTTGAGACGACACCATACGAACTGTGGTATGGCAAAAGGCCAAAGTTGTCGTTTCTTAAAGTTTGGGGATGTGATGCTTATGTCGAAAAGCTTCAGCGTGAAAAGCTGGAACCCAAAGCGGAAAAGTGCATCTTCATAGGTTACCCAAAAGAGACAGTTGGGTACACCTTCTATCTCAAATCCGAGGGAAAAGTGTTTGTTGCTAAAAACGGAGCTTTTCTCGAGAAGGAGTTTCTCTCGAGAGAATTGAGTGGGAGGAAGATAGAACTTGATGAGGTTGTCGAACCTCTCATCCCTCTAGATGGTGGCGCGGGGCAAGGGGAAACCTCTGTCATTGCGACGCCGGTTGAGGAGGAAGTTAATGATGATGATCATGAAACTCCGATTCAAGTTTCTGTCGAACCACGCAGGTCGACGAGACCACGTGCTGCTCTAGAGTGGTACGGTAATCCCGTCTTGTCAATCATGTTGTTAGACAACAATGAACTTGCAAATTATGAAGAAGCAATGGTGGGCCCAGATTCCAACAAATGGCTAGAAGCCATGAAGTCCGAGATAGGATCCATGTATGAGAACA
The DNA here is from genome assembly GCF_904849725.1 of Hordeum vulgare subsp. vulgare. Classification (NCBI taxonomy): domain Eukaryota; kingdom Viridiplantae; phylum Streptophyta; class Magnoliopsida; order Poales; family Poaceae; genus Hordeum; species Hordeum vulgare. Next base: position 481,203,559 of record NC_058520.1, read on the forward strand.
AAGTGTGGACTTTGGAAGTACTACCTGAGGGCCGCAAGGCTATTCAGAACAAATGGATCTTTAAGAGGAAGACGGACGCTGACGGCAATGTGATCGTTTATAAAGCTCGACTTGTGGCAAAGGGTTTTTCACAAGTTGAAGGAGTTGACTACGATGAGACATTCTCACCCGTAGCGATGCTTAAGTCCGTCAGAATCATGTTAGCAATAGCTGCATTTTTCGATTATGAAATCTGGCAGATGGATGTCAAAACGGCGTTCCTTAACGGTTTCCTTAAGGAAGAGTTGTATATGATGCAACCCGAAGGTTTTGTCGATCCTAAGAATGCTAACAAGGTGTGCAAGCTCCAGCGATCCATTTATGGACTGGTGCAAGCATCTTGGAGTTGGAACAAACGCTTTGATGAGGTGATCAAAGCATTTGGGTTTATACAAGTGGTTGGAGAATCTTGTATTTACAAGAAAGTGAGTGGGAGCTCTGTGGCGTTTCTAATATTATATGTGGATGACATATTGCTGATTGGAAACAACGTAGAGTTTTTGTAGAGCATAAAGGATTACTTGAATAAAAGTTTCTCTATGAAGGACCTAGGAGAAGCTGCTTACATTCTAGGCATTAAGATCTACAGGGATAGATCAAAACGCCTGATAGGACTTTCACAAAGCACATACCTTGATAAAGTTTTGAAGAGGTTCAAAATGGAACAGTCCAAGAAAGGGTTCTTGCCAGTTTTACAAGGTACGAGATTGAGTAAGACTCAGTGCCCAGCAACTGATGAGGATAGAGAGCATATGAGCACCGTCCCCTATGCTTCAGCCATAGGTTCTATCATATATGCAATGCTGTGCACTAGACCGGACGTTAGCCTGGCCATAAGTATGGCAGGTAGGTTCCAGAGTAATCCAGGAGTGGATCACTGGACGGCGGTCAAGAATATCCTGAAGTACCTGAAAAGGACTAAGGAGATGTTTCTCGTGTATGGAGGTGACGAAGAGCTCGCCGTAAAAGGTTACGTCGATGCAAGCTTTGAAACAGATCCGGACGACTCTAAGTCGCAAACCGGATACGTATTTATTCTTAATGGGGGTGCGGTAAGCTGGTGCAGTTCCAAGCAGAGCGTCGTAGCAGATTCTACATGTGAAGCGGAGTACATGGCTGCCTCGGAGGCGGCTAAGGAGGGTGTCTGGATGAAGCAGTTCATGACGGATCTTGGAGTGGTGCCAAGCGCACTGAATCCAATAACCTTGTTCGGTGACAACACGGGTGCCATTGCCCTAGCAAAGGAACCACGGTTTCACAAGAAGTCCAGACACATCAAACGACGCTTCAACCTCATCCGCGACTACATCGAAGGGGAGGACGCAAATATATCCAAAGTGCACACGGATCTGAATGTGGCAGACCCGCTGACTAAACCTCTTCCACGGGCAAAGCATGATCAACACCAGAAGTGTATGGGTGTTAGATTTATTACAATGTAATTCGCATGATGATGTGAGGGCTAGATTATTGACTCTAGTGCAAGTGGGAGACTGTTGGAATTATGCCCTAGAGGCAATAATAAATAAAGTTATTATTATAATTCCTGTATCAAGATAATCGTTTATTATCCATGCTATAATTGTATTAAATGAAGACTTATATACATGTGTGGATACATAGACAAAAACACTGTCCCTAGAAGGCCTCTAGTTGGCTAGCCAGTTGATCAAAGATAGTCAGTGTCTTCTAATTATGAACAAGGTGTTGTTGCATGATAACTGGATCACGTCATTAGGAGAATCACGTGATGGACTAGACCCATACTAATAGACGTAGCATGTTGATCGTGTCATTTTGTTGCTACTGTTTTCTGCGTGTCAAGTATTTGTTCCTATGACCATGAGATCATATAACTCACTGACACCGGAGGAATACTTTGTGTGTATCAAACGTCGCAACGTAACTGGGTGACTATAAAGATGCTCTACAGGTATCTCCGAAGGTGTTCCTTGAGTTAGTATGGATCGAGACTGGGATTTGTCACTCCGTGTGACGGAGAGGTATCTCGGGGCCCACTCGGTAATACAACATCACACACAAGCCTTGCAAGAAATGTGACTTAGTGTAAGTTGCGGGATCTTGTATTACGGAATGAGTAAAGAGAATTGCCGGTAAACGAGATTGAAATAGGTATGCGGATACTGACGATCGAATCTCGGGCAAGTAACATACCGAAGGACAAAGGGAATGACATACGGGATTATATGAATCCTTGGCACTGAGGTTCAAACGATAAGATTTTCGTAGAATATGTAGGATCCAATATGGGCATCCAGGTCCCACTATTGGATATTGACCGAGGAGTCTCTCGGATCATGTCTACATAGTTCTCGAACCCGCAGGGCCTGCACACTTAAGGTTCGACGTTGTTTTATGCGTATTTGAGTTATATGGTTGGTTACCGGATGTTGCTCAGAGTCCCGAATGAGATCACGGACGTCACGAGGGTTTCCGGAATGGTCCGGAAACGAAGATTGATATATAGGATGACCTCATTTGATTACCAGAAGGTTTTCGGAGTTACTCGGAATGTACCGGGAATGACGAATGGGTTCCGGGAGTTCACTGGGGGGGCAACCCACCCCGGGGAAGCCCATAGGCATTAGGGGTGGCGCACCAGCCCTTAGTGGGCTGGTGGGACAGCCCAAGAAAGCCCAATGCACCATAGGAAGAAAAATCAAAGAGAAAAGAAAAAAAAGGAGGAGGTGGGAAAAGGGGGAAGGACTCCTCCTTCCAAACCTAGTTGGACTCAGTTTGGAAGGGGAGGGTTGCCCCCCTTGGTTCGGCCGACCCCCTTGGGAGTCCTTGGACCCCAAGGCAAGGCTCCCCCTCCTCCCCCTATATATACGGAGGTTTTAGGGCTGATTTGACACAACTTTGCCACGGCAGCCCGACCACATATCTCCACGGTTTTACCTCTAGATCGCGTTTCTGCGGAGCTCGGGCGGAACCCTGTCGAGATAAGATCGTCACCAACCTCCGGAGCGCCGTCACGCTGCCGGAGAACTCTTCTACCTCTCCATCTCTCTTGCTGGATCAAGAAGGCCGAGATCATCGTCGAGCTGTACGTGTGCTGAACGCAGAAGTGCCGTCCGTTCGGCACTAGATCGTGGGACTGATCGCGGGACGGTTCGCGGGGCGGATCGAGGGACGTGAGGACGTTCCACTACATCAACCGCGTTCACTAACGCTTCTGCTGTACGGTCTACAAGGGTACGTAGATCACACGTCCCCTCTCGTAGATGGACATCACCATGATAGGTCTTCGTGCGCGTAGGAAAATTTTTGTTTCCCATGCGACGTTCCCCAACAGTCAAGCCACTCGAATCATTCGGAGGAGGATAACGTCCTATCATACTATATTCATTTTAATATGCATGTTGGCACTCAAGACAAACCGTTATTCAGTCCTAGCTAATTAAGCATGGCATAAGTAACTATAATCTCTAATTGTCATTGCAAACATGTTCAATCCATAACGAGTTGAATCCAGAACGATGAGCTAATCATATTTACAAAACAAGACAGGTCGAGTTCATACCAGCTTTTCTCCATCTCCGTCACTTCATCATATATCGTCATTATCGCCTTTCACTTGCACGACCAAACACTGCGAAAAATAATAATAAGAGTGTTCGTGCATTGCACTAAGCTGGAATCTGCAAGCAATAACTCAAAGGAGAAGACAAGGTAGTATAGACTCTGTGATAGATAAACGATAATGAATATGAGAGCCACTCAGCATGTCATCATGGTCTTCTCCTTTTGACCCAAATAAGAAAGAAAAACTATTTACACGGGGAAGCCCCCAACAAGCAAACGAAGAATGAAAAATCATTTTGGGTTTTCTTTTAACACTACAACTAAACAAGCTAGAAGGTAAAGCTAGAACTAATTTTTTGGATTTTCTCAAGGTTAATGAAACACACAAGAAGAAGACAAAAAGAAGAAATAAGCTACCATGGATGGTACAATGAAAAAGTTTGAACACCAGGAATTGGAGTGAGTGTGTGAACATGAATGTAATGTCGGTGAGGAATACATACTCCCACAGGCTTAGGCTTTCGACCTAAGTTGACCTAAGGCCATGGCTGAAAATAACCCTCTTCTAGATACTCCGTAGAATACTGAGGGTTCCACTGGTTTGAGAGCTCGTGCGGCTCCCACTGAAAAACTGGAACCTGATACAGTCGAGGGCTGGTGCAGGCTCAGGTGCTAGGGGTTGCGACAGGCCCCAGTATTTGTAAATGTCCTCGGGCATAATAGTGTACTTTCCTGCATGGATATCGAACCAACAAGGAGCATGCAAAGTAATAATCTCACAGGTACCCTGACTAAATACTAAGTTGTAAAGCAACCTCTTAGCATTGTCTTTCTTAATAAAATCATGTGCTACCATCCTATCATAATCTAAATATCTTGTAGGCAGAAGCATTTCCTCTTCCTCGTCAAGCCTAATGAGTATCTCAAAGTGTTTAGCTAAACAAGATGCATAGATATCTCCGAATATAGGGCCCTTCGAATGGTTTAAGTTCAACCGTTGAGCCACTATAGCGCCCAGACTAAAAGTTCTATCAGCAAGTAAAGCATGACGCAGAATAGTGAGGTCGGGAGCACTGAGGCTACCACTCTTGCAACGACCAACTAAACATCTCCCTCAAATAATGAATAATAATGTAGAACAGGAAAATGTACGCTGGCCGCTCTTGCTTTTGACACCCCTCCTCCATGTCTCACGGACATGGTTCACTGATGCTGCCCTCAAAAGGTATTCTGCAGACATTGCAAAATACATAAAGTGACATTTCCTTAGGCACATCGTATAATTGAAATTCTACCATGGGAGGATCCTTCCTAGGATAAAAGTGAAAATTTTGCACGAAAGTATTAGTAAGTAGGAGATACTGGTCACACTTATCGTTGATGAAGTCGGTGATGCCTGCATTTTCTAGTAGATAGTAGAAATATTTATAAATTTCGGCCGCCCTCAAGAATGACTCACTTGGCCATTCACATGGTCGAACTTCCACGATGCAAGGAATATTGTATCTAGGTTTCTCATTTTCATTTTCTTTAAAACTTTGGCTTGAAGATCCTCTTAGCAATCTCCTCATCTTTTCTTTTTCTTAAAAATAAATCTGAAATTTTTAGATACTCCACATAAAAAATGGACAAAACTCAACCATAACTTATAGCAACTACTCCCACAAGTGCCTAGAAGCTATATCATGCATCAAAACTACCTGGGACCCTACAAATTTGACATGCAAACTCAAGAACAAGGTCACCATAGCAGCAAGATTTTGCAATATATAAAACAGTAGAACAAAAACTAATTGGACCATTGGAGGAGTTACATACCGATGATCAATCTCCTAAAATAGTTTTGCAAATGGGGCTTTGAGAAAGGAGATGGAAAATGGCAGTAAGATGAGCTAAAACACGGGTTTGAGCAATGGTGGGATTTTTTCTGGAGGAAGAAGGACTGGATTGGTACTGGAATAAGTGAACGGGCCCTACGTGGGACCCACAAGCCCGGGGGGCACGCCGAGGGGGTGGCCGCGCCCTGCAGGCTTGTGGCCCACTCGTGCAGCCCCCTGATGTGCTCTTAGCACCAAAAATTCTTAAATATTCGAGAAAAAATCATACTAAATTTTTAGGGAGTTCTGAGAACTTTTATTTTTCAGGTCATTTTCTATTGCACGGATAAAACAGAAAACAGAGAAATAATAACTTTTTTACTAAATTGAAACTAAGGAACAAGAAATAAAAGTTGGGTACAGAAGGTTGTGCTTTCTAAATTCACCCATCTCATGTCCGTCAAAAAGAATCCATCAATAAGGTTGATCAAGTCTTATTGACAAACTTTTTCGAATGACATGGAACAGGAGAACCTTCAAATAACACTAGGTTACCTAAATAGGGATATGCATGTCCCCAACAATAAGTATATCATATTTATTTTTGATTGTAGGAAGAGGGAATTCAAAATCTCCAATAGTGAACGTTGGAATTTTTTCAATGGAGTAGATGCTATGAACTTGAGATTATTTCTTCGGAAAGTGTACCGTGTGCTCATTACCATTAGCATGAAAAGTGACATTGCCTTTGTTGTAGTCAATAACTGCCCCTGCAGTATTCAGAAAGGGTCTACCAAGGATGATCGACAAACTGTCGTCCTCGGGAATATCAAGAATAACAAAGTCCGTTAAAATAGTAACGTTTGCAACCATGACAGGCACATCCTCACAAATACCGATAGGTAAAGAAGTTGATTTATTAGCCATTTGAAGAGAGATTTCAGTAGGTGTTAACTTATTCAAGTCAAGTCTACGATATAAATAGAACGGACACTAACACCAGCTCCAAGGTCACATAAAGTAGGTCTAACATAATTTCTTTTAATGGAGGATGGTATAGTGGGTACTCCGAGATCTCATAATTTCTTTGGTATTCCACCCTTAAAAGTGTAATTAGCAAGCATGGTGGAGATCTCAGCTTTCGGTATCTTTCTTTTATTAGTAACAATATCTTTCATGTACTTAGCATAGGGAGACATTTTCAGAATATCGGTTAAGCGCATGCGTACGAAAACAGGTCTCACCATTTCAGCAAAGCGCTCAAAATCCTCATCATCCTTTTTCTTGGATGGTTTACGAGGAAAGGGCATGGGTTTCTGAACCCATGGTTCTCTTTCTTTACCATGCTTTCTAGCAACAAAATCTATTTTATCATATCTCTTATTCTTAGGTTGTGGGTTATCAAGATCAACAGTAGGTTCAGTCTCCACATCATTGTCATTACTAGGTTGAGCATCGACATGAACATAATTATTAATATTATCACTAGGTTCATGTTCATTACCAGATTGTGTCTCAGCATTAGAAATAGAGATATCATTTGGGTTTTCATGTGACTCTATATCAGGTTCACTAGCAGCATGTGAAGTCCTATCATCATTCTTTTTCTTTTTATTAGAAGGACCGGGTATGCCAATATTAACTCTCTGAGAACTTGCTCAATTCTCTTAGGATGGCCCTCAGGATACAAAGGTTCCTCAATCATTCTACCACCTCTAGTCACAACTATAATAGAATGATCGTTGTTCTTACTAATCATCTCACTAAGAATATCATTTTGTGCCTTAAGTACGTGTTTTACTTGAGTAGTTACCATGGAAGCATGTTTACTAAGCCTAAGGTCATTAACAGTTCTACTCATATACTCACCCAAGCGATCAAGCATGTAAGTATTATACTTCAATTATCTACTAACATAAGCATTGAAATTTTCTTGTTTAGTTACAAAGTTATTGATACGTCTCCAACGTATCTATAATTTTGCTTGTTCCATGTTATTATATTATCATTCTTGAATGTTTCACAATTATTTTACTACAACTATTTATTATTTTTTGGGACTAACCTATTAATGGTTGCAAAATTGAACAAGTTCTTGTTTCACACTTTGATCTGTAGGAATTAATAAGAAATTGTCAAAAAAGGCAAAAGGAGCCTTGTTGGAGGAGGACTCCGACTCTCCTAAAATCTGTCCATAAACAGTTTTCGAGATCGTCAGTTTGACCCCCGAAGAAGGCGTCAAATGGAAAAAAGCTAAAACTAGGAAAGTGTGAGGAATTTTATGACAATGATTCTGGAATATAAAATCGTCCAAAATGGAGTTCGTATCCGATCTGGAGACCCGTTTTACTAAAGAAAAATATCTGATTACAGGATCACGAGAATTGTTGACGTGATTGAGTCCAACTCTTAACATATCTGATATATTCGGCCAAGCCACGACTTTGGAGACTCATGAGGTTTTAGAGGTGCCCGAGAGCCATTGTATCAAGGGTCCATCCATCGGAGGACCATAGAACACCACACAGGCACATATAAGGAGAGAAAAAACCCTAATTTTGGTAGAGCCATCAAGAACCACGAGTTTGTCTCTCCCTTGGCAGCCACCAAGAAGGGGAGAGGCTCGTCCATTGCAGCATCAAGATCAAGGAAGAAGGAAGGGCAAGGGGCCGTCGCCGGTCGCCGGTCTGTGGCCACTATCGCCTCATCTCTTCGGGGCTGCACCTCTCCATCAACAAATCTCTCTTTCTCACCATGATAATGGTGAGTAATCCTCCTCGGGGCTGAGGGTATGTACTAGTAGCTATTTGTTAAATCTCTCTCACTCTCGTGTTCTTGAGATGGCATGATCTTATGTATCACGAGCTTTATTAATATAGATGAATCATATGGAGTTTTCCCCTCTCTATCTTCTTGTGCTGAATTGAGTTTTCCCTTTAAAGTTTTCTTATAAGATTGAGTCTTTAAGGATTTGAGAACACTTGATGTATGTCTTGCGATGGGATATCTGTGGTGACAATGGGATGTTCTATTGATCCAGTTTATGTATGTTTTGGTGATCAACTTGCGGGTTCCGTGACCTTGGGAATCCATGCATAGGGGTTGGCACATGTTTTCATCTTGACTTTTCGGTAGAAACTTTAGGGCACTCCTTGAAGTTCTTTGTCTTGGATTGAACATGATGAATCTCAAATTATGTGATGCATATCGTATAATCATGCCCATAGGTACTTGTGGTGACATTGGAGTATTTAGGTGACATTAGGGTTTGGTTGATTTGTATATTAAGGTGTTATTTTAGTACGGATTCTAGGGTTGTTCGTGACACTTATAGGGATAGCTCATAAGATTGATCAGAAAAGATAACTTTGAGGTGGTTTCGTACCCTACAATAATTTCTTCGTTTGTTCTCTGCTATTTGTGACTTTGGAGTGAACTCTTTGTCGCACGTGAGGGATTTATATATGATTCAACTATGTTAGTATTGTTGAGAGAACTTGCAATAGTGAAAGTATGGACCCTAGACTTTGTTTCCAAGCATTTATACAACATTTTGCTTGTTGTTTACTATTTGTTACATTGCTGTTTTTATATTTTCAGATTACAAAAACCTATATCTACCATCCATATTACACTTGTATCACCATCTCTTTGTCGAACTAGTGCACCTATACAATTTACCATTCTATTGGGTGTGTTGGGGACACAAGAGACTCTTTGTTATTTGATTGCAGGGTTGCTTGAGAGAGACCATCTTCATCCTACGCCTCCCACGGATTGATAAATCTCAGGTCATCCACTTGAGGGAAATTTTCTACTCTCCTACAAAACTCTGCGCTTGGAGGCCCAACACGACTCTACAAGAAGAAAGTTGTGTAGTAGACATCAGTTATCAAATTCATCCGAGCATTGGCTAGCAGAATTATTATAAGGAATATTACCTTCTTCAAATCTACAAAGAGAATTTACCTCTACTACATGTGTCGGGTTATCAAGACCATGTATTTCTTCAATAGGTGGTAGATTCTTAACATCTTCAGCTTTAATACCTTTTTATTCCATAGATTTCTTTGCCTCTTGCACATATTTGGGACTAAGGAATATAATACCTCTTTTCTCCGGAGTTGGTTTTGGAGGTGGTTCGGGAATAGTCCAATCACTGTCATTGCTCAAAATATTATTCAATAGTAGTTCAGCTTGTTCAAGAGTTCGTTCCATGAAAACACAACCAACATAACTATCTAGGTGGTCCCTATAAGCATTGGTTAGTCCATTATAAAAGATATCAAGTATTTCATTTTTCTTGAGAGGATGATCACGCAAAGCATTAAGTAACTGGAGAAGCCTCCCCCAAGCTTGTGGGAGACTCTCTTCTTCAATTTACACAAAGTTAAATATTTCCTGCAAGGCAGCTTGTTTCTTATGGACAGGAAAATATTTTTCAGAGAAATAATAAATCATATCCTGGGGACTACGCACACAACCATGATCAAGAGATTAAACCATATCTTAGCATCACCCTTTAATGAGAACGAAAACAACTTGAGAATATAGTAATAATGAATTTTTTCCTCATGAGTAAATAGGGTGGCTATATCATTCAATTTAGTAAGGTGTGCCACAACAGTTTCAGATCCATAACCATGGAAAGGATCAGATTCTACCAAAGTAATTAACTCAGGATCTACAGAGAATTCATAATCCTTATCAGTAACACAGATAGGTGAAGTAGCAAACTTGGGATCATATTACATTCTAACATTCAAAGATTTTTCCTTCCACTTGCATAGCAATTTGTTAAGATCATCACCATCCTTACAAGCAAGAAAGTCCCTAGCTACTTCTCCTTCCATAACATAACCCTCAGGTATATTAGACAATTCATATCTAGGAGAGATAGGCCTAGTAGGTGCATCATGATGTTCAGTTTCAATAATTTATCAGATTCAGAAATATTATCAGTTTCAGCATTCACTCCAGCAATTTGTTCATCAAGAAATTCACCAAGTGGCACAATAGTATCAAGCAAAGTATCATCACAAGCATCATGCATAGCATAAGTAGCATCATCAATTACTTGCGACATATCAAATTCAATAGCACGTGGTGGTGTCGCAAATTTACTCATAACACACGGTGAATCAAGTGTAGAGCTAGATGGCAGTTCCTTACCTGCCCTCGTAGTTGAGGTGTAGATCTTGGTTGTAGCGTCTTTCAGATTCTTCATAGTGATCAACAGATATAAATTCCAAGTAACTCAGAGAATAAATCTATGCTCCCCGGCAACGGCTCCAAAAAAGGTCTTGATAACCCACAAGTATACGGGGTCGCAACAGTTTTCGAGGGTAGAGTATTCAACCAAAATTTATAGATTCGACTCAAGGGGAGCCAAAGAATATTCTCGAGTATTAGCATGTGAGTTGTCAATTCAACCACACCTGAAAAACTTAATATCTGCACCAAAGTATTTAGTAGCAAAGTAGTATGGAAGTAACCGTAACGGTGGCAAACGCAAGAGTAGCAATTTTGTAGTGATCTTAACAATAGCAACGGAAAAGTAACTTAGCAAAGAACATATGTGGAAATCTCGTAGGAAATGGATTAGTGATGGATAATTATGTCGGATGGCATTCATCATGCAACGGTCATAACATAGGGTAATACAGAACTATCTCCAATTCATCAATGTAATGTAGGCATGTATTCCATATATAGTCATACATGCTTATGGAAAAGAACTTGCATGCCATCTTTTGTCCTACCCTCCCGTGGGAGCGGGGTCCTAATGGAAACTAAGGGATATTAAGGACTCCTTTTTATAGAGAACCGGACCAAAGCATTAACACTTAGTGAATACATGAACTCCTCAAACTACGGTTATCACCGGAAAGAATCCCAGTTATTGTCACCCTGGGGATGCGGATCATAACTCGTAATAGGTGTCTATAACTTGCAAGATAGGATCAAGAACACATATATATTCATGAAAATATAATAGGTTCAGATCTGAAATCATGGCACTCGGGCCCTAGTGACAAGCATTAAGCATAGCAAAGTCATAGTAACATCAATCTCAGAACATAATGGATACTAGGGATGAAACCCTAACAAAACTAACTCGACTACATTATAGATCTCATCCAACCCATTACCGTCGGGCAAGCCTATGATGGATTTAGTCACGAACGACGGAGAGCATCATGAAATTGGTGATGAAGGATGGTTGGTGATGACGACGGCGTCGATTTCCCCTCTCCGGAGCCCAAATCAGACTCGAGATCTGCCCTCCCGAGGAAGAACAGGAGGTGGCGGTGGCTCCGTATCGTAAAACATGATGAACTCTTCTCCCTGATTTTTTTCTGCCCGGATAGGAATATATAGGAGTGGAAACGAGGTCGGTGGAGCCTGAGGGACCCCACAAGACAGGGGGCGTGACCTAGGGGGGCGCCCTGCATGCTTGTGGCCTGGTGGTGGCCCCTCTCCGGTTGATTGTTTTGCCAATATTTTTTATTAATTTCAGAAACGTTCTCCGTAAATTTTTAGGGCAATCCGAGAACTTTTATTTCTGCATAAAAATAACACCAAGACAATTCTGCTGAAAACAACGTCAGTCCGGGTTAGTTCCATTCAAATCATGTAAATTAGAGTCCAAAATAAGGGCAAAAGAGTTTGGAAAAGTAGATACGTTGGAGACGTATCACGCCCTAGGACCCCGCTCCTCCCGCCGCCTCCCACGTGCGCCCGCATCCCACATCGTCCCCACCCGTCTGGTCCCATGTATCGGGAGGTCCGACTATGCCACACACATGGCCACATAGCAGTGGTGGCGGCAGGAGGGGAACGACAACCCACTCGAACCGGAGGATCGGTGCCGAGGGCCTGCCGCGTGGGGTCATCAAAACGAGCTCCGCTCCGAGACTCCACCACCAAGCACACCGACATCAAGGTCCTCTCCCCCTCCTCTCCTCGCTGCCTCATCCGGCTACCACATATCGACTTGAGCTCGCTTCGGCCTCCTCCTTCGGTTCTGCAGCTACTAGGCATGCGCTCGGTTTTGTTACATTTCCTCTGAATTACGTTTCCTCTAAATTAGTAAACCACTAGGCCACCTGCCGTTCTGAGGGGATGCGCTCGTGCATGGCAGCTGTTCTATTTGTCAGATTGATGTTGCCTTGTTTACCACCTTGTTTGGTTACTACAGTATAAGTTCTTGAGATACACTTGAATCTTGATAGTTTGTCGTATAGTCGTAGTTGATGTACCATCTGAGAATGATTTACTTCTCTCGACAACTCTGCTTTCTTTTTCTTTTTGAGGGATAAGCCAGCTCCGCTTTCGTGATTTCACAATATATGTTCTTATAAGTTTTTCCTGTGTTTGCTTCAACATTCGGTGTCCACATGGAGTTCGCGAGAAGATTAACACTGGTATTAAGTGGTGACTTTGACCACAGTTCTATGTTGTTGTTACAGAAGAAGATCCTGACCACCGGAGGACTATATGAACAAGGTGTTGGGGAACGTCGCATGGGAAACAAAAAAATTTCCTACGCGCACGAAGACCTATCATGGTGATGTCCATCTACGAGAGGGGATGAGTGATCTACGTACCCTTGTAGACCGTACAGCAGAAGCGTTAGAGAACGCGGTTGATGTAGTGGAACGTCCTCACGTCCCTCGATCCGCCCCGCGAACAATCCCGCGATCAGTCCCACGATCTAGTACCGAACGGACGGCACCTCCGCGTTCAGCACACGTACAGCTCGACGATGATCTCGACCTTCTTGATCCAGCAAGAGAGACGGAGAGGTAGAAGAGTTCTCCGGCAGCGTGACGGCGCTCCGGAGGTTGGTGATGACCTTGTCTCAGCAGGGCTCCGCCCGAGCTCCGCAGAAACGCGATCTAGAGGAAAAACCGTGGAGGTATGTGGTCGGGCTGCCGTGGAAAAGTCGTCTCAAATCAGCCCTAAAACCTCCGTATATATAGGTGGGAGGGAGGGGGCCTTGCCTTGGGGCTCAAGGATCTCCAAGGGGGTCGGCCGAGTCCAAGGGGGAGGACTCTCCCCCCCAAACCGAGTTGGACTAGGTTTGGTGGGAGGGAGTCCCCCTTCCTTCCCACCTCCTCCTTTTTTTTCTTTCTCTCTTGATTTTCTTCTCCTTGGTGCATAGGGCACTTGTGGGCTGTCCCACCAGCCCACTAAGGGCTGGTGTGTCTCCCCCAAGGCCTATGGGCTTCCCCGGGGTGGGTTGCCCCCCCGGTGAACTCCCGGAACCCATTCGTCATTCCCGGTACATTCCCGGTAACTCCGAAAACCTTCCGGTAATCAAATGAGGTCATCCTATATATCAATATTCGTTTCCGGACCATTCCGGAAACCCTCGTGACATCCGTGATCTCATCCGGGACTACGAACAACATTCGGTAACCAACCATATAACTCAAATACACATAAAACAACGTCGAACCTTAAGTGTGCAGACCCTGCGGGTTCGAGAACTATGTAGACATGACCCGAGAGACTCCTCGGTCAATATCCAACAGCGGGACCTGGATGACCATATTGGATCCTACATATTCTACGAAGATCTTATCGTTTGAACCTCAGTGCCAAGGATTCATATAATCCCGTATGTCATTCCCTTTGTCCTTCGGTATGTTACTTGCCTGAGATTCGATCGTGAGTATCCGCATACCTATTTCAATCTCGTTTACCGGCAAGTCTCTTTACTCGTTCCGTAATACAAGATCCCGCAACTTACACTAAGTTACATTGCTTGCAAGGCTTGTGTGTGATGTTGTATTATCGAGTGGGCCCCGAGATACCTCTCCGTCACACGGAGTGACAAATCCCAGTCTTGATCCATACTAACTCAACTAACACCTTCGGAGATACCTGTAGAGCATCTTTATAGTCACCCAGTTACGTTGCGACGTTTGATACACACAAAGCATTCCTCCGGTGTCAGTGAGTTATATGATCTCATGGTCATAGGAATAAATACTTGACACGCAGAAAACAGTAGCAACAAAATGACACGATCAACATGCTACGTCTATTAGTTTGGGTCTAGTCCATCACGTGATTCTCCCAATGACGTGATCCAGTTATCAAGCAACAACACCTTGTTCATAATAAGAAGATGTTGACCAACTGGCTAGCCAACTAGAGGCATGCTAGGGACGGTGTTTTGTCTATGTATCCACACATGTAAATGAGTCTTTATTCAATACAACTATAGCATGGATAATAAACTATTATCTTGATACAGGAATTATAATAATAACCATATTTATTATTGCCTCTAGGGCATAATTCCAACAGTCTCCCACTTGCACTAGAGTCAATAATCCAGCCCTCACATCACCATGTGAATTACATTGTAATAAATCTAACACCCATACAGTTCTGGTGTCGATCATGTTTTGGCCGTGGAAGAGGTTTAGTAAGCGGGTCTGCTACATTCAGATCCGTGTGCACTTTGCATATATTTACGTCCTCTTCCTCGACGTAGTCGCGGATGAGGTTGAAGCGTCGTTTGATGTGTCTGGTCTTCTTGTGAAACCGTGGTTCCTTTGCTAAGGCAATGGCACGAGTGTTGTCACAGAACAAGGTTATTGGATTCAGTGCGCTTGGCACCACTCCAAGATCCGTCATGAACTGCTTCATCCAGACACCCTCCTTAGCCGCCTCCGAGGCAGCCATGTACTCTGCTTCACATGTAGAATCTGCTACGACGCTTTGCTTGGAACTGCACCAGCTTACTGCACCCCCATTAAGAATAAATACGTATCCGGTTTGCGACTTAGAGTCGTCCGGATCTGTGTCAAAACTTGCATCGACGTAACCTTTTACGGCGAGCTCTTCGTCACCTCCATACACGAGAAACATCTCCTTAGTCCTTTTTAGGTACTTCAGGATATTCTTGACCGCTGTCCAGTGATCCACTCCTGGATTACTCTGGAACCTACCTGCCATGCTTATGGCCAGGCTAACATCCGGTCTAGTGCACAGCATCGCATACATGATAGAACCTATGGCTGAAGCATAGGGGACGGAACGCATATGCACTCTATCTTCATCAGTTGCTGGGCACTGAGTCTTACTCAATCTCGTACCTTGTAAAACTGGCAAGAACCCTTTCTTGGACTGTTCCATTTTGAACCTCTTCAAAACTTTATCAAGGTATGTGCTTTGTGAAAGTCCTATCAGGCGTTTTGATCTATCCCTATAGATCTTAATGCCTAGAATGTAAGCAGCTTCTCCTAGGTCCTTCATAGAGAAACTTTTATTCAAGTAACCTTTTATGCTCTCCAAAAACTCTACGTTGTTTCCAATCAGTAATATGTCATCCACATATAATATTAGAAACGCCACAGAGCTCCCACTCACTTTCTTGTAAATACAAGATTCTCCAACCACTTGTATAAACCCAAATGCTTTAATCACCTCATCAAAGCGTTTGTTCCAACTCCGAGATGCTTGCACCAGTCCATAAATGGATCGCTGGAGCTTGCACACCTTGTTAGCATTCTTAGGATCGACAAAACCTTCGGGTTGCATCATATACAACTCTTCCTTAAGGAAACCGTTAAGGAACGCTGTTTTGACATCCATCTGCCAGATTTCATAATCGAAAAATGCAGCTATTGCTAACATGATTCTGACGGACTTAAGCATCGCTACGGGTGAGAAAGTCTCATCGTAGTCAACTCCTGGAACTTGTGAAAAACCCTTTGCCACAAGTCGAGCTTTATAAACGGTCACATTACCGTCAGCGTCCGTCTTCTTCTTAAAGATCCATTTATTCTGAATAGCCTTGCGGCCCTCAGGTAGTATCTCCAAAGTCCACACTTTGTTCTCATACATGGATCCTATCTCGGATTTCATGGCTTCTAGGCATTTGTTGGAATCTGGGCCCACCATTGCTTCTTCATAATTTGCAGGTTCATTGTTGTCCAACAACATGATTGATAAGACGGGATTACCGTACCACTCTGGAGCAGCGCGTGATCTCGTCGACCTGCGTGGTTCAACAGAAACTTGAACTGGAGTTTCATGATCATCATCATTAACTTCCTCCTCAACCGGCGTCGCAACGACAGAGGTTTCCCCTTGCCCTGCGCCACCATCGAGAGGGATGAGAGGTTCGACAACCTCGTCAAGTTCTATCTTCCTCCCACTCAATTCTCTCGAGAGAAACTCCTTCTCGAGAAAAGTTCCGTTCTTAGCAACAAACACTTTGCCCTCGGATTTGAGATAGAAGGTGTACCCAACTGTCTCTTTTGGGTAACCTATGAAGACGCATTTTTCCGCTTTGGGTTCCAGCTTTTCAGGCTGAAGCCTTTTGACATAAGCATCACATCCCCAAACTTTAAGAAACGACAACTTTGGCATTTTGCCATACCACAGTTCGTATGGTGTCGTCTCAACGGATTTTGATGGTGCCCTATTTAAAGTGAATGCAGCTGTTTCTAATGCATAACCCCAAAATGATAACGGCAAATCAGTAAGAGACATCATAGATCGCACCATCTCTAACAAAGTACGATTACGACGTTCAGACACACCATTACGCTGTGGTGTTCCAGGCGGTGTTAACTGTGAAACAATTCCACATTGTCTTAAGTGAGCACCAAACTCGAAACTCAGATATTCACCCCCACGATCAGACCGTAGGAACTTGATCTTCTTGTTACGATGATTTTCCACTTCACTCTGAAATTGCTTGAACTTTTCAAATGTTTCAAACTTGTGCTTCATCAAGTAGACATAACCATATCTACTTAAATCGTCAGTGAAGGTGAGAAAATAACGATATCCGCCGCGTGCCTCCACACTCATTGGACCACACACATCGGTATGTATGATTTCCAATAAGTCACTTGCACGCTCCATTGTTCCGGAGAACGGAGTCTTAGTCATCTTGCCCATGAGGCATGGTTCGCACGTGTCAAGTGAATCAAAGTCAAGTGACTCCAAAAGTCCATCAGCATGGAGTTTCTTCATGCGCTTTACACCAATATGACCCAAGCGGCAGTGCCACAAAAATATGGCGCTATCATTGTTTACTCTAACTCTTTTGGTCTCAATGTTATGTATATGCGTATCGTTATCAAGATTCATTATGAACAATCCTCTCACATTCGGTGCATGACCATAAAAGATGTTACTCATAGAAATAGAACAACCATTATTCTCAGACTTAAAAGAGTAACCGTCTCGCAATAAACAAGATCCAGATATAATGTTCATGCTCAACGCAGGCACTAAATAACAATGATTTAAGTTCATCACCAATCCCGATGGTAGCTGAAGTGACACTGTGCCGACGGCGATTGCATCAACCTTGGAACCATTTCCTACGCGCACCGTCACTTCGTCTTTCGCCAGCCTTCGTCTATTCCGCAGTTCCTGCTTCGAGTTGCAAATATGAGCAACAGAACCGGTATCGAATACCCAGGCACTACTACGAGAGCCGGTTAAGTACACATCAATAACATGTATATCAAATATACCTGATTTTTCTTTGCCCGCCTTCTTATCTGCCAGATACTTGGGGCAATTGCGCTTCCAGTGACCCATACCCTTGCAATAGAAACACTCCGTTTCAGGCTTAGGTCCAGCCTTGGGTTTTTTCGGCAGATTGGCAACAGGCTTGCCTCTCTTCTTCGAATTGCCCTTCTTGCCTTTGCCGTTTCTCTTGAAACTAGTGGTCTTATTCACCATCAACACTTGATGCTCTTTACGAAGTTCAGACTCTGCGACTTTCAACATCGCAAACAACTCGCCGGGAGACTTGTTCATCCCTTGCATGTTGTAGTTCAACACAAAGCCTTTGTAGCTTGGCGGCAGTGATTGAAGGATTCTGTCAGTGATAGCTTCTTGCGGGAGTTCAATCCCCAGCTCAGCTAGACGGTTTGAGTACCCAGACATTTTGAGCACATGTTCACTGACAGACGAGTTTTCCTCCATCTTGCAAGCATAGAATTTATCGGAGGTCTCATACCTCTCGATCCGGGCGTTCTTCTGAAAGATAAACTCCAACTCCTGGAACATCTCAAATGCTCCATGACGCAAAAAGCGACGTTGAAGTCCCGGCTCTAAGCCATACAAGACTGCACATTGAACTATTGAGTAGTCCTCCTTACGTGCTAACCAAGCGTTCTTAACATCCTGATCAGCCGTAGCGGGTGGTTCATCTCCTAGCGCAGCATTAAGGACATAATCCTTCTTCCCAGCTTGTAAGATTAGCTTAAGATTACGAGCCCAGTCTACAAAGTTGCTTCCATCATCTTTCAACTTAGCTTTCTCTAGGAACGTATTAAAATTCAGGATGACTGTCGCGTGAGCCATGATCTACAACACAAATATATTCAAAGTGGACTTAGACTATGTTCAAGATAATTAGAGTTCAACTTAATCAAATTATATGCTAAACTCCCACTCAAAAAGTACATCTCTCTAGTCATTTGAGTGGTTCATGATCCACTTACACTATCCCAAGTCCGATCATCACGTGAGTTGAGTATAGTTTCAGTGGTAAGCATCCCTATGCTAATCATATCAACTATATGATTCATGATCGACCTTTCGGTCTCATGTGTTCCGAGGCCATGTCTGCACATGCTAGGCTCGTCAAGCTTAACCCGAGTGTTCCGCGTGCGCAACTGTTTTGCACCCGTTGTATGTGAACGTTGAGTCTATTACACCCGATCATCACGTGTTGTCTCGAAACGACGAACTGTAGCAACGGTGCACAGTCGGGGAGAACACAATTTCGTCTTGATATTTTAGTGAGAGATCACCTCATAATGCTACCGTCGTTCTAAGCAAAATAAGGTGCATAAAAGGATTAACATCACATGCAATTCATAAGTGACATGATATGGCCATCATCACGTGCTTCTTGATCTCCATCACCAAAGCACCGGCACGATCTTCTTGTCACCGGTGCCACACCATGATCATCCATCAACATGTTGCCATCGGGGTTGTCGTGCTACTCATGCTATTACTACGAAAGCTACATCCTAGCAAAATAGTAAACGCATCTGCAAGCACAAACGTTAGTATAAAGGCAACCCTATGGCTCCTGCCGGTTGCCGTACCATCGACGTGCAAGTCGATATTTCTATTACAACATTATCATCTCATACATCCAATATATCACATCACATCGTTGGCCATATCATATCACAATCATACCCTGCAAAAACAAGTTAGACGTCCTCTAATTTTGTTGTTGCATGTTTTACGTGGTGACCAAGGGTATCTAGTAGGATCGCATCTTACTTACGCAAACACCACAACGGAGATATATGAGTTGCTATTTAACCTCATCCAAGGACCTCCTCGGTCAAATCCGATTCAACTAAAGTTGGTGAAACCGACACTTGCCAGTCATCTTTGAGCAAAGGGGGTTACTCGTAACGATGAAACCAGTCTCTCGTAAGCGTACGAGTAATGTCAGTCCAAGCCGCTTCAATCCAACAATACCGCGGAATCAAGAAAAGACTAAGGAGGGAAGCAAAACGCACATCACCGCCCACAAAGCCTTTTGTGTTCTACTCGAGAAGACATCTACGCATGAACCTGGCTCTGATACCACTGTTGGGGAACGTCGCATGGGAAACAAAAAAATTTCCTACGCGCACGAAGACCTATCATGGTGATGTCCATCTACGAGAGGGGATGAGTGATCTACGTACCCTTGTAGACGGTACAACAGAAGCGTTAGAGAACGCGGTTGATGTAGTGGAATGTCCTCACGTCCCTCGATCCGCCCCGCGAACAATCCCGCGATCAGTCCCACGATCTAGTACCGAACGGACGGCACCTCCGCGTTCAGCACACGTACAGCTCGACCATGATCTCGGCCTTCTTGATCCAGCAAGAGAGACGGAGAGGTAGAAGAGTTCTCCGGAAGCGTGACGGCGCTCCGGAGGTTGGTGATGACCTTGTCTCAGCAGGGCTCCGCCCGAGCTCCGCAGAAACGCGATCTAGAGGAAAAACCGTGGAGGTATGTGGTCGGGCTGCCGTGGAAAAGTCATCTCAAATCAGCCCTAAAACCTCCGTATATATAGGTGGGAGGGAGGGGGCCTTGCCTTGGGGCTCAAGGAGCCCCAAGGGGGTCGGCCGAGTCCAAGGGGGAGGACTCTCCCCCCCAAACCGAGTTGGACTAGGTTTGGTGGGAGGGAGTCCCCCTTCCTTCCCACCTCCTCCTTTTTTTTTCTTTCTCTCTTGATTTTCTTCTCCTTGGTGCATAGGGAACTTGTGGGCTGTCCCACCAGCCCACTAAGGGCTGGTGTGTCTCCCCCAAGGCCTATGGGCTTCCCCGGGGTGGGTTGCCCCCCCGGTGAACTCCCGGAACCCATTCGTCATTCCCGGTAACTCCGAAAACCTTCCGGTAATCAAATGAGGTCATCCTATATATCAATCTTCATTTCCGGACCATTCCGGAAACCCTCGTGACGTCCGTGATCTCATCCGGGACTCCGAACAACATTCGGTAACCAACCATATAACTCAAATACACATAAAACAACGCCGAACCTTAAGTGTGCAGACCCTGCGGGTTCGAGAACTATGTAGACATGACCTGAGAGACTCCTCGGTCAATATCCAATAGCGGGACCTGGATGCCCATATTGGATCCTACATATTCTACGAAGATCTTATCGTTTGAACCTTAGTGCCAAGGATTCATATAATCCCGTATGTCATTCCCTTTGTCCTTCGGTATGTTACTTGCCCGAGATTCGATCGTCAGTATCCGCATACCTATTTCAATCTCGTTTACCGGCAAGTCTCTTTACTCGTTCCGTAATACAAGATCCCGCAACTTACACTAAGTTACATTGCTTGCAAGGCTTGTGTGTGATGTTGTATTATCGAGTGGGCCCCGAGATACCTCTCCGTCACACGGAGTGACAAATCCCAGTCTTGATCCATACTAACTCAACTAACACCTTCGGAGATACCTGTAGAGCATCTTTATAGTCACCCAGTTACGTTGCGACGTTTGATACACACAAAGCATTCCTCCGGTGTCAGTGAGTTATATGATCTCATGGTCATAGGAATAAATACTTGACACGCAGAAAACAGTAGCAACAAAATGACACGATCAACATGCTACGTCTATTAGTTTGGGTCTAGTCCATCACGTGATTCTCCCAATGACGTGATCCAGTTATCAAGCAACAACACCTTGTTCATAATCAGAAGACACTGACTATCATTGACCAACTGGCTAGCCAACTAGAGGCATGCTAGGGACGGTGTTTTGTCTATGTATCCACACATGTAAATGAGTCTTCATTCAATACAATTATAGCATGGATAATAAACTATTATCTTGATACAGGAATTATAATAATAACCATATTTATTATTGCCTCTAGGGCATAATTCCAACACAAGGCTCGCAAGGTTCTACATCATCAACTAACAACCACCTCCAAATAATTACTCAGGTTAGCTCTCCTTCTATAACTAACCCATTTTACAAAGCAGCGTGACATTTCTGTTTCGACAGCAAGGATTCTAAATTGGACGGACTAGGAGGCTTTAAATGAGAGTCTTATACAGGATTGAGAATAGATTATGCTTTCAGAGTTTTCAAGCTATTGAAAGCAACTCAAGCTACGCTATGACAATCATCTAAGCTTGTTTGGATCCAGTAGATACCATTTTGAGGTAAGAATGGCTGTGAATATTAATTAGTGGTGCACATTCTTTGAGACCGTGCAAAATTCTAAACGAAAATTCTTGTATGAAATTGATAGTAGCAGAAAGTGCTTATGCGTGAAACTACATCATATGCTCATTGGTCATTTTGCTTGGAGACATACTCCGTGCGTTTAGCCTACTAATTAGCTAGAATAAGTTGAGCCAAGAGATAGATGTTATTTGTTCTTTCTTGCTCTTTTTTTGTTGATATCCAGTCCTAACTTCATAAAACTGCGCTACGCCTTCGCTTATAATGAGCCAAGAGAGAGACTGCTCATTAGTTTTATTTGTGTTTAATGCACATAAATAATTAGAGTTTAGTTATATTAAGCATTAATTGTTTCCCAGCACTGAAAAATGGTAGCCTGCTTTTTTCCTTGACAAGTTACATTAGTAGTGTGTAAAAGTTTGTCAAAACTCTCATTCCTTGTTATGTTATAAACTGAAGGTCAAGATAGATTCTTCAATGTACAGATTGTTTGCACTTTCCGAGCGCTGAAATCTCTATATTTTAGATAAAGTAGCATTTGCCAGTAAAATCCATGGTTGGATTAACATATTTTCCACTAAAATTGGCATATTTAGAGCTTTCTATATATTATGGATGTTCTTTCAATGAGTTTCTCTAAAGATATGTCTTACTTAATGCAGGTAAATTATCATAGCCATGGAATGGCAGATACTAATCTTCAGCCTGGAGAATGTTCATGTAAGGGCGAGTACACAAGCATGTCTACTTTATCATATGGATGATGGTGGATTTAGAGGAGCAATTTATGCACCAGCTTTGTATTCCATGACATTCCACTGACTATGTGGGACCCACTCATTCATAGTGATGTATGTTCTTCTTCGAGGGAGATGGTTGTGTAAGAGATGCCAACACTGTGTGGTATGTATTTCAGTCCGCATACTAATGAAATTTATTGACTGTTCATGTTGGCGTCGGTGAGCATCGGTTACTGGATGGGGATGTTGCGATGCGCCTGGACATTGGCGCCGCTCGTTCCTCCACCATTGGTATCAGAGCGTCGACGATCTATGATCTACGATGATGGACAGCGACGCTGAGTCGGTCAAGTCCGGCAGCGGCGGTGCTAAGGCGAACAAGAACGGCGACAAGGTGAAGAAGGGCGTCAAGTCAGCAACCAGTGGTGGAGGAACGAGCGGCGCCAACGTCCAGGCGCATTGCAACATCCCCATCCAGTACCCGATGCTCACCGACGCCAACTACGGCGTGTGGGCGGTGAATATGAAGATGATTCTCCGAACCCTCCGAGTGTGGCAGACAATCACGGACGACGATGTCGATGATGAGTCCGACGAAGGTGCCATGGCCGCCATAGCCCAGTCCGTGCCGGATTCCGTGCTGATGACATTGGCGGAGTTCGAGACGGCAAGAGAGGCGTGGAACGCACTCAAGGAGATGAGGATCGGAGAAGATCGCGTCACCAAGGCACGGGCACAAGTGCTGAAGCGCCAATTTTACAAGTTGCAGATGGAGTAAACTGAATCGGTGAACGACTATGCCATGCGTCTTACTACTTTGGTGGGAGAGATCCGCGCGCTTGGTGCAAAGCTCGAGGAGACCGAGATTGTGGAGAAATTTTTCAGTTCAGTGACTGACAAATTCACGTACATCATCGGCACGCTCGAGCAGCTTTACGACATCGACGACATGACCATAACAGAGGCGATCGGACGCCTGCGGACGTGGGAAGAGAATGCTCGTGGCTGTCGAAAAGGAAAAGGAGGAGGTAGTGACCAACTCATGTACTCGCGCGCAGATTGGGAGGCCCCAAGTAGCAAAGGAAGGCGTGACGGTGGCGAAGGCTCAAGCAACACGAAGGGCGATGGACAAACCGGAAAAGGCAAAGGAAAAGGCAAACCACAAGGTCGTGGTAAGGCGGGCCAATCTAAAGAGCAGAAACCACGGAACTTGGACTTGTCCGAGGTCAAGTGCTATAACTGCAATAAGATGGGTCACTTTGCGAAGGATTGTCCAAAGCCTAACAAGCGGGAGATCAAGGCAAATTTGGCAAAGCAGGAAGACGAAGGTCCAGGTCTTATGATGACCGAAGTTTGTGATCTCGCTGAAACGGTGGTTGTGAAACCAAGCCGGAAGGTGCTACTTCATGAGGAAAAAGTGACACCAAAGTTATCCGGTGATCAGAACGTGTCGTGGTATCTCGACACGGGTGCCAGTAACCACATGACGGGGTGCAAGGAGAAATTCCTCGAGCTGGAATACGATGTTGAAGGCTCGGTCAAGTTCGGTGATGGTTCAACTGTGGAGATTTGCGGGAAAGGATCTGTCCTCTTTGAGGGTCTCACAGGCGAACATCGCATACTCACCAGAGTGTACTACATCCCACGGCTGCGCAACAACATCATCTCTATTGGGAAGCTTGACGAGAATGGGTGCAAGGTGAATATCGAGAGCGGAGTGATGACGATCTTCGACAACCTCCGAAACGTGCTAGCTCGTGTTAATCGCACACGGAATAGGCTATATATCCTCAACCTTGATCAATCTCAACCGGAGTGTTGGCTCGCCAAGAGTGATGATGATTCATGGTTATGGCATGCTAGATTTGGATACGTTGACTTCTACGCCTTGAAGAAGATGTCAAAGATGGAGATGGTATCCGGGATGCCAGTTATCGACCATGTTGATCGAGTATGTGACGGGTGCTTGGTTGGAAAACAGCACCGCGGGCCATTCCCTGCTCAGTCTACCTATCGTGCAAGTGATGCACTCGAGCTGCTCCATGGTGATCTATGTGGCCCTATCACCCCGGCAACTCACGCTGGAAAGAAGTATTTCTTCCTTGTGGTAGACGACTACTCGAGATATATGTGGGTCATTCTCCTACGGTCTAAAGATGAGGCGTTTGAAGCATTCAAGAAGCTGAAGGCTGCAACAGAGATGGAACACAAGCTGAAGGTTCGCGCTCTATGGACAGATCGCGGCGGAGAGTTTACGTCGAATGAGTTCAACAACTACTGCGAGAAGATTGGCATAAAGAGGTTCCTCTCGGCACCTTACATGCCGCAGCAGAATGGGGTCGTTGAAAGGCGCAATCGAACCGTCGTTGACATGGCAAGGAGTTTACTCAAGAGCAAGAACCTGCCGGGGACTTTTTGGGGAGAAGCTGTCTCGACGGCGGTCTATCTTCTCAACCGGGCTCCAACGAAGGCGGTGATCGGCAAGACTCCGTATGAAGCAATTTACGGACGTAAGCCGAATGTGTCTCATCTACGGACATTCGGGTGCGTGGCACATGTGAAGACGGCGGAGCCGCACCTCTCAAAGCTTGCCGATCGTAGCACCAAGATGGTGTTCATCGGATACAAGAGCAGTTCTGGCACCAAGGCATACCATTTCTACGATCCACAAACCAAGCGTCTAAGGATTTCACGCGATGTCGTGTTTGAAGAAAACCAAGCGTGGAATTGGAGCGCCGCAGCCGACGATGCTCCAAACAGTAACATATTTGCAGTTGAATTTCTAACTGACGATGATGCAGGAGAAGATGTCCAGGTGGTTGGCAAGACGCCCAACCAAGGTGACCACAATGGTAGTGATCATCATGGTGCCGACATCGACAACGACGCGCATAGGTCGCAAGGAGATAACGACAACGCCGCGCATGACACAGGCGGAGATCTCGACGACAACATCGACAACGAGGCGCATAGTGACGACGACAATCAAGATGATGGTCACGGTCATGACGACTACGCCAATGACACGGATGTCAATGACACACCAGGGTCTCAGCCGTCTTCCCCAAGTGCATCAACACCGACACAATTTGTGTCGCCTCCTTCGCAAGCCACAACGGATTCCTCAGGGCCTCGTCGCTACAAGACCCTCAAGAAAGTCTACAAGTACACAAAGCCAGTTACGCTCGAGTACTCCGGACTATGTCTGTTCAGAGTTGAGGAGCCGGCAAACTTCGTAGAGGCGAGCAAAAGTCCTAGATGGACGCACGCCATGGATGAGGAGATGAAGGCAATTGAGAGCAATGGCACGTGGACTTTGGTAACCCGACCTCCAAACCAAAAGACGATAGGTTTGAAGTGGGTTTACAAGTTAAAGAAGGACACGGAGGGTGCCATTGTGAAGTACAAGGCAAGACTCATTGCAAAGGGCTACGTACAACGTCAAGGAGTTGACTATGATGAGGTGTTTGCACCGGTTGCTCGAATCGAGACGGTGAGAGTGCTCCTAGCTTTGGCAGCACAAGAGGATTGGAAGGTTCATCATATGGATGTTAAATCCGCTTTCCTCAACGGCGATCTCACAGAAGAAGTGTACGTGGAACAACCCCTCGGCTACGAGAAGAAAGGCGAAGAAGGGAAAGTTTACAAGCTCAAGAAGGCACTTTATGGGTTGAAGCAAGCGCCAAGAGCTTGGAACTCAAAGTTAGACCGAAGTCTGGTCTCGCTCGGGTTCAAGAGATGTCCCCTCGAGCACGCAGTCTATACAAAGAACTCCAAAGGCTCAAACCTGCTAGTTGGAGTTTATGTCGACGATCTGATTATCACCGGAGATAGCGTACAAGAAATTGAACGTTTCAAGGTGCAAATGAAGAACAAGTTTAGCATGAGTGATCTGGGATTACTCAGCTATTACTTGGGCATCGAAGTGAAGCAAAGCTCCGGGGAGATTTCCGTATGTCAATCGGCTTACGCGGTCAAGTTATTGGACAAGTGTGGCATGTCAGATTGCTACGCGACACAAGTTCCAATGGACCAACGTCACAAGTTGAGCAAGCGTAGCTCAAATCCGCCGGTGGACACCACAATGTATTGAAGCGTTGTGGGTAGCCTAAGATACTTGGTGCATACCCGACCTGACTTGGCTTATTCAGTCGGGATCGTGAGTCGTTTCATGGAGAATCCGACAACCGAACACATGAGCGCGGTCAATCAAATTCTACGCTATGTGAAAGGCACAATTAATCTTGGCTGCACGTACAGAAAGGGAAAGGAAGGATTGATCCTTCGTGGATATTCAGATAGTGACATGGCAGGTGATGTTGATGACCGAAAGAGCACAACGGGCATGGTTTTCTACCTTGGCCCGAATCCGATTAGCTGGAATTCTCAGAAGCAAAAGGTGGTGGCATTGTCTTAATGCGAGGCAGAATACATAGCGGCAAGCACGGCGGCTTGTCAAGCAGTGTGGCTGAGAAGACTCCTAGCTATTCTTGCAAAGCGGGAGGTGCAGAAGGTGTCACTGAAGATCGATAACCAAGCTGCAATCTCGTTGTGCAAAAATCCGGTTCATCACGAAAGGAGGAAGCACATAGATACCCGGTTCCACCATATCCGGGAGTGCATTGAAGAAGGGTTGATCGAGGTTCAACATGTGAACACGAAAGACCAACTTGCCGATATTTTCACCAATTCCCTCGGTCGACAGAAGTTCATCGAGATGAGGAGGAAAGTCAGAGTGCAAGAAGTGAAGTCAAGCAACAAGATTAAGGAGGTGAATGTAGAAGTTAATCATGTTGTTTCTTTAGAATTAGGAAAAAAAGCCAAACCGAGTCCTAGTAGTATTAGGGTTTCTAGTCCTAGTCTATTTCCATAGTCCCTTGTGGACGTGTATAAAAGACACCCTAGGGGTGTTGATTGTAACATTAGAAAAACGAAAAGCAATACAAAGCAAAGGCTCGACATGGGCCTTTAGCCATCAAATCCATCGATCAGTTTTATTCGTGTCGCTAGTTACGCAAGTTCCGTCAAGTAGCCGGCCGAAGCAAGAATCGCGTAGGCATGCCTGTACAGCTGCATACGCACGTTCAAAAGCCAACATATATTATAGATGTTCTTTCAATGAGTTTCTTTGAAGATGTGTCTTACTTAATGCAGGTAAATTATCATAGCCATGGAATGGCAGATACTAATCTTCAGCCTGGAGAATGTTCATGTAAGGGCGAGTACACAAGCATGTCTACTTTATCATATGGATGATGGTGGATTTAGAGGAGCAATTTATGCACCAGCTTTGTATTCCATGACGTTCCACTGACTATGTGGGACCCACTCATTCATAGTGATGTATGTTCTTCTTCGAGGGAGATGGTTGTGTAAGAGATGCCAACACTGTGTGGTATGTATTTCAGTCCGCATACTAATGAAATTTATTGACTGTTCATGCTGCTATAATAAGCCTGATAATTTACTATGGAAACAGCAAAACACTTAAGAAGCATCTTAATTTTTATGTCATGAGATTTTAGAGGCTATTATTGACAATGATCACCTTTATGCTAGAGATGCTGATAACAAATCTACATCAGAACATACTTTGGTTTAATTCTTGATTTAATTGACACAATTTGGCCCTTTCATCACTTGGTATATAGTATTTTTTAGTTACACCAACAATGAATTTTCGTTAGCACAAGAAATTGACACAATACAATAGATTAACTATTGCGGTAGATTTATGGATTTTTGTCGGGTTGTGGTATCTATCCGTAGCATCTGGAAGATGCCAAAAATGCAATAAGCCTTTTTCACAAGGTTTTTGGGTGCCGATCGATGCTCATTACCTTTGGTATTATTTTCTCTTTCAGTCCTTTACTACTATTATTCAAAATCTTCAGTACATATGTTCAACTTGTTGGTGTCAAACCAGCGAGATCAACCGAGATCGAACGAGAACGAGCGAGAGAGAGAGAGAGGTTTTTTTCGTCGCTAGACCTTGCGACTTTTCTGTTATTTCCTGACCCCAGTATATCTCATGATTACAGAGTCCCCTAACTAAGCTGCTAACTAACTCCCGGCTGGCTCGCTCACGATCCGCACGTCGCTGCGTCATCCCACAGCTGCGAGTCATGCGCTAATCCAACCGAGAGAATAGATCAAAGCAAAATGGAAACGAACCGGGACGTGCACGAGCACTCCCTGAACCTGTCTACGGGCGTCAGCTGACAGAACCAGACTGCGCGCCTTATTACAATAGAAAACGAACGTGGTCTAACCCGGGATGAGCTTAGTCAGGTCCTACATTTCAGCCCCTTAAGCTCGGCACCCAACATCTATCTTGAGCATCCAAAGTTTCTTCCTCATCTCGATGAAGTTCACCCTCCCCAGCGACTTCGTTAGAGTGTCGACGAGCTGTTCTTGTGAACGGACATGGCTGATCTCCACCTGACCAGTATCCACACAATCCCAAATGAAATGAAACCTGATGTCAATATGCTTGCTGCGATCATGGTACACGGGGTTCTTGCTTAGAGCAACGGCGGCCTGGTTGTCTAACAGGAGTGTGAACTTGTCTGTCGGTTTGCCCAACAAGTCACCAACCAATTGAGACTGCCACAGCCCTTGGCATGTCGCTGCTGCTGCCGCAACATATTCCGCTTCACAGGAGGACAGGGCCACGATCTTTTGCTTCTAGGAGCACCAAGTAACCGGATTTTCACCGATGAAGAAAACTTGCCCGGAGGTGCTCTTTCGATCTCCTGTGTCACATGCGTGGTCACTGTCGCTATACCCGAGCAAAGCTACTTCCCCATTGCCGGGCTTGTAGCAACACCCATAGTCCAAAGTCCCTTTGATGTACCTTAAAATCTGCTTCACTGTCGCCCAATGGTGCGAGCTGGGTTTCTCCATGAATCTGCTTGTAATGCCGACAACATGGGCAATATCCGGGCGAGTGTTGACAAGATATCGCAGGCTGCCAATGACGCTGCGATACATGGTGGGATCAATAGGCTCGCCTCCATCTTCCTTGTTCAGCTTCAGGCGACACTCCATGGGAGTTGCAGAGCTGTAGCAATTGCTCATACCGGCAGCTTCCAGTATCTTGGCGGCGTAGCTTCTCTGATGCAGCGTGATCATCCCCTTTCCTTGTGACACTTCAATCCCTTGATAGTAACTCAACAAGCCAAGATTGCTCATTTTGAACAGTCGCTGCATTTGATCCTTGAAGCTGACAATGGGAGACACTTCCGTCCATGTGATGATGAAATCATCTACATAGACCCCAACCAGGAGATATGAGGTAGAATCACCTCGCCTATACACACCGTGCTCCAAAGGGCTGCGAATGAAACCAAGTGAGGTTAGGGACTCGTCAAGCTTCACGTACCATGCCCTTGGAGCCTGTCGAAGACCATACAGTGCTTTTTGCAGCTTCAGTACCCGAGATTCTTGTCCAGCGACCTCATACCCGGGTGGCTGAGCTACGTAGACCTCCTCATTGAGCTCCCCAATTAGAAACATAGACTTCACATCCATGTGGTGCACCTCCCACTGCGAATGTGCGGCGAGGGCCAGAAGACCACAAACTGTTTCCATCCTGGCCACTGGTGCGAAGACATCGTCGAAGTCCACCCCCTCTCGCTGTGCATAGCCCTTTGCCACCAAGCGAGCTTTGTGCTTGACAATGTTGCCGGCTGGATCTCGTTTCACCTTGAACACCCATTTCAAACCAATCACCTTATGTCCTGCCGGGAGTGTGCACAACTGCCAGGTCTTGTTCTCTTCGATGCAGTGCATCTCTTCGTCCATGGCGGCCTTCCATGTTGCGTCCCCGAGTGCCATCCCGATGTTACGCGGTTCTTCGACGCTGAGCAGACAACGCTCGCTGGACTCCCGCACCGCTTCACTCTCGGTCTCGTCGAGCAAGTAATCAAGATGCCGATAGCGAACTGGCCCGGAGTCTGTGTCTCGCGCATCGTCGTGTGTTGGAGGCATGGCCCAGCCCATGCTCCGGACTACAGCGGGTGTAGCAGGGACATCCTCATCTGTAGCTGGGGTCGGGACCGTGTGGAGCTGTGGAGTCCCTGAACCCGGCGACGTGGTTGACCGCGGTGACCCCAAAGCTGGTGTGGAGGGTGCCGCCCTGTCATTCCAATTCCATGGCCTGTTTTCCTCAAACGGGACATCACGTGTTACCTGAAGTTTGTTGGTCATTGGATTGTACACCCGGTAGCATTTTGCTCCTTCTTCATATCCGATGAATACCATTGGCGTTGATCGATCGGATAGCTTGGTCGTCCCTGGTCCCAGCTTCTTCACATGAACCATGCAGCCGAAAGTGCGCAGGTGCTGCACATTGGGCTTGCGGCCGTGCCAAGCTTCATAAGGCGTGACACCATCGAGGCTGCGCGTGGGGGACCAGTTCAGGATGTAGACTACTGTTCTAACAGCCTCTCCCTAGAAGGTTGCGGGCATGGCCATGCTCTTGAGCAAGCATCTCTCCATCTCAATCACGGTTTGGTTCCGCTGCTCGACAACACCATTTTGTTGCGGCGAGTATGGTGCAGTGGTATAGTGCTTGACGCCGAGCTTCTCGCAGTACTCCATGAAATCACCGGAGTTGAATTCACCTCCTCGGTCAGACCGAAAAGCCCACAACTTGCATCTCCCTTCAGTCTCAGCGGCAGCCTGAATCCGTTTAAAACAGATGTACGCTTCATCCTTCGTTTTCAGCACTGACAGCCACATATAGCGACTGAAATCATCAACGACCAGCAGGAAATACCGGTTCCCTCCGACGGTGGGAGGGTTGATTGGACCACACAAGTCCGTGTGGACGAGCTCCAAACCTTGCTCGGCCCTGTATGCTGCTACCTGAGGAAATGGTGTGCGATGTTGCTTGCTGAGGGCGCACCCATCGCAATACTCGTCGACACGGTCGATCGGTGGCATCCCGCGTACCATGTTCTTGGTAGACATGGCACGCAGTGCCCTGAAGTGAAGATGACCCATCCTTGCGTGCCAGCGCCAGGTCTCGTCGTCGTTCTTCGTCAGCAAACACGCCGACATGTCAATGGTGAGCACGGTCGTGTATAAGCGACAACTCGAACGCCTGACGTGAGCCATCAAGCGCCCACTGGTGTCGTGGATTGTCATTGATCCCTCATGGATCTGTATCCTGCAACCCCTTCATCTAGCTGACCGACAGATATGATGTTGCTGCGCAGACTTGGGATGAAGTATACCTCTGACAGTGCGCGTTGGTTGCCACTCTTCCCTGTGAAGATCACCGAACCTCTTCCACGGATTGCGACATGCGACCCATCTTCGAACTTCACAGTGCCCTGCACGGATTCATCCAGAGTGTTGAACATGCCCCTGCCCCCGTCATATGGCTTGTGGCTCCGGTATCGAAGTACCACATCGCTGGCGGTGAGATCTCCGGATGCACCTTCTCTTCATTCAGATGAACTTGTTGGGGCGCCACGAGTCTGTTAGTGACATACATGGTGACTCTGGCCATCATCAGGCCTTCGTGGTGCTCGTCCCCCTCTCGGACTAGGTGCGCTTGGCCCTACTTTTTCTGCTCCTCTTCCTCCTTGATTCTGGTACGACACTCCTTCTTCCAGTGGCCTGGCTTGTTGCAGTAGTGACACTTGCTTTTCTTCTTCCCGCTGGAACCACCAGCGCCTCCGGGCTTGCCACCCGTCGCTTGCTTGGGTTTCCCAGGCGACTTGTTCTTGCCCCCCCTCCGCTAGAGGAGGAGCCACCGTTGTCGTGCGACGTCGTCCCGCCGCCGTATTGGTGCTCGCGTGCAAGCCACTCCTCGTGGGTGAGCAGGAGACGACCGCCCGACTGGGGGGCATCGTCCAGATCGTAATGATCTTCACAAGCCGAGAGTCGTCCGGCTAGTTCCTCGACGGTCATCGTCTTGAGGTCGATGAGAGACTCGATGGCCATCGCCATTTGCCGGTACTTGCGGGGCACGACCCGCAGGAACTTCTGCACAGCTTTCTGTTCCATAACGGGGTCACCGTACAGATCTAGGTCGGCGACGATCCCCGTCAGGCGCAGCGTGAAGTCCTCAATGGATTCGCCGTCCTTGAACCTGAGCTCCTCGAACTCACGGCGCCGCACCTGCGCCTTGGCTTCCCGGACGCGCTCGCTGCCCATGCGTAGGGTTTTGATCGTCTCCCATGCGGTCTTGGCGGTATCCTTGGCCGCCAGCACCCGCATCAGCTCTGGCGGCACGTTGGTGAGGATGACGGCCAGCGCACGCCGATTGTCGCGCTCGTCGTCAGTGCCGGCGTTCACCGTCGCCCAGAGCCCGCAGGCTTGCAGTTTCACCTGCATGAACAAGGCCCACTCCATGTAGTTTGTGCGGGTGAGCATCATGGTCGTCCCGGACTCCTCACGCACCACCCGCTCCACCACTCGGAACTCGACGCTGCCGCCTCCTGTGAGACGCGCGAGCGGCGGCAAGCTTGGCGAGCTTTCCTTCTTCTTGCCGGTCTTCTTCTTGTCGGTCTCGCTGTCGGACATGGCCACCCCGGATCGTACACCGCTGGTCGCCGGAGCTGCGGATCGAACACCGAGGCTCTAATACCAATTGTTGGTGTCAAACCAGTGAGATCAACCGAGATTGAACGAGAACGAGCGAGAGAGAGAGGTTTTTTTCGTCACCGCACCTTGCGACTTTTCTATTATTTCCTGACCCCAGTATATCTCACAATTACAGAGTCCCCTAACTAACCTGCTAACTAACTCCCATCTGGCTCGCTCACGATCCGCACGTTCCTGCGCCATCCGACAGCTGCGAGTCATGCGCTAATCCAACCGGGAGAACAGATCAAAGCAAAACGGAAACGAACCGGGACGTGCGCGAGCACTCCCTGAACCTGTCTACGGGCGTCAGCTGACAGAACCAGACTGCGCGCCTTATTACAACAGAAAACGAACGTGGTCTAACCCGGTGATGAGCTTAGTCAGGTCCTACAGAACTTATATTATTTTGGTGAATCTATTGATTTCTTGCAAGGCCGACTCACACAGATTACAATGGTATTGGTGATCTGAAGCTTTTATAGAAGCATTTGTGTGTTCTCAATCTTGGGAGTTTAGGGAGTGAAAATAACATTTTACAATCTGCTATGGTCTTGCACTTCCAGTGATCTGCTACTGAAGAATGTTCCTTAAATTTCGTCTTTTTCCGGTGGTACGTCTGGCACTTGCGTTCAGTTCTACTTGTATTCACTATTGTATCTGGAGATACAATTTCGTTATATGCCACTAGTAGAAAACAGGGCTATCGTTCGGCCCTGGCCAGCCCATTAGTCCCGGTTCTTCTTCAAGAACCGGGACCAATGGGGGGTATTAGACCCGGTTCGTGAGCCCAGGGGGCCGGTCGGGGCCTCGTGGGCATTGGTCCCAGTTCGTGTAGAACCATTTGTCCCGGTTCGAGCCACGAACCGGGACCAATGGTCCTCCCTGCTGGCCTACAACCATTGGTCCAGGTTCGTGGCATGAACCGGGACAGAAGGGGTGGCTTTAGTCCCGGTTCATGCCACGAACCGGGACAAATAACTTCCCTATATATACCCACCGCCGCGGCAGAGCACTCCATGATGCTCTGTTTTTTCAATCCAGCGAGGAGAGGGCATTTGGGTGCTCTAGTTCACCTCCTATGCACATGAGGTGTTCGATGAAATGCTCAAGCCCCACTAGTTAAGCTTTCTCCTCTCGAAGCTCGACCTAGGAGCTCTATTTTTTTTCGAGATTTGTCTAGATTTAGGGGTCCGTCACGCCCCGTCCCCGTTTTCACCGCCGTTGATCGACCGCACCGATCTCGTCGCCGACACCACCGTGGTGAGCCTCCTTTTCTCATCTTCTTTATGATACTTGTCTGATTTTCTTACTTTAGATAGATATTTGTCTGATTTTCTTAATTTTGACACACATAATTATATGTAATGCACGCAGATGAACCGGCAATGGATGTATGGTGATAGACACACCTCCGAGTACATTAAGGGCGTGCATATTTTTCTCGAAGTGGCTGAGGCAAACAAGCAGAATGGTTTTATGTGTTGTCCATGCAGTAAATGTGGGAATACGAAGTCTTACTCTGACCGGAAAATCCTTCACACCTACCTGCTTTACAAGGGTTTCATGCCACACTATAATGTTTGGACGAGGCACGGAGAAATAGGGGTTATGATGAAAGACGGCGAAGAAGAAGAGGACGATGACAACTATGTGCCCCCTGAATACGGTGATGCTGCAACGGGGGGAGCTGCTGAAGATCAAGAGGAACCAGACGATGTGCCCGATGATGCTGCAACGGGGGAAGCCGCTGAAGATCAAGAGAAACCAGACGATGTGCCCGATGATGATCTCCGTCGGGTCATTGTCGATGCAAGGACGCAATGCGAAAGTCAAAAGGAGAAGCTGAAGTTCGATCGCATGTTAGAGGATCACAAAAAAAAGTTGTACCCCAATTGTGAAGATGGCAACACAAAGCTGGATACCGTACTGGAATTGCTGCAGTGGAAGGCAGAGAATGCTGTGCGTGACAAAGGATTTGAGAAGCTACTGAAAATATTGAAGAAGAAGCTTCCAAAGGATAATGAATTGCCGACAGTACGTACGCAGCAAAGAAGGTCGTATGCCCTCTAGGATTGGAGGTGCAGAAGATACATGCATGCCCTAATGACTGCATCCTCTATCGCGGTGCGTACGAGGATTTGAACACATGCCCAGTATGCAGTGCATTGCGGTATAAGATCGGACGAGATGACCCTGGTGATGTTGACGGCGAGCCCCGCAGGAAGAGAGTTCCTCCGAAGGTGATGTGGTATGCTCCTATAATACCACGGTTGAAACGACTGTTCAGAAACAAAGAGCATGCCAAGTTGATGCGATGGCACAGTGAGGACCGTAAGAAAGACGGGAAGTTGAGAGCACCCGCTGACGGGTCGCAGTGGAGAAAAATCGAGAGAGAGTACTGGGGTGAGTTTGCACGTGACCCAAGGAACGTATGGTTTGGTTTAAGCATGGATGGTATTAATCCTTTCGGGGATCAGAGCAGCAATCACAACACCTGGCCCGTGACTCTATGTATGTATACCCTTCCTCCTTGGATGTGCATGAAGCGGAAGTTCATTATGATGCCAGTTCTCATCCAAGTCCCTAAGCAACCCGACAACGACATTGATGTGCACCTAAGTCCATTAGTTGAAGAACTTTTACAGCTGTGGAATGGAAACGGTGTACGTGTGTGGGATGAGCACAAACATGAGGAATTTAACCTGCACGCGTTGCTGTTTGTAAACATCAACGATTGGCCCGCTCTTAGTAACCTTCCAGGACAGACAAACAA
Source organism: Hordeum vulgare subsp. vulgare (assembly GCF_904849725.1). Lineage (NCBI taxonomy): Eukaryota > Viridiplantae > Streptophyta > Magnoliopsida > Poales > Poaceae > Hordeum > Hordeum vulgare. The sequence continues at coordinate 481,239,796 of NC_058520.1, forward strand.
GGGATACCACGCATGCACGCACTGTTTAGCTGACACCGAAAGTATATACCTGGGAAGCTGCAAGAAGAATGTGTACCTGGGCCATCGTCGATTTCTTCTGACCAACCATCAATGTCGAAAGAAAGGCAAGCATTTCAAAGGCGAGGCAGATCATCGGAAGAAGCCTGCCATGCGTACCGGTGATCACGTACTTGCTATGGTCAATGATTTACACGTAATCTTTGGAAAGGGTCCCGGCGGACTAGCTGTTCCAAGTGACGCTCGAGGACACACACCCATGTGGAAGAACACATCTATATTTTGGGACCTACCCTACTGGAAAGACCTAGAGGTCCGCTCTTCGATAGACGTGATGCACGTGACGAAGAACCTTTGCGTCAACCTGCTAGGCTTCTTGGGCGTGTATGGGAAGACAAAAGATACAACTGAGGCACGGGAGGACGAGCAACGTTTGCACGAAAAATACGGCATGCCTCCAAAGCAGTATGAAGGTCCTGCCAGCTATGCTCTTACCAAAGAAGAGAAGGAAATATTCTTTGAATGCATGCTTAGTATGAAGGTCCCGACTGGCTTCTCGTCGAATATAAAGGGAATAATAAATATGGCTGAGAAAAAGTTTCAGAACCTAAAGTCTCATGACTGCCACGTGATTATGACGCAACTGCTTTCGGTTGCATTGAGGGGGCTTCTACCGGAAAACGTCCGATTAGCCATTGTGAAGCTATGTGCATTCCTCAATGCAATCTCTCGGAAGGTGATCGATCCAGAAATCATACCAAGGCTAAGGAGTGATGTGGTGCAATGTCTTGTCAGTTTCGAGATGGTGTTCCCACCATCCTTGTTCAATATCATGACGCACGTCCTAGTTCATCTAGTTGACGAGATTATCATTCTGGGCCCCGTATTTCTACACAATATGTACCCCTTTGAGAGGTTCATGGGAGTCCTAAAGAAATATGTCCGTAACCACGCTAGGCCAGAAGGAAGCATCTCCATGGGCCATCAAACAGAGGATGTTATTGGGTTTTGTGTTGACTTCATTCCTGACCTTAAGAAGATAGGTCTCCCTAAATCGCGGTATGAGAGGAGACTGACTGGAAAAGGCATGCTTGGAGGGGAGACAATAATATGCAGGGACGGATATTCTTGGTCTCAAGCACACTGCACAGTTCTACAGAAATCTACCTTGGTGACCCCTTATGTCGATGAACACAAGAACAGTCTGCGCTCCAAACACCCGGAGCAGTGCGACGACTGGATTACATGTGAACACATCAGGACTTTCAGCAGTTGGTTGGAAACACGTCCCAGAGATGAAAATACTGTTTGTGATGAGTTGTACTCGTTTGTCCCGGGGACCATCTTCGACTGTTACAATTTGGAAAGGATACGAGATAAATGGGAATACATTTTACATGATCGCCCAAGATCAAAAGAGCACCAACCAAAACAGCGGTGTCTGCTTTGATGCAGCCATCGAGAGGGGAAAAGACACATATTATGGTTACATAGTGGACATATGGGAACTTGACTACGGAGTAGATTTTAAGGTCCCTTTGTTTAAGTGCAAATGGGTCAATCTGTCAGGAGGCGGGGTACAGGTAGACCCACAGTACGGAATGACAACAGTGGATCTGAACAATCTTGGGTACACTGACGAACCGTTCGTCCTAGCCAATGATGTGGCACATGTTATCTATGTGAAGGACATGTCTACTAAACCGAGAAAAAGAAAAAATAAGGAAGCGAATACATCATACGATGAGCCAAAACGCCACATAGTTCTTTCAGAAAAAGGGACATCATGGGAGTGGAGTGCAAGACAAACATGTCCGAAGATTATGAAAAGTTTCATGAATTTCCTCCCTTCAAAGTCAAGGCTGACCCAAGCATCCTGATAAATGATGAAGATTATCCATGGTTACGGCGCAATAAGGAAAGGACACAAGCGAAGAAAAAGTGAAGACTTTCTCCACAACTATTATGATGATACCATGCCAACTTTCAACCTTTTTGTAGTTCATTTGAAATGCATGTTGTAACACACAAGTTTCCGTATGAAATCCTGATACTTCGAAAGAGATTGTCCGTTTTGTACACGAAGTGCATCCAGTTTTCGCCGTAACCCTCTCAACTTTCTTGCATATGCTATGTGGATGAAATGATGATACCATGCCAAAATAAAAGAGAGGCGCAATTCTCACCTGCACGTTGCTTAGCTTCAGGCCAACGTGCAGGTGAGCACTGCGCTTATCCCTTCATTGTCTCTACACTCAGGGCTTATAAACCGCTGCGAGTGCCTCTCGCTTGGCGAGGTGGGACTAAAAAACAGGTGCAGAAAGAATCAACTAAAAAACTCTTTTACCGGTTCATGCCACGAACCGGTACTAAAAGGTGCTCGTGGGGCCCCAACCTTAAAACCTGTACCAAATAAAATGCTTTTGTAACAGCCTTAGAACTGGTACTAAAGGAATCAACTAAAAAGCTTTTATAAACCTCTAGTATTATTGAAACTAAAATTATATAGAGTTTTGTTACAAACTTTAATAGCAAAAATAATTATCATAAAAGAAAATAAATAAGTAATTATAATTTTGTTCAAAACATTAAAAGCAAAAAGAATTATCATAAAAGAAAATAAATAAGTAATTAGAATTTTGTTACAAACTTTAATAGCAAAAAGAATTATCATAAAAGAAAATAAATAAGTAATTAGAAACAAAAAAGAAAGCAAAAAAACTGGGAAAAAATTAAAATAAAGGAATCAACTAAAAAGATTTTATAAACCTCTAGTATTATTGTAAAAATAATTATCATAAAAGAAAATAAATAAGTAATTAGAATTTTGTTCAAAACATTAAAAGCAAAAAAGAATTATCATAAAAGAAAATAAATAAGTGATTAGAATTTTGTTACAAACTTTAATAGCAAAAAGAATTATCGTAAAAGAAAATAAATAAATAATTAGAAACAAAAAAGAAAGCAAAAAACATGATTTTTTTTTAAAAAAAGTGCCACCTAGAGGGCCACCACGGCGTGCATACGACTAGAAACCCATTACTAGGGCCAGGATGCAGGCCCGCAGTAGGCCCAATAGGCCCACAAGCATAGAGAGTGATTTTAGACCCGTAAGCCTGCAGTAGAGAGGAGCTCGAAGTGGTTGGTTCAGCAGGGCTTATAAACCACTCTGAGCCCCTCTCGGCTAGCGAGGTGGGACTAAACATAGCACCACACCGCGCCAGCACACGCCCTTTGGTCCCGGTTGGTGCCACCAACCGGGACAAAAGGGGTGCATTGGTATCGGTTGGTGGCACCAACCGAGACCAATGCCCCTCTTTTGTCCCGGTTTGTGGCACCAACCGGGACCAAAGGTCTCTGTTTCCCGCCCTTTGGGCTGCTGAAAAAAGGCCTTTGGTCCCGGTTGGTGCCACCAACCGGGACTAAAGGGGTGCATTGGTCCCGGTTGGTGCCATGAACCGGGACCAATGCTCTGCCTATATAAGCAGCACTCGCGAAACTTTGGTTCAGTTCATTCTTCCCCGTCGCCCGACGCCGCCAGGCTGCCCGTCTGTCTCCGCCTCGCCGTCGCCGTCGTTGCCCCGACGCCGTCCCGCACCGCCCCGACGCCGTCGCCGCCCCCCCGCCCCGCGCCCCGCGACGCCACCGGCCTCTGCTCGTCGCCTCCCCGCCCCGGCCCGCGCTGCACCTCACCGTCGACCGTCGTCGTGCCGCCCCGACCCGCGCCGCACCTCGCCGTCGCCGTCCCCGACACCGTCGCCGTGAGCAATTTTTTTGCTAATTTAATTTGATGTTAGTAGTAGTTAATTTAGATGTGAAGTATAATTTAGATGTGTAGTTAATTGAGTTAGATTTTGTTAGATTTTTTAAGATTTTTTTGTACTTCATAGATTTTTTTGTTATATGTGTAGTTCATAGATTTTTCTGTTAGATTTTTTTCATATTGTGTAATTAATTTGTTCATATTGTGTTAGATTTTTTTCTGTTAAAAGATTTTTTTTGGTGATATTATTGTTGAATATGCATATTTGTATGTTCATATATATGCAAAGATCGAATATGTCAAATTTTATGATTTTTTTTCTGTTCATAGAATTTTTATGATTTTTTTCTGTCGTAATTTTGTTCATATAATTTTAATAACTTTTTTGTTCATAGTATTTTCTTTGTCAATTTATGTATATATTCATATTGTGTATGTATAGGAAAATTGTGCATGATCAAAGTCATTTATGAATATGTTCATATTTAGAATAGAGGAAAAAGGAAAAAAAATAAGAAGAGAAAGTGTTTAATATAATTAGTTAGAAAAATAATAGAACTATAGTTAAACTAGTTTATTTTTAGTAAGTACTACTTTATTTTATTTATAGTAAGTGCTTCATATATAGTTGAACTAGCTAGTTGATTTAATAAACTACTTTATTTTACTATATATAGAAGCAGTTTGTTTTTAGTAAGTACTACTTTATTTATTTATAGTAAGTGCTTAGTAGTTGAACTAGTTGATTTAATTAATAGAACTACTTTATTTAACTATATATAGAAGTAGTTCCCGCATCGACGTCGACGATGCCTATCTCGCATCCTCGTCGTCGTCGACTCCACGGTGGAGGCCTGCTTGATCAGGGCCATGTTCGGGACTAGGCTCCGCCGGGCTGGTATTGGGAGGTACTACCTTCCGGGGGACGTAGGTTGGTGAGGAGGCAGCCCGTTGTTGACCCGATCCTTGTTTGGTGGCGGTCGCGTGGGCCAGTAACGGTGCCGAGGCTTCTCGACACCGCGGAGGTGGTACGTCACCGTGTCAGCGAGGAGGACGAGCACGTCCGTCGTTACATGGTTGCATTGGAGGGCAGGTTCGACAATACCTGGCAGGTTCTTCAGGGATCTCACTGGAGCTATGATCCTGTGATGGTTCCTTATCTTTGGGTGTCCACCGCCCGCGACGATACCCGTCGGGCGCTACGGTTCTAGCTGTATTAGCGATGCTATATGTATGATAGTATTCGAGGAGTATTAGTGATAATATTCGACGATGTACGGACACAAGAGATGATGTAGTTTTGGTTATAGTTGAATGTGCTAATTTGAATACTACTTTATTTTACGATTTGGTTTTGCTTATTGAATGCTCATGTTGGAAAAGTACTCCTACTTTGAATGCTAAAATTGAAGAGCACTCTATGCAGAAATCTAGGATCCCCCTCCATCATCCACGCCGTCGTGGGGTAGCTTCTCCTTCATTCCCGTGTGCTAGACAATTTGGTGTAATAATGCACTCGGGAATGAAAGGAGGAGCTACGTACCATCACCGATAGTCAACCCGTGATTAATAATAATAATCTAATTTAGGTTTTTAGTACATATATTTAATTGTACAAGTTTAATATTTGAATTATGAACATAGGTCGGAAATGTCGTACTCGGACGATGAAAACCACCCGGGGGAGTTCGACTGGTGCCACGACGACCGAGGTATGTGCGACAGGTTCATTGAGCAGGACGAAGATCGGCGCTTTTGCATTAAGCTCGAGGAGACCTTCGATGTTCATACGGTACGCAACGACAACAATATTTTTTTCGTAATTAAGCACGACTTCAACTATTTTAACGTGTATTTTTCATCTTTTCCAATTCGACTAGCTTATCCCATGCTATGCAAGACGCTATGTCTTGGAGAGGATGGATTTTGAAGACCATGAAAGTATGGAAACAAAAAAAAATCTCCTAAGGACCCATCATGGTGTGGATTTTAAAGTAAAGTTGTACAATGCTGAGAGTGTAACCCATTTTGGTTGCAAAAATTGGGAAGCACTTTGCAAGATGTATGGTTTTGATGAGGGTATGCTTGTCATCGTGGATCTTGGTGATCCTACAATCGAGCAAGACAATATGGACATTTGGGTCCTTGTGGATACACCTCCAATTCTTCCCCCATGTGATCTTGACATAGTTATTAAGTAACTTATATTGTTTATTTCAAAATAGTTGACAACTTATTTCCATTGACAACTTATTTTCATTCTTCAAAGAATGTGCGGAAGATGGTAGACAAAACCCACTACACCGATGGCTCCGAATTAACTTATAAGGAGAAAAATCATATGATCGCATTTTATACTGATCTTGAGAATTACAATGTCTACAATCGAACTCCTCAACATTATGGTCAATACGTGCCACTAGTGCACGTGTTGAACTACGGTAACTACCATGGAGATACCCTGGTAATATTTTTTACTATTACGACATTCGTGCATCTTTTTGCATACTTCTAAAACTAGTATACATCATTGCTAACTACGAAGTTATTACTATGTTTTTCAACAGATAATATCGAATGATTGTGTGCCTCATCTGATGTATACGCACGGTCGCCTTGATGTTTTGAACATACAACCAGGTCGTCCTACGAATCTCAACTGTCCATATCGGATTTCTAAAAGAAGTGGAGACATGACAATCAAAGAATGGAAAAAATGTATGGACAGTCGTAAGGAGCTTCTTGGAAGCAAAAGGAAGCGAAGCGCAAGAATTGGAGACAGGATGATCTCCATTCTTCATAATGGAGAGTCAGGGTCTATATTGTTTTGTGCTATTTTATCTTAAGTGTGTTTAGGTCTACCTGATACTGATGATGTGCTAAGAACAATTATGTAGGGTTGGGTTCGATGACTATGAGTATGATGATCGTATGACTTGTTATTAACAACGAGTAGAAGTTGTATGATGATGCATGATTAGTAGGAGTTTTTATTATATATGATGATGTATGATGCGAGCATGAAGAGTTATTATATATCAGCGGGTGAAATGAACATAGCAGTAGCGTTGGTAAACCAAGCATGAAGATAAGAGAGGACACTTCTCTCTATTAGCTATCTAATAACAACCTAAATTAACCCCCAAAACCCCTAAACCAGCCACTTTAAAAAAAACATCAGCTGCAGCCAGCTTCTGACGCGTGGATGCCTTTTGGTCCCGGTTTATGTCACCAACCGGAACCAAAGGCCCCCTGCCTGGGCTGCCCGTAGCGGCCACGTGGATGCCCATCTGTCCCGATTCGTGTAAGAACCAGGACTAAAGGGGGGAGGCATTAGTAACGACCTATTTCTCCATGGCCACCAGTGACATTAGGAGGAAGATCAAGCCCCGTCATTGAGCAGATTCGTGCCCTTGCACCTCCACGTTCCTCTCCCTCACCCGACCCTTCCTCCTCTCCTTGCAAATAGGTATACCCATGTTTGTTTAGCTAATGTGACCCATTCTTGCAGGACTACGATATTGGCAATTTCAACATCTAGCAGTAAGAGAACTGACACCAATTTGTACGTGCATTCCAAATTATTCACGTACTTTTAAGGTAAAAATCTAGAGGTAGCTTGTAAAAATGCTTGAAAATAGCTTTGTCTCTTCACACGTGGGAGTAGAAGGACACTTTGCATTCTTATTTTTCTTTTCTCTGTATATATACACATTTTTAAAATTCTATTTGTTTGCCACTGAAGGTTATGTTTTCTTGTTTTAGAATTGAGTGCGTAGGAAACTAGGAACAAAGCAACGAAGGTTATCTTAATTCCAAGAGCCTAATATGTTCTTCCATTCCCTGGTAATTAATTTGAATGTCTTTGTGAGGTAACATAGCTAATACGAGGTTATGTTAATTCCTAGAGCCTAATATGTTCCTCCGTTTCCTGGTAATTACTTCAAATGTCTGTGTTAGGTAATAGAGCTAATACCTTTTGTTTCTTCATCACTATCAATTGTGTTAATTCTCATTTCAAAACCGAGAACGATAAAATATATGCATTAATCTCTATTGGTATTTTTTCATACAACCAACACCGGTCTATGTTGATGTATTGCGTGCCAATTCATTGCCAAAACTGATGCAACACTCTACGTGAAGATAACATGGCTGCGAAAGTAACTATACCGTATAATAGAGACCAACTTCACAGCAGGAAGAACACCCGAGGACCATGATTTGAATCATATTTTGTCATAGATCAAATATGTTTCTGATTGTCTTAATGATGCAACTTTACAATCAGAAGAAGTTCTCCAGAAGACAAAAAAGTAATATTGAAGCCTCGACAATGATATGGAAGGAATTTCTGCTTTAGGTAATGACAATGCGCCGGGATGCTTAGGGAACGAACTCAATTTCGATGCCTATGGTACCTTTAGCGATGGCTCTCCTTGATGACCATCACCTCATAACCATAACCATCTACATGATGCCTGCTGGTATATAATATGCTCATTGTAAATCTTCTATTATCAGCTTACAACAATATGTACCAGCGCTAAATTTCTATCTGCTTATGCTCATTGTAAACTTCTTAGAACGTTGTGTATCAGCACTGGGTTCTCTGAGGACACTAATTCATCACTCAAATTATATTTTCTTATGGTATGCAGTTATCAAGTAATGCCATCATTTCCTTTTGATGAATCATGATGCCATGTAATCAGATAAAACTATATCCATTAGACTCTCACATACACATGCTTACAATGCTCGGCTCGCCAATGCTTTTTGTGCCATGGGTGCAACAGATCATCTAGTAGTTTTAAAAAACCAAACCCACGGTCGAATCAGTGAACTAGCTCGCTGGTTTTTACCATAAAATAATATATATTAAGAAAAAAATATGGTAATATAATACTGAAATTTGGGAAAATAGAAACTGCAAGAAAAATTTAAAATTACTCGCCATTTTTTGAATTTTTTGATTTTTTTCCCAAATCCCTATATTTTTGAAAAACACAAATATTTTTCCAATCCATTAAAAAATGAACTTCTGAACAAAGATGGAAAATCCTGATTTTTTTAATTTCCAAACAAAATTTGACAATCCAAACATTTTATGAAAGTTGCAAACAAAATTTGAAATTTCCATACAAAATTTTCAATCTCGAATATTTTTCCATATTCCCAATATAATTTTGAAAGTATTGAGCATTTTTTAATTTCAAAATAAAAAAAATTAAAAGGTATATATAAACTAGAAAAGGGAAAACGAAAAACGAATACCAGTGAAAATCAAAAAAGAAACAAACATAAAAAAATACCTGATCTCACCCGAGAAAACAAGGACCTGATCTCACCTCAAGTGTTCACATATTTATAATAGAGAATATATTTTTCTAAAAATGTTAAAAGGGGGAAAAGATATTGAAAATAAATAAATGATTTAGAAAAGGAAAAACACAAAAAATGATCATAAACATATAATGAAAACAAAATGATAAAAATGAGAAAGCAAAATAGGAGTTTTTTAGAAAAACCGGCTAAAAGAAGGTGAAACAAGCATGTAAAAAAACGAGATAAAACAACATACACCACTATAGGCCACGACCAATCCTATTGGGCGAAATCACTAGTTAAGAGTTATATTTTTCTCAAAGAACTACTCCCCTAGTAGTTAGTAGTGAAAAACAAACAAAGCTCCCGCGACTAGGTGGTGACGAAGAAGGTGAGTGGGTGAGATGGAGGCGGCGATTCCAACGAATAATCTGACGGGGGAAGAAGGCCATATGGGGATGGCAGTGATCGCAGGGCCAATCAACGCAGAGGAGTGGAGCCAAGTCAAGGCCCGCTCGAGGTGTATTCTCCAGCGCTCGGCGGATCAGGAGAAGCTGCGAGAATGGATGAGGAAGCACAAATTCAAATTCATTGTTGGAATCTCAGGTTTGATCCATTCTGATCCAAAGAGAGAGAGAGAGAGAGGATAACATCATTTTGGGCAAAAAATAATTAGTACAAAGGATTCAAGGGAGGGATTTTGGGGAATATTCCTTTTGTGGCGGGTGGGAATGTGTTAGTGTCTCATTTCCCTTCATACGATTCGTTAGGATCTTCCAAGGCTAGGGAACGGAGGGAAATTAGCCACTATGTTTGAGAACTTGATTATGTTGGGGAACGTCGCATGGAAAACAAAAAGTTTCCTACGCTTACCAAGATCAATCTATGAAGATCAACATGAGAAGGGGAGTGAATCTACATACCCTTGTAGACCGCTAAGCGCAAGTGTTAATAAACGTGGTTGACGTATGTCACATCCCTGACACCTTAAGCAAGTTAGTCTTGTGCTCATGTCTTCTTTGCATTTGCATCTAAGAATTTTCAACAAGAACAAGAAAGTTGAAACTCAAAACCCTAGCCACTACTTTAAATAAAGTAAATCTCAAACTAGTTAAAATCAATGAACCCAAAATGGCCTGAAGAAATGTTCAAACTTTATGATAAATCATGAAAGTAAATGAGAATTGGAGAAAACTATTTTCTTGACACTTTAAGCATTTTAAATAAATGCAAAAGCTACTAGTTTCAAGTTTTAAATTTGAAGTCAGAAACTTTAAATTTTCGAAAATGTTGAAAACTTTGGAAATAGTTGGAAATATTCCAACAAATATTCTATGGTTCTTAACATAGCTTTTACAATTTATTTGGGAGTTGAAATAAATAGAAAATCAGTGAAATAGCAAAACAGAAACAAAAACCGAAAAAAGGGAAAAGAAGTTACCTGTCGCTCACTTGGCCCGGCCCATCTCAACTCCTGTCATCTTCCTCCCCCGCCAGTGGGCAGCAGGAGGTGGCCGCCGCGTTCTCCGACGCGGCCACGCACCTGTGCGCCTGCCTGGCCGCCGCCTCGCGCTGGCAAGGCTGGGGATAAGCTCCCCGAGCCCGTGGCTATCCATTCCCAGCGCCAGTTGTCCCCCTCCTCTCGGATCTCTCCTCCCTCCTTCTGCCGCCATTGGAGGCCGAGCAGAGCTCGAGCTCGTCGTCGTTCTAGCCGACCTCCCTTCCTTCTGAGCCGCGCATTAGCTCCGCCGCAAACCCCTGAAGCTTCCTAGCCACGAGCCCGACGCCCAGATGCAGTGAATCGATGCGCATCAGTCGTCTTCTTCCTCGGGTCACCGAAGATCACCGCCGACGTTCTCCCTCTCCAGGCCGTCCCCGAGCAAGCTAGCACCACCACTGCACTCCCCGTGAGCATGCGGTCATTTCCCCTAAGATCTCCCGTCGATCCCCTCCTCTAGGCCTAGTTTCGCCGGAGCCCGACAAGATCCGCCGCTGCAGCTCGTCGCCGGTAGCCCTCCGGTGATCAGCTCGTCCTTCCGAGGGCACCAGCAGCTTCAGGCCGTCGCGTAGATGCTGTAGGAGCTAAGAACCGTGCGTAGTTCCCTCTGTATCGATGACCTCGATGACGCCCGAACCTTGGCCGCCGCCAAGCTCGTCGCCGGCGTCATCTCCGGCCAGTTCAGCCCCATCTAAGTGCAGAAATGGAGCTGCGGGAGATGTGCCGTTCTTCTGGTGCTCTCCGCGCAACGTTTGGCCCCCTGTGCGCCGTTTCCGAGCCCCTCCGCCGTTCTGGTGGTCGCCGGAGGCTCCCCGCCGGCGAGGACGACCTCGCCGCCGGTGGATCTCGGCTGGCCTGAGCCACTGACTGGTGGGGCCAGCCTCTAGCAAGATTAAAGATAATAAAAATAAATCAGATAAGTTAATAAGTCACTGACATGTGGGACCAGTAAGTTTAATCAACTAATTAAGTTTAAACTTAATCTAAAATTGACCAGAGAGATAGACCAGTGGGTCCCACTGGTCAGGTTTGACTTTCAACGGCAGATGAACCTGCTGATGTCATGCTGATGCAATAAAAGTATTTTCCAGTATAAAAATAATTCCAGAAATGTTTAAAACTGCAAAAATTCATAGAAATTAATCTGTAACTCCAATGAAAATAATTTATATATGAAAAAGTATCAGAAAAATTCAAGGAATCTGAATATGCTATTTTCAATCATGTTTGAAAAAGTTACAGAACCCTAACATGTAGAATAATGAATAAGTCAATCCTTATAATTACTTTATAAATGGAATTTGGAAAATATTTAAATTTCATTATGCTTGACATGATCAAACATTAATCTAATAACAAACCAGTACCTTAACATGACATCTCATGCATGCTAACATCAAGTTGATCTGAGCATCAGGTCGAATCAATTAAATCGGTATCCGAGAATACCTCGTTTGAATTGATATTCGAATGTGATTCAAATCAACTCTAAACCTAATACATTTTGATTATGATAGTTTATCACCTTGCATTCTCATGCCATGCTCATGCATCATCTTGCTTGCATATGATTGTTATTGATTGTTGCCATTCATTTCGGTAGGCTCCGCACCCCCGGATTCCACCGAATATCCGTCTCACGGATATTGTCCCTCCTCTGAGCAACAAGGCAAGCAACCCTTTTGATCATCCTGATAATTCCCATGTTCTGGCTCCTGCACTTATTTATTGCATTAGGATCAAATGCTTCAACTGATTTTGCCACGTTAGTTGAACCCACTTCCTTTGCATGACCTAACCTTGTCAAAGTAAATAGCCGAACCTTGCAACCTAGCATACCTGGTAGTTGCTTGAGCTATGATGTGCCTTATCCTGCTACGTATGCTATGCTTAGAGTTGTGTATGGTCTGTCATCTGGGAGATGAACAGAATTGTGAGAATGTGTTCGGTAAGCAAAGGTTGTGTGTTGAACCTGACTTGGTAAAGGTACCGGTGAAAGGCTGTGTAGGAGTACATGGCGGGTTGTTTCATTGGAACCGTCCATAGGAACTGAGTTCCGTGTATGTAATCCAAGACTAGATACTACCACATGCTGGGCCCTGAAATATGACCCTGCTCGGCCTATTAATCGCTTAGTACTCGGTCCAGGAGTCGTAAGTAGTTTCTGGTGTTTATAGTAATGCTGGAGGCCGTGCATGGTATTGACCTGAGAGGTGGGCTGTGATGCAGTAGGCAGTGTCACGGTGTACCAAGTGGCACCCGGATGGTGGGCTTGGGAACCCTGCGCACATCGTTTGAGGCCGTCGCGGAAACCTCGGCCGGACTTCCGTACGGGTTACTCTCAGATAGGCGATAAACCTGGACTAGGTACTAGTGTGATTAACGGTCGTGGCCGACTCCCTCGCTGGGCTTCCGCTTGAAGGTTGCCGAGGTGCATGACGTGCACATGGCGATAAGTGGAGAGAGCATGTGTGACGAAGTACACCCCTGCAGGGTTATGATCTATTCGAATAGCCGCGTCCGCGGATATGGACTACTTGGAGACATATGTTGTTCATAGATAACTTAAATGGCTACTCATAAAATTGCCAAGATAAGCGTGAGTGTCGTGGACGACATTTCTGTATGGAGACGGAATGATTCCACGATGGTGTATTGTTGTGGTGTTAGTGGACTCGTGTGCGAGAAATCAAGTTGTCAAAATTATTTAAAAATGCAAGTTGTCTAGCCACGAGTCAGATGCTGGCTTTCCGCATGAAACCCCACAATACCTTTTTGATACCTTGCATGAGTAGTTAGTTATCCTAAAGTCTTGCTGAGTACCTTCGTACTCATGTTTGCTTAATAAATGTTGCAGAGGTTGCTAATGACCCTAATGGAGGGTTCTTCGTAGACATCGACGACGACGAGTAGCTGGTGTCCCAGCTACGATCTGGCCCTACGTTGGATCTGTAGTATAGTCAGGCCATGTGCCTTCTAGTTGACCTGTCTGTACTCAGACAGTTTAAACTCTTCCGCTAGCTTGTAACTGAATGACTGCTATTATGGGTCGTGAGACCCTTAATGTGTAATATTATGTGTGTGGCTCTTCCGAGCCTCTTAAATAAAGGTTGTATGTTTATGGTTATGCTGTGATGCCATCGATGTATCTATACATATCGGTATGCCATGTGTACGTGTGTCATACTTGATATGTATGGGGTTCGATTACTTAGTCATGAACTTTAGTAGCACTCCTTACAAGGAAATGCCCCTTTGTGATCCAATGAGCCTTGGTAGTTCGCTACTGCTCCGGACACATTGGTTGACCGGCATGTGTCCTTCTTAGCTGCTGTGTCTGTCCCCTTTGGGGAAATGTCACGCTATGTAATGGAGTCCTTGTAGCTTGCTACGACTCGTCTACATTCGCTGATGACCGACACCTGCTTTGCTGGGTCATGTATGCCTGTCCTTGTGCGGTACTACCACTTTGGTTTATGACTAGACATGTCGATCCGGGTTCTTGACATTGGAATGCTAGTGACACTATTGCATACGTGAGTCAAAAGACGCAAACGGTCCCGGCTAAGGTAAGGTTGCAGCCGTGGAGTTAACCGTGCGTGAGACCGCAAAGGGATGCGATGTGTTACAGGCTGGATTCCTATGGCTTAGGATCGGGGTCCCGACAGCGTTGGTATCAGAGCCTGACTGACTGTAGGATTACTAAGCCAAACTGGTCGAAGTTGAGTCTAGAATTGCTTTAGTTATATATAAGGGAATTGTTTGTGGAAGGGAACGTCTCTTGTGCTCTTCTCAAGTTATTCTATTCTGGTCATCCTCGTCTTTTCTGCGGGAATTAAGGACTAGGTTACTCATCTTCTTCTAGGCTCGTGTTTCTGATCGGTAGATTATAGGACTACGGGTCAAGAGATATTGGGTTTCTGTCATTCCTAGGAAAAAGGAAGTAAGTTTGATGATCAGAGAGTTGAACTTGATAGTTGAGTGGTTACGCTATTCCATTTTGGGTTGTCTCAAAATTTGTTTTTTTGAGCACTTACAGCCGTTATGCTGCCCAATTTTGCATTCGGAGCTCTAATGCTTTTGCATTACTCTCTATTTACAGATGCCTGGCCATCCTTCTCGTCAGGTGGTACGTCTGACCAGGTGCATTGATGTGCCGGGTCATACGGCCATGCTGGTCAGGGTGATGTCGGTGTGCAGTTACCGCTGGTACCCCGAGTACACAGTGGAGGAACAGTACCGAGACTTCAACCAGAGCCAGTACATCTGCACTGTTAGGGTATTTCCAGACTACCCTGGAGCTGAGAAGCCAATCCATTGGTCCTATGGGTTGGGAGTCACGGTTGACATGGCATTACAAGATGCTTCCTATTCAATGCTGACCATTATGAGAGCGAGACATGCACTGCTGCAGAATTCAGAGTTCTGCTATGTTCCGGCCTCTCAGCCTGGTGAAGAGGGATACCTCAGTGGAGTCTATTTTGATTCTTCTATGGAGGATCCACTACTGCAGTCCACTGTTGAGATGCTAGAGAACAGAGACAGGGATGCTCGTGCTCTCTGCATGGAGCTTTATGCTACCCGTGCCCGTCTGTGGACGGCTTTGACGCAGCTGGCACCGGTAGTCTAGACAGGGTATGGAGAGATGGAGATGCTGAACCCTGTTAGGACCCATCTTCCGGCCCACGTTGACTGGCCAGCTATAGGAGGAGTCACACCTCTTCGGGGACCCCTCTTACCACCAGTCAGGGGACCAAGGCCACACCCGTGTCCTTATGGATCCAGGGATCTCAGGCTAGAGTGTTTCCTGATCCGCAGGTTGAGCTTCCAGGTCATGGAGGTAATCTCTATGAGATGTTCTATGCGGATGCCTGAGCTGTGAGCGGAAGGATATTATGGTAGTAGCCGTACGTTCACAGTCCTGCGTGAATTGTGAAGTATGCCTGTAATGTGAAATGAATTCCGGAGGCCTAGATAAATAATGTATAGGAAGCTTGTAAGCCTCTGATGAGTAGTTTCATAATTTCAGTAGTTTACTCTTCTAGTAAGTTTGTACTGAACTATGTAAGGGTGTGTATGAACCATGGTGTATATATAGCAGTTGCTTGTTACCATGCTGTTCGGATATTCATTTCCGCATTCCGTGTGTTCAGTACATTCCTAATCCATAGCTAGTATTGATATGATATTGGTCTAAGCTATGAGTTTGTTTGTCAGGATGGTGTTCACCAGGTTGAACCGTGCCCCTAGTCATGAGCAAGGCGAGGGTAGTCAAGCGTCGCAGGAAGACCTGCCTCATCCGCCCTCTCTGGCGGAAGTGATGCTTGAGGCAGAGAGAAACAAAAGGGAGACCAATCGACTGTTAGAGCGTATTGAGCAGAATACGGCTCGACAGCCTAGGAATGCCGCAGTGTCCCTCAATGACTTTGTGAAGCTGAATCCTCCAAAGTTTCATCATTCCGTCGATCCCCTCGATGCTGATGACTGGCTGTGCAGCATCTCACGCAAGATTCGCTCTGCGAATGTGTCTGAGGCCGACAAGGTGACCTTTGCGGCGTATTTCCTGGAAGGACCCGCCAATATGTGGTGGGAGAATTTTGAAGCAATGCGTCCCGCTGAACCAGCAGCCACATGGGCAGACTTTAGTGCAGCCTTTCGTCTGCACCATATTCTAGAGGGCCTGATGGACAGAAAGAGAGAAGAGTTCTGTGTCTTCACTCAGGGCAAGTTGTCTGTGGATGCCTATAGCCGCGAGTTCGGTAACCTCGCCCGCTATGCAACAGAGGAGGTGTCTACTGACGCCAAGAAGCAAGCAAGATTCCGTAAGGGTCTGAGCCCTGAGCTTCGTCGTGATCTGCGCCTCCATGAGTGTGCAAGCTTTCAAGCCCTGGTCAACAAAGCGATCAGTGCCGAGACTGGTCATACTGACTTCGAGGCCACAAGGAAGCACCCCCATGACTTTGGCTCGTCTTCTGGTTCCGCGTTTCCAAAACGCAGGATGTGGGTTCCAAACAGTTCTCTGCCGCCAAGATACACTCCGAGGCCATCCTACATGGCGCCTCAGACGAATCAGGCCAACCCTCCAGCAAAAGCTTATGGTGGTCCAGCTAGCAATGCTGCACCACGTGCCAACCAAGTGATATGCTACAAGTGTGGAGAACCAGGGCACTATTCCCGTGAGTGTCCTCAGAATTTGGGTGCCAAGCAACCCGGAAAGTCCGTCGGGCAAGCCAAGTCGGGCAAAGCTTACTATGTGAAGCCAACTCCTGCACGTGGCCGTGTGAACTATGTGTCAGCAGAAGAAGCTGTAGAGGATCCCGACGTCATGCTGGGTACGCTTCTTGTTAATCATCACCCAGCGTCCATTCTCTTTGACACTGGGTCTTCTCATTCCTTCATTTCAGAAAGTTATGCACAGTTGCATAACATGTCTTCTTGTGATATGCCAATCCCATTGGTTGTCCAAACCCCTGGTAGTAAATGGCAAACCTCTAGGATAACCTATGACAATGAAATTCTAGTAGACAGGCTAGTTTTCCTAGCCTCATTGATAGCCTTGAAATCTTTGGATATTAATATCATCTTGGGCATTGACTGGATGTCAGCTCACTATGCCAAGATTGATACTCATTCTAGAAATGTCCAGCTTACCCATCCCGCGGGTGAGATAGTAAATGTCTCTACTCGAGTTGCCAAATGCCAACTCCATTCCTTAAATGCCAACCCTCTTCCGGAACTTGAAGACATTCCGGTAGTCCGTGACTTTCCGGATGTTTTTCCAGAGGAACTGCCAGGAATTCCACCTGACAGAGATGTGGAGTTTGTGATAGATCTTGTTCCGGGAACTGTCCCAGTAGCCAGAAGATCATATAAGATGGCACCCCTGGAGCTAGCCGAACTTAAGAAGCAACTAGATGAGGCCTTGAACAAAGGTTTCGTTCGTCCTAGATCTTCTCCTTGGGCTTGCCCCGTCCTCTTCGTCAAGAAGAAAGACGGAACGGATCGGATGGTTGTAGATTACCGAACAGTTAATCTGGTCACCATAAAGAACAAGTATCCGCTCCCCAGGATCAACGACCTGTACGATCAGCTCGCTGGATCCTCAGTCTTCTCCAAAATGGATTTGAGGTTGGGATACCATCAAATCAAGATCATGAATGGGGACATTCCAAAAACGGCTTTTGTTACTCGTTATGGCCAATACGAGTACACCGTCATGTCCTTCGGTTTGACCAATGCCCCAGCCACCTTCTCTCGACTGATGAATTCAATCTTCATGGAGTATTTGGATAAATTCGTCGTGGTATACCTCGATGATATTCTCATCTACTCGAAGAATGAACAAGAACATGCCGAGCATCTAAGGCTGGTATTGATGAAACTTCGAGAGCATCGCCTTTATGCCAAGTTTTCAAAATGTGAATTTTGGTTACCAGAAGTGACCTATCTGGGTCACGTAATCTCTGGTAAGGGTATTGCTGTCAATCCCGAGAGAGTTTAAGCTGTCCTTGATTGGACTCAACCTGAATCGGTTAAGCAAGTTAGGAGTTTTCTTGGTCTAGCGAGCTATTGTCGCCGCTTCGTCGAGAATTTCTCCAAGGTTGCAAAGCCTCTAACTGAACTCCTCAAGAAAGATAAAAGGTTCGAGTGGACACCACAGTGTGAGCATAGTTTTCAGGAACTGAAAAGACGCCTGACTTCCGCACCTGTGTTGCTACCACCAGATTTTTCTAAGGACTTTGTTATCTACTGCGACGCCTCGCGACAAGGATTAGGTTGCATTCTCATGCAAGATCGTCATGTGATCGCATACGCATCTCGACAGTTGCGTCCACATGAGGATAATTATCCCACACATGACCTTGAGCTTGCAGCTGTGGTCCATGCACTAAAAACCTGGCGACATTACCTTCTGGGTAATCGTTGCAAAATATTCACTGAGCACCAAAGTCTGAAATATATCTTCACCCAGCCGGATTTGAATCTCAGGCAAAGACGGTGGGTTGAGTTGATCTCGGATTACGACTTAGGGATAACTTACACCCCGGGGAAGGCCAATGTCATGGCCGATGCACTAACTCGTAAATCTTATTGTAACAATTTGATGCTACAACAAGGTCAACCACATCTCCATGAGGACTTTCGGAAGTTGAATCTTCGTATTGTTCCTCAAGGATTCCTTTCTACCCTGGTGGCGAAGCCTACTCTTAAGGATCAAATTATAGCTGGCCAAAAGCGTGACAAGGGTATATCACGGATCAAGGAGAATATTTTTAGCGGAAACGCTAAAGAATTTTCCATGAACGATCAAGGTGTTGTGTTCTTCCAGAATCGTCTAGTGGTTCCTAAGAACCCACAGCTAAGGCAGTTAATCCTTAAGGAGGCTCATGATTCTCCTCTCACCATTCATCCCGGTAGTACTAAGATGTATCAGGACTTACGCCAGAGGTTCTGGTGGACTAGGATGAAGAGAGAAATTGCTGAGTTCGTTGCTAACTGCGACGTTTGTCGTCGAGTTAAGGCAGAACATCAAAGGCCTGCTGGCACCCTTCAACCTCTAGCGATTCCTGAATGGAAATGGGATAAAGTTAGCATGGATTTCATTACCGGATTTCCCAAGACCAAGAAAGGGAATAATGCTATCTTTGTGGTCATTGACCATCTTTCCAAAGTGGCTCATTTTCTTCCTGTTCGTGAGAGTATAACAGCTAGCCAGCTAGCAGAGTTATATATCTCTCGAATAGTGTCTCTTCATGGTGTTCCCATGGAGATTAACTCGGACCGTGGGAGTATCTTTACTTCTCGCTTCTGGGAAAGTTTTCAGAATGCCATGGGGACTCACCTATCTTTTAGCACTGCTTTTCATCCCCAATCAAGTGGTCAAGTAGAAAGAGTGAATCAAATCCTAGAAGATATGATCCGAGATTGTGTTATATCGTTCGGTATGAATTGGGAAAAGTGCCTTCCCTTCGCCGAATTCGCTTATAACAATAGTTATCAATCGAGCTTGGGAAAAGCTCCTTTTGAAGTTCTCTATGGACGAAGATGTCGGACACCTCTTAATTGGTCAAAAACCGGAGAGAGGCAACTCTTTGGCCCGGATATGATCCAGGATGCAGAAGAGCAGGTTCGCATTATTCGTGAAAAGTTGAAAACAGCCCAGTCTCGTCAAAAGAGCCAATATGATCATCATCATAAGGCTGTGACCTTTGAAGTTGATGAGAAGGCTTACCTTCGGGTTATGTTGGGGAACGTCGCATGGGAAACAAAAATTTTCCTACGCGCACGAAGACCTATCATGGTGATGTCCATCTACGAGAGGGGATGAGTGATCTACGTACCCTTGTAGATCGTACAGCAGAAGCGTTAGAGAACGCGGTTGATGTAGTGGAATGTCCTCACGTCCCTCGATCCGCCCCGCGAACAATCCCGCGATCAGTCCCACGATCTAGTACCGAACGGACGGCACCTCCGCGTTCAGCACACGTACAGCTCGACGATGATCTCGGCCTTCTTGATCCAGCAAGAGAGACGGAGAGGTAGAAGAGTTCTCCGCAGCGTGACGGCGCTCCGGAGGTTGGTGATGATCTTGTCTCAGCAGGGCTCCGCCCGAGCTCCGCAGAAACACGATCTAGAGGAAAAACTATGGAGGTATGTGGTCGGGCAGCCGTGAGAAAGTCGTCTCAAATCTGCCCTAAAAGCCCCATATATATAGGAGGAGGGAGGGGGACCTTGCCTTGGGGTCCAAGGGATCCCCAAGGGGTCGGCCGAGCCAGGGGGGAGGACTCTCCCCCCCCAAACCGAGTCCTACTTGGTTTGGTGGGAGGGAGTCCTTCCCCCTTCCCACTTCTTCCTTTTTTTTTCTTTCCTTTGATTTTTTTTCTCTCTTGGCGCATAGGGCATTGGTGGGCTGTCCCACCAGCCCACTAAGGGCTGGTGTGACCCCCCAAATGCCTATGGGCTTCCCCGGAGTGGGTTGCCCCCCTCCGGTGAACTCCCGGAACCCATTCGTCATTCCCGGTACATTCCCGGTAACTCCGAAAACCTTCCGGTAATCAAATGAGGTCATCCTATATATCAATCTTCGTTTCCGGACTATTCCGGAAACCCTCGTGACGTCCGTGATCTCATCCGAGACTCCGAACAACATTCGGTAACCAACCATATAACTCAAATACGCATAAAACAACGTCGAACCTTAAGTGTGCAGACCCTGCGGGTTCGAGAACTATGTAGACATGACCCGAGAGACTCCTCGGTCAATATCCAATAGCGGGACCTGGATGCCCATATTGGATCCTACATATTCTACGAAGATCTTATCGTTTGAACCTCAGTGCCAAGGATTCGTATAATCCCGTATGTCATTCCCTTTGTCCTTCGGTATGTTACTTGCCCGAGATTCGATCGTCAGTATCCGTATACCTATTTCAACCTCGTTTACCGGCAAGTCTCTTTACTCGTTCCGTAATACAAGATCCCGCAACTTACACTAAGTTACATTGCTTGCAAGGCTTATGTGTGATGTTGTATTACCGAGTGGGCCCCGAGATACCTCTCCGTCACACGGAGTGACAAATCCCAGTCTTGATTCATACTAACTCAACTAACACCTTCGGAGATACCTGTAGAGCATCTTTATAGTCACCCAGTTACATTGCGACGTTTGATACACACAAAGCATTCCTACGGTGTCAGTGAGTTATATGATCTCATGGTCATAGGAATAAATACTTGACACGCAGAAAACAGTAGCAACAAAATGACACGATCAACATGCTACGTCTATTAGTTTGGGTCTAGTCCATCACGTGATTCTCCCAATGACGTGATCCAGTTATCAAGCAACAACACTTTGTTCATAATCAGAAGACACTGACTATCATCGATCAACTGGCTAGCCAACTAGAGGCATGCTAGGGACGGTGTTTTGTCTATGTATCCACACATGTAAATGAGTCTTCATTCAATACAATTATAGCATGGATAATAAACTATTATCTTGATACAGGAATTATAATAATAACTATACATTTATTATTGCCTCTAGGGCATAATTCCAACAGTCTCCCACTTGCACTAGAGTCAATAATCTAGCCCTCACATCACCATGTGAATTACATTGTAATAAATCTAACACCCATACAGTTCTGGTGTCGATCATATTTTGGCCGTGGAAGAGGTTTAGTCAGCGGGTTTGCTACATTCAGATCCGTGTGCACTTTGCATATATTTACGTCCTCCTCCTCGACGTAGTCGCGGATGAGGTTGAAGCGTCGTTTGATGTGTCTGGTCTTCTTGTGAAACCTCGGTTCCTTTGCTAAGGCAATGGCACCAGTGTTGTCACAGAACAAGGTTATTGGATCCAGTGCACTTGGCACCACTCCAAGATCCGTCATGAACTGCTTCATCCAGACACCCTCCTTAGCCGCCTCCGAGGCAGCCATGTATTCCGCTTCACATGTAGAATCTGCTACGACGCTTTGCTTGGAACTGCACCAGCTTACTGCACCCCCATTAAGAATAAATACGTATCCGGTTTGCGACTAAGAGTCGTCCGGATCTGTGTCAAAGCTTGCATCGACGTAACCTTTTACGGCGAGCTCTTCATCACCTCCATACACGAGAAACATCTCCTTAGTCCTTTTCAGGTACTTTAGGATATTCTTGACCGCTGTCCAGTGATCCACTCCTGGATTACTCTGGAACCTGCCTGCCATACTTATGGCCAGGCTAACATCCGGTCTAGTGCACAACATTGCATACATGATAGAGCCTATGGCTGAAGCATAGGGGACGGAGCGCATATGCTCTCTATCTTCATCAGTTGCTGGGCACTGAGTCTTACTCAATCTCGCACCTTGTAACACTGGCAAGAACCCTTTCTTGGACTGTTCCATTTTGAACCTCTTCAAAACTTTATCAAGGTATGTGCTTTGTGAAAGTCCTATCAGGCGCTTTGATCTATCCCTATAGATCTTAATGCCTAGAATGTAAGCAGCTTCTCCTAGGTCCTTCATAGAGAAACTTTTATTCAAGTAACCTTTTATGCTCTCCAAAAGCTCTACGTTGTTTCCAATCAGTAATATGTCATCCACATATAATATTAGAAACGCCACAGAGCTCCCACTCACTTTCTTGTAAATACAAGATTCTCCAACCACTTGCATAAACCCAAATGCTTTGATCACCTCATCAAAGCGTTTGTTCCAACTCCGAGATGCTTGCACCAGTCCATAAATGGATCGCTGGAGCTTGCACACCTTGTCAGCATTTTTAGGATCGATAAAACCTTCGGGTTGCATCATATACAACTCTTCCTTAAGGTAACCGTTAAGGAACGCCGTTTTGACATCCATCTGCCAGATTTCATAATCGAAAAATGCAGCTATTGCTAACATGATTCTGACGGACTTAAGCATCGCTACGGGAGAGAAAGTCTCATCGTAGTCAATTCCTGGAACTTGTGAAAAACCCTTTGCCACAAGTCGAGCTTTATAAACGGTCACATTACCGTCAGCGTCCGTCTTCTTCTTAAAGATCCATTTGTTCTGAATAGCCTTGCGGCCCTCAGGCAGTATCTCCAAAGTCCACACTTTGTTCTCATACATGGATCCTATCTCGGATTTCATGGCTTCTAGCCATTTGTTGGAATCTGGGCCCACCATTGCCTCTTCATAATTTGCAGGTTCATTGTTGTCTAACAACATGATTGATAAGACGGGATTGCCGTACCACTCTGGAGCAGCGCGTGATCTCGTCGACCTGCGTGGTTCAACAGAAACTTGAACTGGAGTTTCATGATCATCATCATTAACTTCCTCCTCAACCGGCGTCGCAATGACAGAGGTTTCCCCTTGCCCTGCGCCACCATCCAGAGGGATGAGAGGTTCGACAACCTCGTCAAGTTCTATCTTCCTCCCACTCAATTCTCTCGAGAGAAACTCCTTCTCGAGAAAAGTTCCGTTCTTAGCAACGAACACTTTGCCCTAGGATTTGAGATAGAAGGTGTACCCAACTGTCTCTTTTGGGTAACCTATGAAGACGCACTTTTCCGCTTTGGGTTCCAGCTTTTCAGGCTGAAGCTTTTTGACATAAGCATCACATCCCCAAACTTTAAGAAACGACAACTTTGGCCTTTTGCCATACCACAGTTCGTATGGTGTCGTCTCAACGGATTTCGATGGTGCCCTATTTAAAGTGAATGCAGCTGTTTCTAATGCATAACCCCAAAACGATAACGGCAAATCAGTAAGAGACATCATAGATCGCACCATTTCTAACAAAGTACGATTACGACGTTCGGACACACCATTACGCTGTGGTGTTCCAGGCGGTGTTAACTGCGAAACAATTCCACATTGTCTTAAGTGAGTACCAAACTCGAAACTCAGATATTCACCCCCACGATCAGACCGTAGTAACTTGATCTTCTTGTTACGATGATTTTCCACTTTACTCTGAAATTGCTTGAACTTTTCAAACGTTTCAGACTTGTGCTTCATCAAGTAGACATAACCATATCTACTTAAATCGTCAGTGAAGGTGAGAAAATAACGATATCCGCCGCGTGCCTCCACGCTCATTGGACCACACACATCGGTATGTATGATTTCCAATAAGTCACTTGCACGCTCCATTGTTCCGGAGAACGGAGTCTTAGTCATCTTGCCCGTGAGGCATGGTTCGCACATGTCAAGTGAATCAAAGTCAAGTGACTCCAAAAGTCCATCAGCATGGAGTTTCTTCATGCGCTTTACACCAATATGACCCAAGCGGCAGTGCCACGAAAATATGGCGCTATCATTGTTTACTCTAACTCTTTTGGTCTCAATGTTATGTATATGCGTATCTCTATCAAGATTCAATATGAACAATCCTCTCACATTCGGTGCATGACCATAAAAGATGTTACTCATAGAAATAGAACAACCATTATTCTCAGACTTAAAAGAGTAACCGTCTCGCAATAAACAAGATCCAGATATAATGTTCATGCTCAACGCAGGCACTAAATAACAATGATTTAAGTTCATCACTAATCCCGATGGTAGTTGAAGTGACACGGTGCCGACGGCGATTGCATCAACCTTGGAACCGTTTCCTACGCGCATCGTCACTTCGTCTTTTGCCAGCCTCCGTCTATTCCGCAGTTCCTGCTTCGAGTTGCAAATGTGAGCAACAGAACCGGTATCGAATACCCAGGCACTACTACGAGAGCTGGTTAAGTACACATCAATAACATGTATATCAAATATACCTGATTTTTCTTTGCCCGCCTTCTTATCTGCCAGATACTTGGGGCAATTGCGCTTCAAGTGACCCATACCCTTGCAATAGAAGCACTCTGTTTCAGGCTTAGGTCCAGCCTTGGGTTTCTTCGGTGGATTGGCAACAGGCTTGCCGCTCTTCTTCGAATCGCCCTTCTTGCCTTTGCCGTTTCTCTTGAAACTAGTGGTCTTGCTCACCATCAACACTTGATGTTCTTTACGGAGTTCAGACTCTGCGACTTTCAGCATCGCAAACAACTCGCCGGGAGACTTGTTCATCCCTTGCATGTTGTAGTTCAACACAAAGCTTTTATAGCTTGGCGGCAGTGATTGGAGGATTTTGTCAGTGATAGCTTCTTGCGGGAGTTCAATCCCCAGTTCAGCTAGACGGTTTGAGTACCCAGACATTTTGAGCACATGTTCACTGACAGACGAGTTTTCCTCCATCTTGCAAGCATAGAATTTATCGGAGGTCTCATACCTCTCGATCCGGGCGTTCTTCTGAAAGATGAACTTCAACTCCTAGAACATCTCAAATGCTCCATGACGCTCAAAGCGACGTTGAAGTCCCGGTTCTAAGCCATACAAGACTGCACATTGAACTATTGAGTAGTCCTCCTTACGCGCTAACCAAGCGTTCTTAACATCCTGATCAGCCGTAGCGGGTGGTTCATCTCCTAGCGCAACATTAAGGACATAATCCTTCTTTCCAGCTTGTAAGATTAGCTTAAGATTACGAGCCCAGTCTACAAAGTTGCTTCCATCATCATTCAACTTAGCTTTCTCTAGGAACGTATTAAAATTGAGGATGACACTTGCGTGAGCCATGATCTATAACACAAATATATTCAAAGTGGACTTAGACTATGTTCAAGATAATTAGAGTTCAACTTAATCAAATTACATGCTAAACTCCCACTCAAAAAGTACATCTCTCTAGTCATTTGAGTGGTTCATGATCCACCTACACTATCCCAAGTCCGATCATCACGTGAGTCGGGAGTAGTTTCAGTGGTAAACATCCCTATGCTAATCATATCATCTATATGATTCATGATCGACCATTCGGTCTCATGTGTTCCGAGGCCATGTCTGCACATGCTAGGCTCGTCAAGCTTAACCCGAGTGTTCCGCGTGCGCAACTGTTTTGCACCCGTTGTATGTGAACGTTGAGTCTATCACACCCGATCATCACATGGTGTCTCGAAATGACGAACTGTAGCAACGGTGCACAGTCGGGGAGAACACAATTTCGTCTTGAAATTTTAGTGAGAGATCACCTCATAATGCTACCGTCGTTCTAAGCAAAATAAGGTGCATAAAAGGATTAACATCACATGCAATTCATAAGTGACATGATATGGCCATCATCACGTGCTTCTTGATCTCCATCACCAAAGCACCGGCACGATCTTCTTGTCACCGGCGCCACACCATGAGCATCCATCAACGTGTTGCCGTCGGGGTTGTTGTGCTACTTATGCTATTACTACTAAAGCTACATCCTAGCAAAATAGTAAACGCATCTGCAAGCACATATGTTAGTATAAAGACAACCCTATGGCTCCTGCCGGTTGCCGTACCATCGACGTGCAAGTCGATATTTCTATTACAACATGATCATCTCATACATCCAATATATCACATCACATCATTGGCCATATCACATCACAATCATACCCTGCAAAAACAAGTTAGACGTCCTCTAATTTTGTTGTTGCATGTTTTACGTGGTGACCAAGGGTATCTAGTAGGATCGCATCTTACTTACGCAAACACCACAACGGAGATATATGAGTTGCTATTTAACCTCATCCAAGGACCTCCTCGGTCAAATCCGATTCAACTAAAGTTGGAGAAACCGTCACTTGCCAGTCATCTTTGAGCAAAGGGGGTTACTCGTAACGATGAAACCAGTCTCTCGTAAGCGTACGAGTAATGTCGGTCCAAGCCGCTTCAATCCAACAATACCGCGGAATCAAGAAAAGACTAAGGAGGGCAGCAAAACGCACATCACCGCCCACAAAACCTTTTGTGTTCTACTCGAGAAGACATCTAAGCATGAACCTAGCTCATGATGCCACTGTTGGGGAACGTCGCATGGGAAACAAAAAATTTCCTACGCGCACGAAGACCTATCATGGTGATGTCCATCTACGAGAGGGGATGAGTGATCTACGTACCCTTGTAGATCGTACAGCAGAAGCGTTAGAGAACGCGGTTGATGTAGTGGAACGCCCTCACGTCCCTCGATCCGCCCCGCGAACAATCCCGCGATCAGTCCCACGATCTAGTACCGAACGGACGGCACCTCCGCGTTCAGCACACGTACAGCTCGACGATGATCTCGGCCTTCTTGATCCAGCAAGAGAGACGGAGAGGTAGAAGAGTTCTCCGTCAGCGTGACGGCGCTCCGGAGGTTGGTGATGATCTTGACTCAGCAAGGCTCCGCCCGAGCTCCGCGGAAACACGATCTAGAGGAAAAACTATGGAGGTATGTGGTCGGGCAGCCGTGAGAAAGTCGTCTCAAATCTGCCCTAAAAGCCCCATATATATAGGAGGAGGGAGGGGGACCTTGCCTTGGGGTCCAAGGGATCCCCAAGGGGTCGGCCGAGCCAGGGGGGAGGACTCTCCCCCCCAAACCGAGTCCTACTTGGTTTGGTGGGAGGGAGTCCTTCCCCCTTCCCACTTCTTCCTTTTTTTTTTCTTTCCTTTGATTTTTTTTCTCTCTTGGCGCATAGGGCATTGGTGGGCTGTCCCACCAGCCCACTAAGGGCTGGTGTGACCCCCCAAATGCCTATGGGCTTCCCTGGAGTGGGTTGCCCCCCTCCGGTGAACTCCCGGAACCCATTCGTCATTCCCGGTACATTCCCGGTAACTCCGAAAACCTTCCGGTAATCAAATGAGGTCATCCTATATATCAATCTTCGTTTCCGGACTATTCCGGAAACCCTCGTGACGTCCGTGATCTCATCCGGGACTCCGAACAACATTCGGTAACCAACCATATAACTCAAATACGCATAAAACAACGTCGAACCTTAAGTGTGCAGACCCTGCGGGTTCGAGAACTATGTAGACATGACCCGAGAGACTCCTCGGTCAATATCCAATAGCGGGACCTGGATGCCCATATTGGATCCTACATATTCTACGAAGATCTTATCGTTTGAACCTCAGTGCCAAGGATTCGTATAATCCCGTATGTCATTCCCTTTGTCCTTCGGTATGTTACTTGCCCGAGATTCGATCGTCAGTATCCGTATACCTATTTCAACCTCGTTTACCGGCAAGTCTCTTTACTCGTTCCGTAATACAAGATCCCGCAACTTACACTAAGTTACATTGCTTGCAAGGCTTATGTGTGATGTTGTATTACCGAGTGGGCCCCGAGATACCTCTCCGTCACACGGAGTGACAAATCCCAGTCTTGATTCATACTAACTCAACTAACACCTTCGGAGATACCTGTAGAGCATCTTTATAGTCACCCAGTTACGTTGCGACGTTTGATACACACAAAGCATTCCTCCGGTGTCAGTGAGTTATATGATCTCATGGTCATAGGAATAAATACTTGACACGCAGAAAACGGTAGCAACAAAATGACACGATCAACATGCTACGTCTATTAGTTTGGGTCTAGTCCATCACGTGATTCTCCCAATGACGTGATCCAGTTATCAAGCAACAACACTTTGTTCATAATCAGAAGACACTGACTATCATCGATCAACTGGCTAGCCAACTAGAGGCATGCTAGGGACGGTGTTTTGTCTATGTATCCACACATGTAAATGAGTCTTCATTCAATACAATTATAGCATGGATAATAAACTATTATCTTGATACAGGAATTATAATAATAACTATACATTTATTATTGCCTCTAGGGCATAATTCCAACAGGTTACACCTTTGAAGGGTACCCATCGTTTCGGTATCAAGGGCAAGTTGGCTCCTCGTTACATTGGTCCTTTTCACATTCTTGCCAAACGAGGAGAAGTTGCCTACCAGTTGGAGCTTCCCCCGCATCTTTCCAAGGTTCATGATGTCTTTCACGTCTCGCAACTTAGGCGATGCTTTTCGGATCCTATCCGTGAAGTGGACCACGAAACGCTTGATCTCCAAGATAATCTTTCATACCGAGAATACCCCGTGCGTATTCTTGATCAAGCTGAGCGTACCACTCGACGTCAAAACCTCAAGTTTCTTAAAGTTCAATGGTCAATTCATTCTGAAAAGGAGGCAACTTGGGAAAGAGAGGATCGTCTCCGACTTGAGTATCCTGCGTTATTCCCGACGACTTCTAAATCTCGGGACGAGATTCTTTTGAGTGGGGGTGAGTTGTCACATCCCTGACACCTTAAGCAAGTTAGTCTTGTGCTCATGTCTTCTTTGCATTTGCATCTAAGAATTTTCAACAAGAACAAGAAAGTTGAAACTCAAAACCCTAGCCACTACTTTAAATAAAGTAAATCTCAAACTAGTTAAAATCAATGAACCCAAAATGGCCTGAAGAAATGTTCAAACTTTATGATAAATCATGAAAGTAAATGAGAATTGGAGAAAACTATTTTCTTGACACTTTAAGCATTTTAAATAAATGCAAAAGCTACTAGTTTCAAGTTTTAAATTTGAAGTCAGAAACTTTAAATTTTCAAAAATGTTGAAAACTTTGGAAATAGTTGGAAATATTCCAACAAATATTCTATGGTTCTTAACATAGCTTTTACAATTTATTTGGGAGTTGAAATAAATAGAAAATCAGTGAAATAGCAAAACAGAAACAAAAACCGAAAAAAGGGAAAATAAGTTACCTGTCGCTCACCTGGCCCGGCCCATCTCAGCTCCTGTCGTCTTCCTCCCCCGCCAGTGGGCAGCACGAGGTGGCCGCCGCGTTCTCCGGCGCGGCCACGCACCTGTGCGCCTGCCTGGCCGCCGTCTCGCGCTGGCAAGGCCGGGGATAAGCTCCCCGAGCCCGTGGCTATCCATTCCCAGCGCCAGTTCTCCCCTCATCTCGGATCTCTCCTCCCTCCTTTTGCCGCCATTGGAGCCCGAGCAGAGCTCGAGCTCGTCATCGTTCTAGCCGACCTCCCTTCCTTTTGAGCCGCGCATTAGCTCCGCCGCAACCCCCTGAAGCTTCCTAGCCACGAGCCCGATGCCCAGATGCAGTGAATCGACGCGCAGCAGTCGTCTTCTTCCTCGGGTCACCGAAGATCGCCGCCGACGTTCTCCCTCTCCAGGCCGTCCCCGAGCAAGCTAGCCCCACCACTGCACTCCCCGTGAGCATGCGGTCATTTCCCCTAAGATCTCCCCGTCGATCCCCTCCTCTAGGCCTAGTTTCGCCGGAGCCCGACAAGATCCGCCGCTGCAGCTCGTCGCCGGTAGCCCTCCGGTGATCAGCTCGTCCTTCCGAGGGCCCCAGCAGCTTCAGGCCGTCGCGTAGATGCTGTAGGAGCTAAGAACCGTGCGTAGTTCCCTCTGTATCGATGACCTCGATGACGCCCGAACCTTGGCCGCCGCCAAGCTCGTCGCCGGCGTCATCTCCGGCCAGTTCAGCCCCATCTAAGTGCAGAAATGGAGCTGTGGGAGATGTGCCGTTCTTCTGGTGCTCGCCGCGCAGCATTTGGCCCCTTGTGCGCCGTTTCCGAGCCCCTCCGCCGTTCTGGTGGTCGCCGGAGGCTCCCCGCCGGAGGCTCCCCGCCGGCGAGGACGACCTCGCCGCCGGTGGATCTCGGCTGGCCTGAGCCACTGACTGGTGGGGCCAGCCTCTAGCAAGATTAAAGATAATAAAAATAAATCCGATAAGTTAATAAGTCATTGACATGTGGGACCAGTAAGTTTAATCAACTAATTAAGTTTAAACTTAATCTAAAATTGACCAGAGAGACAGACCAGTGGGTCCCACTGGTCAGGTTTGACTTTCAACGGCAGATGGACCTGCGGATGTCATGCTGATGCAATAAAAGTATTTTCCAGTATAAAAATAATTCTAGAAATGTTTAAAACTTCAAAAATTCATAGAAATTAATCTGTAACTCCAACGAAAATAATTTATATATGAAAAAGTATCAGAAAAATTCAAGGAATCTGAATATGCTATTTTCAATCATGTTTGAAAAAGTTACAGAACCCTAACATGTAGAATAATGAATAAGTCAATCCTTATAATTACTTTATAAATGGAATTTGGAAAATATTTAAATTTCATTATGCTTGACATGATCAAACATTAATCTAATAACAAACCAGTACCTTAACATGACATCTCATGTATGCTAACATCAAGTTGATCTGAGCATCAGGTCGAATCAATTAAATCGGTATCCGAGAATACCTCGTTTGAATTAATATTCGAATGTGATTCAAATCAACTCTAAACCTAATACATGTTGATTATGATAGTTTATCACCTTGCATTCTCATGCCATGATCATGCATCATCTTGCTTGCATATGATTGTTATTGATTGTTGCCATTCATTTCGGTAGGCTCCGCACCCCCGGATTCCATCAAATATCCGTCTAACGGATATTGTCCCTCCTCTGAGCAACAAGGCAAGCAACCCTTTTGATCATCCCGATAATTCCCATGTTCTGGCTCCTGCACTTATTTATTGCATTAGGATCAAATGCTTCAACTGATTTTGCCACGTTAGTTGAACCTACTTCCTTTGCATGACCTAACCTTGTCAAAGTAAATAGCCGAACCTTGCAACCTAGCATACCTGGTAGTTGCTTGAGCTATGATGTGCCTTATCCTGCTATGTATGCTATTCTTAGAGTTGTGTATGGTCTGTCATCTGGGAGATGAACAGAATTGTGAGAATGTGTTCGGTAAGCAAAGGTTGTGTGTTGAACCTCACTTGGTAATGGTACCGGTGAAAGGCTGTGTAGGAGTACATGGCGGGTTGTTTCATTGGAACCGTCCATAGGAACTGAGTTCCGTGTATGTAATCCAAGACTAGATACTACCACATGCTGGGCCCTGAAATATGACCCTGCTCGGCCTATTAATCGCTTAGTACTCGGTCCAGGAGTTGCAAGTAGTTTCTGGTGTTTATAGTAATGCTGGAGGCCGTGCATGGTATTGACCTGAGAGGTGGGTTGTGATGCAGTAGGCAGTGTCACGGTGTACCAAGTGGCACCCGGATGGTGGGCTTGGGAACCCTGCGCACATCGTTTGAGGCCGTCGCGGAAACCTCGGCCGGACTTCCGTACGGGTTACTCTCAGATAGGCGATAAACCTGGACTAGGTACTAGTGTGATTAACGGTCGTGGCCGACTCCCTCGCTGGGCTTCCGCTTGAAGGTTGCCGAGGTGCATGACGTGCACATGGCGATAAGTGGAGAGAGCGTGTGTGACGAAGTACACCCCTGCAGGGTTATGATCTATTCGAATAGCCGCGTCCGCGGATATGGACTACTTGGAGACATATGTTGTTCATAGATAACTTAAATGGCTACTCATAAAATTGCCAAGATAAGCGTGAGTGTCGTGGACGGCATTTCTGTATGGAGACGGAATGATTCCACGATGGTGTATTGTTGTGGTGTTAGTGGACTCGTGTGCGAGAAATCAAGTTGTCAAAATTATTTAAAAATGCAAGTTGTCTAGCCACGAGTCAGATGCTGGCTTTCCGCATGAAACCCCACAATAGCTTTTTGATACCTTGCATGAGTAGTTAGTTATCCTAAAGTCTTGCTGAGTACCTTCGTACTCATGTTTGCTTAATAAATGTTGCAGAGGTTGCTAATGACCCTAATGGAGGGTTCTTCGTAGACATCGACAACGACGAGTAGCTGGTGTCCCAGCTACGATCTGGCCCTACGTTGGATCTGTAGTATAGTCAGGCCATGTGCCTTCTAGTTGACCTGTGTGTACTCAGACCGTTTAAACTCTTCCGCTGGCTTGTAACTGAATGACTGCTATTATGGGTCGTGAGACCCTTAATGTGTAATATTATGTGTGTGGCTCTTCCGAGCCTCTTAAATAAAGGTTGTATGTTTATGGTTATGTTGTGATGCCATCGATGTATCTATACATAACGGTATGCCATGCGTACGTGTGTCGTACTTGATATGTATGGGGTTCAATTACTTAGTCATGAACTTTAGTAGCACTCCTTACAAGGAAATGCCCCTTTGTGATCCAATGAGCCTTGGTAGTTCGCTACTGCTCCGGACACATTGGTTGACCGGCATGTGTCCTTCTTAGCTGTTGTGTCTGTCCCCTTTGGGGAAATGTCACGCGATGTAATGGAGTCCTTGTAGCTTGCTACGACTCGTCTACATTCGCTGATGACCGACACCTGCTTTGTTGGGTCATGTATGCCTGTCCTTGTGCGGTACTGCCACTTTGGTTTATGACTAGACATGTCGATCCGGGTTCTTGACATTGGAATGCTAGCGACACTATTGCATACGTGAGTCAAAAGACGCAAACGGTCCCGAGTAAGGTAAGGCTGCAGTCGTGGAGTTAACCGTGCGTGAGATCGCAAAGGGATGCGATGTGTTACATGCTGGATTCCTATGGCTTAGGATCAGGGTCCCGACAACGTACGAACTTCTTCGCGATCCAATCATGATCCGTCCCACGGTCCAATCACGAACATCCCGATCAAGTGCCGAACGGACGACACCTCCACATTCACCACACTTACAACTCAACGATGCCTTCACCCCGTTGATCTAGCGGGCGATGGTGAAGTAGTAGATTGAGTTCTCCAGTTGCACGACGGCATGGTGACGGTGGTGGTGTAGATGTCCCAACAAGGCCTCGCCAAGCAGTGCCGCAATAAAACGAGAGAGAGAGGAGGGCAGCGCCATGGCTGTTTCAGGTGTTTCTTCGCTCCCTCTCCTCTAGTATATATATAGGAGGGAGGGAGGAGGGGTGGCGCCCAAGGGCTTCCCCCTAGGGTGGGGCGGCGGCCACATCTCGGCCAGCCCACCTCCTTGGCCACATGGCCCTTAGGTGGGAGGGGCGAACAACCCACCAGGGGCTGGTGCGCCACCTCTCATAGCCCATGGGGCCCTCCGGGATAGCTGTACCCTCCCGGTGGACCCCGGGAACTCTTTCGGAACCCCCGTCACAAAATCGGTAACCTTCGAGAACTCTTCCGGAACTTGAATACCAACTGCCCATATATCAACCTTTACCTCCGGACCATTCCAAAGCTACTCGCCATGTCCGGAATCTCATCCAGGACTCCGAATAACCTTTAGTGACCAAGCCAATAACTCAACTATATCTATATCGTCACCGAACGTTAAGTGTGCAGACCTTACGGGTTCAAGAACTATGAAGACATGACCGAGACACCTCCACAGTCAATAAACAATAGCGGGACTTGGATGCCCATATTTGTTCCTACATATTCTACGAATATATTTATCATCGAACGACGATGTCAAGGATTCAACTAATCCTGTATACAATTCCCTTTGTCCATCGATATGTTACTTGCCCGAGATTCCATCGTCGGTATCTCCATACCGAGTTCAAGCTCGTTGTCGGCAAGTCTCTTTATTCATTTCTTAATACAAGATCCCATGACTAACTCCTTAGTCACATTGCTTGCAATCTTATTGTGATCATGTATTACCGAGTGGGCCCCGAGATACCTCTCCGTCACACGGTGTGACAAATCCCAGTCTTGATCCATGCCAACTCAACAGGCACCCTCGGAGATACATGTAGAGCATCTTTATAATCACCCAGTTGCGTTGTGACGTTTGATA
Organism: Hordeum vulgare subsp. vulgare; assembly: GCF_904849725.1. NCBI lineage: Eukaryota > Viridiplantae > Streptophyta > Magnoliopsida > Poales > Poaceae > Hordeum > Hordeum vulgare. Next base: position 481,274,415 of record NC_058520.1, read on the forward strand.
TACACAAGGCATTCCTCTGGTGTCAAGGAGTTGCATGATCTCATGGTCATAGGAACAGATACATTGACATGTAGAAAGCAATAGCAGTAAACTTGATACGATCAAATGTTATGCTCACAGTTTGGGTCTTGTCCATCACATCATTCTCCTAATGATGTGATCCCGTTGTTGAATGACAACTCGTGTCTATGGCTACTAAACATTAGCCATCTTTGATCAACGAGCTAGTCCAGTAGAGGCTTACTAGGGACACTTTGTTGTGTATGTATTCACACATGTATTTGAGTTTCCAATCAAAACATTTATAGCATGGATAATAAAAAAATATCATGAAAAAGAAAATATAATAATAACCACTTTATTATTGCATATAGGACATATTTACAATAGTCTCCCACTTGCATAGAGTCAACAATCTAGTATTACAAGGTAATGAATCTAACACCCATAGAGTTCTGGTGGTGATAATGTTTTGCTCGTGGAAGAGGTTTAGTCAAGAAATTTGCAACATTCAGATCCGTATGTACTTTGCAAATGTTTATGTCCTCCTCCTTAATATAATCGCAGATGAAATTTGAAATGACGCTTTATGTGTCTGGTCCTTTTGTGAAACCTTGTGTCGTGGGTATAAGTCTGACAGTAGATGTGTAGGGTACGAAAGGATGGGCAGAGCCTTAGCTACGGTGAGGTTGTATGAGTTCAGGCCCCTCTGCGGTGGAGGTAATAGCCCTACGTCTCAGTGCTCTGGGAGCTTGTTGTCGAGTGGAATATGGAATACAATGAGTTGCTAACCCTTGCACCAGTGGGGGAGGGTGGCTTATATAGAGTGTGCTGCCCTCCACAACGGTTCGGTGCACAAGGGTGGAGTAATGGTGAATAAATGCCTACGTTACAGATAACGTACGCCTTAAGTGCTAATAAAGCCACATGGAAACGTATGACCGTTTCCCTCCAGGGGGGTTACGATGCACAGAGTGGAATCCAGTCGGTTAGTTTGATATACTCCGAATGCTAGCCTCCGACTGGATGGTCGAGGATCTATTACCGACTGGATGAAAGGAATTCCTTAGTTCAGTCGGAACTGACCAAGGGCCTTGTCCCTTATGGGGGTACTCCTTGGGTAGGACCCACGGGGCAGGCCTATGACCCTACCCTAGGACTATAACCCCATCATTAGTCCCCGAATGGATTGGGGTTGGAACGACGAAGCGATGCTTGAAGTTTGGATCCGACTGAAACGGTTGTGACTTTGGCGTTTCTTGCCTCGATCCATTTTATCTTTTCTGACCAACGATCCGAGTGGAAGTACTTGTGGAACAAACTGTCGGAAACCGACTGCTTCCGTGGTATCTTCTGACGTGACCAGTCAACTGACAGTAGCGGATTTTCCGGGATCCTCAAATTTCGGTTACCGCACGCTCAGCAGGGATGACGACATCGCGCTCGAGTAGCGCCTGACGCCTCGAATCCCGCGCCTTCATCTTCTCCACTGATATCGCCGCGGTCGGTCGGGGGATAAGATTTCGGGGCCACTTGCCAGTGACCCAGCCGGAACCTTACTTAAATCCCAGCGGCGAGGGTTTTTTCGTTACGCTCGCCAGATCTCTTGCCTTTGCTTGCTCCGTCCCTCTCGCCACCTCCTGCGCACCCAAACTCCTTCCTCCTCCTTCCCCTCCGCAGATCTGTAGCTTCCGCCATGACCAAGGGTCAGACTAGCAAGATGGAGGCGAGGAAGAAGAAGGGGAAGGCGGCGGCAGCGAGCGTTACCGGCGGGGTGGATCCAAGGGGACTTCCTCCCCTCCATGGTGACGGAGGGGGATCTGCTGGAGCTGGTGGAGCACGGGATGATCGTGCACAAGTCGTGGAGATTGCCGGCGGAGGATGAGATCGAGCCGGCGCCCCGAGAGGGGGAGCGCGTCCTGCTGCTCAGCCACGTATATCGAGGTTTCTCCCTGCCCCCACATCCTTTCTTCAAAGGCATAATGAACCACTTCGGGGCGCAGCTTCACCACTTTCCCCCGAATGCCATAGCTCATCTCTCTGCTTTCGTAGTCTTGTGCGAGTGCTTCATCGGCTGTCCTCCCCATTGGGGGCTTTTCAAACATATCTTTTCTTCTAGATCCCAAACTATCAAACGACTTCACCAGTCGGATGATAAGACACACCTTCTCCAGCTCTGCGGAGGCTTAGGCTTCCAGAAGAAGAGTAGAAGTAGTTATCCTGCTCTTCAGCTGAGTGAGTCGGTTAGGAACTGGCAGTCGACATGGTTCTACTGCCAGGACGTTGCTTGCCCGAATGCCACGACAGGGTTGCCTCCTTTTAGCTTAGATCGACCAGCTCCGCCTAAGCAACTTGCGCTCACGAAGGTGGAGAAGACCGATATCCAGCCTCTGGTCGGCACACTCGTAGATGTCGTCAGAAGGGGAGTCACCGGCATAGATTTGCTGGAGGTTTTCCTCGATCGGCGCATCCAACCACTGCAGGCTCGCAACCACGCCATGTGGCACTACACGGGGCCCGAAGACTCCACTCGACCAACGTCTTGGGCGTGACCGAGGAGAAGGTGGCGTCGTGGGTGCTCCAGATCACAGGCGCCTACGAGAACCCCAGAGGGTCCCGGCAAGTGAGGGCTTTCAGCGCGGACAACCCTCCTCCGAACGAGGTGAGTACAACTTGCCGAGTGCACATAACTGTCTTAGTTTTATCGCTTGCTTGAATCTCTGTGTGACGTCTGATGTCGCCGACTGTATTTTATGCAGAAGTGGACCAACTGGTTCTCCCCTGTCTCGAACGGGCACCCAGCCGAGGAGGAGGAGGAGGGCAGCCAGGAGGGCAGCGTGGAGAGCGTCGAGTACGTCTCCGACAGTGGGGAGACGGAGGAGCAGTCCAGTGAAGAAGAGGAGGAAGACGAAGAGCAGGACTCGCCACCCCCGCCGCCAGAGCATCGAACCAAGCGCCGACATGAACCTGCACCTCCCTCGGCCCCTCCAGCATCCTCGAGTGCTCCGCCAACCGCTCCTACGATTCCGAGCGCCCCGTCAACTGTTCCCGTGGTTCCGAGTGCTCGGAGCACCAAGAGGACCAGGGACGCTGCTGCTGAGCCTGTGGGTCAGCCTTCCAAGGCGGCCAAACCGAGCGGATCTAAGCCTCGGAAGGCTTTGCCGCGGATGAGGGTCATTGTTCCCGTCACCTCGACGTAAGTGCATTGTTCTTCTACTTTCTGCTGATATTCGATTGAACTCCTGTTTATTAGTCGAATGAATTTCACTCGACAGGGTTGCTACCTCTGCCACCTCTCCGGCACTCCAGGGGGATGATCCCATGGACATGGACAACGTCGTCTCGTCCTAGCCAGGTGCGTCGTAGTGACCTCGATAGTTTACAATATTGCGTCGCGAATTCTCTCTTCGGTCTTGCCATTTTTCCCTGTGATCACATGTCGTTCGGTCTGGCTTCCCTCAGGGGTGATTTATGTGGACGAGGGTGACCAGGGGAGGTCTGAGCAAGCTGCGGTGCCTGTCCTCGACGCTGTTCCGCTAGTTACTGCTCTCGCCGCGGATGTGCCACCGACTGAGGTGATGCCATCGACTGAAACAGCGCTGGTTGCTGCCGAACCGACTGGAGCGGGTCTTGGGATGCCCAAGGAGCCTCCAACAATGCCAGGCCCGTTGAATGTCGAGTTCAACGTCCAGCGCCTCCCGGAAGATCAGGTGGGAGCGGCCAAGGGGGCCGTGGTGCAGGCGGAGCTAATGGCGGGAGAAGCCAAGAAGGCGTACGAGTCCATCGCGTCCCTGTACCAGCGAAGCTTGGAGCTGCGGGATGATATCTGAGTAAGTGGGCTAGTAAGTATTTACTTTTCTCTTGTAACCCACTAGGTGTGCTCGGATATGGTATGATGTTTGCAATGGGTTCACTCTTAGTGAACCCAGTGGGTGTAGTCCCCGAGACTTCTGTCGAGTGCTTGCACCGGCAGTTTGTCTTTATATACATTGTCTTTGACTTGATCAGATCCAGAATTAATCTGTTCGAATGCTAACAGTTGGGGCACTCGGAGTGCGCCTACTGTATGAGTCCCCGGGAGTAAGTTTACTCAGGTCGGGTAGTGTTAGCCTCGTAGGCATATGTGTTGTCATGTAGCTCAATAGGGCGGACCTGTTTGAGTTTCATGCCAGTGGGGTCACTCTCAGTGAACCCACTGGGTGTAGTCCCCGAGACCGCTGTCGACTGCTTGCGTCGGCAGGGGTCTGAAGAACTTATACTTTTTATTGTTGGATTTGTCTGATCGTCTCTTGGCGCTGGCTTGGCAGAAAACTTGCAAGATGGGGACAGCGTACGAGACTCTTAGGGCTGAAAAGGTTCAGTTTGCTGGTGAGCTGGATGCAACAATGGTTGCCATGGCTGGTATGAAGGATGTGCTGGCAGAACGAGAGAAGTCGTTGGAGCAGGCCCGTGAAGCAAACAAGGCGTTGACTGCTGAAGTGGAGAGGATGAAAACGCATAGGTCCGAGCTGATGGGGGCAAATGAAGGTGCTAAACAGGCGGTGTATAGCGCAGGAAAAATATGTCAGTGACTGGGCTCGGCAGATGATAACGCTTCTGGGTGGTAAGCACTATTTTCTGAGTGTTTGTGGTATTTGCATTTCACTCGGCGCTTATTGTTTGCTTGTCCTGTCTTTGCAGATTTTTGCATGGACGCTGAGGCTGAAGCAGCTGACGTTGAGCGGTCGATTGTTGAGAACATTCCACTCGGCGAGGACGCCAATTGAGATCTGCTCCGAGCGCACATTCGCCTGGGCAAAGTTGGTCCTTTCATCGGTCGACTGAGAGAAGTCGTCGGCCAGATCGACAAGGAGCTTTGGCCTGAAGACAAGTCGCGGCATGAGATGGAAGGCTTGATGACTCGACTGGAGGAGGTCCCAAACCGAGTGCAGTCATGGAAGAAGTCTGCGGCTCGCTGTGGCTCTGTCCCTGGTCCGAGTGCATTGCAAGGAGGTGCGCGAAGAAAAGCTGAAATCGTTGCAGGTCGCCAACATGAAGAAACTTCGATTCGAAGACTTCATGGAAACCTTCCTTGAGAGTGCCACCCGCATCGCCGACGGGATCGACCTGGACACATTCGTAGAGCCCGCCAGTCCTGGCGCCAATCCGGACGACGCTTAAGAAAACATTTACCTCGGTATGCCGAGTGTTGGTTGTAAGAAAATTTGGCCACTTCTGTTGGCGGTCACATTCTTGGTTCGTTGCGGGTAAGCTTGATCCGCACCGAGCCAACTATCTTTAGGTGAACTTCGAATTTGAATCAAATCGTTTGCTCTTCTGTTGCAATTTTGGCTCGAGTTTTTGTTTGGCGTTTCTTGGTGAAGCCAATGGCAAACATGCGGAGCATGTAAATGTCAGTTGTCTTGGCGTCTGCTTGAGCCTCTCCGAGGGTCTGCGGAGTCTCCGAGTCGATCTGTAGGATCCACTCGAAGGTAATAGAGTACTTAGGCGATTCATGATCGCGGCTAAGTCTTTGAGTGCGACGGACATGTCGCACTCGGAGCGAGTTGGTACTCATGTAATTGTCAGTGGTCTTGACATCCACATGAGCCTCAATGAGGGTCTGTTACTCATGTAATTGTCAGTGGTCTTGACATCCACATGAGCCTCAATGAGGGTCTGTTACTCATGTAATTGTCAGTGGTGTTGACATCCACATGAGTCTCAATGAGGGTCTGCGGAGTCTCCGAGTGGATCTGTAGGATCCACTCGAAGGTAATAGAGTACTTAGGCGATTCATGATCGCGGCTAAGTCTTCGAGTGCGATGGACAGGCCGCACTCAGAGCGAGTTGGTACTCATGTAATTGTCAGTGGTCTTGACATCCACATGAGCCTCAATGAGGGTCTGTTACTCATGTAATTGTCAGTGGTCTTGACATCCACATGAGTCTCAATGAGGGTCTGCTGAGTCCTCGAGTGTATCTGTAGGATACAGTCACAGGAAGTTTTCCCATGTAAGCGATTCTGTATCGCCGTTAAGTCTTCGAGTGTGACGAGTAGTGCACGCTCGGAGAAAATTCGTATTTAGGCGATTCTTGATCGCAGCTCAATCTCCGAGTGTGACGTGTAGTGCACACTCGGAGAAAGTTATTGCTTAGGCGATTCTTGATCGCTGCTAAGTCGCCGAGTGCGACGTTTAGTACACACTCGGAGGAAGTTAGTACTTAGGCGATTCTTGATCGCAGCTAAGTCCCCGAGTGTGACGTTTAGTACACACTCGGAGAAAGTTAATACTTAGGCGATTCTTGATCGCAGCTAAGTTCCCGAGTGTGACGTTTAGTACACACTCGGAGAAAGGAGTACTTAGGCGATTCTTGATCGCAGCTAAGTCCCCGAGTGCGACGTTTAGTACGCACTCGGAGAAAGTTAGTACTTAGGCGATTCTTGATCGCAGCTAAGTCCCCGAGTGCGACGTTTAGTACACACTCGGAGAAAGGAGTACTTAGGCGATTCTTGATCGCAGCTAAGTCCCCGAGTCCGACGTTTAGCACACACTTGGAGAAAGTTAGTACTTAGGCGATTCTGGATCACAGCTAAGTCCCCGAGTGCGACGTTTAGCACACACTCGGAGAAAGTTAGTACTTAGGCGATTCTCGATCGCAGCTAAGTCCCCGAGTGAGACGTTTAGTACACACTCGGAGAAAGTCAGTACTTAGGCGATTCTTGATCGCAGCTAAGTTTTTTTTAAAGACCGGAGTCTGTGATCGCGGAAGAATTTTGAATCTGCAAAAGCTCAATCTGCTTTATATTATTTCACCAATACTTGTTCTTTACATTGCTTCAGTCGACGGTCATGTGTAGAAGCGCTTCAGGAGATCTCCGTTCCATGCTCGCGGCTCATCTGTCTCCCTGTCGATGTTGTAGAGTCTGTATGCTCCGTTGTTCAGCACCTTGGAGATGATGAAGGGTCCTTCCCAGGCAGGAGCCAACTTGTGAGGTCTTTGCTGATCCACTCGGAGCACCAGGTCGCCTACTTGGAACGTCCGACTCCTGACGTGGCGTGCGTGAAAGCGCCGCAGATCTTGTTGATAAATGGTTGAGCGAGTCAGAGCCATCTCGCGCTCCTCCTCTAGAAGGTCCACTCCGTCTTGCCTCGCCTGTTCTGCTTCAGCTTCTGAGAAGAGTTCGACTCGAGGGGCATTGTGAAGCAAGTCACTCGGAAAGACTGCTTCTGCTCCGTAAACGAGGAAGAACGGTGATCGCCCAGTAGATCTGTTCGGGGTTGTGCGGAGACCCCAAAGTACTTAAGGTAGCTCGGTGACCCATGCGCCAGCGGCATGTCCCACCTCACGCAGGAGTCGGGGCTTCAAACCTTGCAGAATAAGTCCATTCGCCCGCTCTGCTTGTCCGTTTGATTGAGGATGCGCCACGGATGCAAAATCCACTCGGATACCTTGGCTTGCACAGAAACCTTTGAATCTGTCCGAGTCAAAGTTTGTTCCGTTGTCCGTGATTATGCTGTGAGGTACCCCGAATCTGGAGATGATGTCTCTGACAAACTTGATGGCTGTTAGGGCGTCGAGCTTCTTGATGGGCTTGGCTTCAATCCATTTTGTGAACTTGTCGACTGCCACCAACAGATGTGTGTATCCTCCTTGGCCTGTCCTGAATGGACCGACTGTATCTAATCCCCATACTGCAAATGGCCACACAAGAGGGATTGTCTTCAATGCTGATGTTGGCTTATGGGACTTGTTGGAGTAGAACTGACAGCCTTCACATCTGTCGACCATATCTTTGGCCATTTCGTTCGCCTGAAGCCAGAAGAAGCCAACTCTGAATGCTTTGGCGACGATTGCTCTCGAAGAGGCGTGATGACCACAGGTTCCCGAGTGAATTTCTTCCAGGATTAACTGTCCCTCCTCTGGGGAGATGCATCGTTGAAGAACGCCTGAAACGCTTTCCTTGTACAACTGACCATCAATGACAGAGAACGACTTCGACCTGCGGACTATCTGTCTGGCTTGGACTCCGTCTTCTGGTAATTCCTGCCTCAGGATATATGCAATGATCGAAACAGTCCAATCGGGGATGACGGCAAGAATCTCCATGACCAGATCAACCACAACAGGTACGTCGACTTCAGTCGGATCTTTTGAGCTCTTTGGTTGTACTGGCTCCTCTGTGAAAGGATCTTCTTTAATAGAAGGAAGGTGGAGGTGCTCGAGGCAGACGTCACTCGGGACTGGTCTCCGAGTGGATCCGAGTTTTGCCAACTCATCAGCTGCTTGGTTCTTCAGTCGCGGAACATGGTGGAGCTCTAGACCTTCAAACTTCTTCTCAAGCTTCCTCACTGCATTACAGTATGTGGTCATGGTGGGGTCCCTGACGTCCCACTCTTTCATCACTTGATTAACCACCAAATCCGAATCGCCATAGACCATCAGGCGACGGACGCCGAGTGCGATGGCCATGCGCAGTCCATAAAGGAGATCTTCATACTCTGCCTCATTGTTGGAGGAATCAAAGTGTATCTGCAGCACATACTTGAGTTTGTCGCCCTTTGGCGATACGATCACAATGCCAGCGTCGGAGCCATTCAACATCTTGGACCCATCGGAGAACATTGTCCAATGAGCCGAGTAGATGTGGGTCGGTTGCTGTTGTTCTACCCATTCTGCTATGAAGTTAGCTAGGGCTTGAGACTTTATAGCTTTCTTGGCCTCAAACTTGATATCGCAGTACAACATCTCCATTGCCCATTTCGCCACTCGGCCTGATGCGTCCCGATTGTGGAGGATTTCCGACAACGGAGCATCAGAAACGACAGACACCGAGTGGTCTTGGAAATAATGGGCCACCTTCTTCGCAGTCATGTAAATCCCGTAGATAAGTTTTTGATAGTGGGGATACCTCTGCTATGAAGGAGTCAGGACTTCGGAGACGTAATACACTGGCCGCTGAACTTTGTATGCTTTTCCTTCTTCTTCTCGTTCGACTGTAAGAACAGTGCTGACGACTTGATTTGTAGCCGCGATATACAGAAGAAGGGGCTCTTTACTCAGCGGAGCAGTAAGAACCGGCTGGGTGGAAAGTAGGACTTTGAGGTCGTCGAATGCGACTTGGGCTTCATCTGTCCACTTGAAAGTATGTGATTTCTTCATGAGTTGGTACAGAGGAAGTGCTTTATCGCCGAGTCGACTGATAAATCTGCTCAAAGCCGCTAGGCAACCTGTGAGCCGTTGAACATCGTGTATTCTGACCGGCCTCTCCATTCGGACGATGGTCCCGATCTTTTCGGGGTTGACATCGATCCCTCGTTCGGAAACGAAGAAACCGAGTAACTTTCCGCTGGGAACGCCGAATGAACACTTGGCGGGGTTGAGCTTGATATCATACCTACGAAGGTTGGCGAATGTTTCTGCCAAGTCAGTCAGCAGGTCGGAACCTTTGCGTGACTTGACTACGATATCATCCATATATGCCTCCACATTCCGACCGATCTGGCCGAGGAGGCATTTTTGGATCATGCGCATAAAGGTAGCTCCTGCATTCTTTAAACCGAATGGCATAGTGATGTAGCAGAAGCACCCGAAGGGGGTGATGAAGACTGTTTTTAATTCATCGGGACCATACAGACGGATCTGATGATAGCCCGAGTAGGCATCAAGAAATGACAAACGCTCGCAACCCGCAGTCGAGTCGACAATTTGATCGATGCGGGGGAGCGGAAAATGGTCTTTCGGGCAGACCTTATTAAGATGCTTGAAGTCGATGCACATTCGGAGCGACTTGTCCTTCTTGGGCACCATGACAACATTGGCGAGCCACTCAGAGTGGTGAACCTCACGAATGAAGTTGGTTGCCAACAGCTTGGCCACCTCTTCCCCGATTGGCTTCCTCTTGTGCGCGGCGGACCGATGCAGGCGTTCTCCGACAGGCCGAGCGGTGGGATCCACATGCAGTCGGTGCTCAGCCAACTCCCTGGATACACCTGGCATGTCAGAGGGTTTCCATGCGAAGATGTCCCAGTTCTCACGGAGGAATTGGGTGAGCTCGGCTTCCTATTTATGATCGAGGGTGGTGGAGATGTTCGTCGGGGCAGCAACATCGTCCGTCGGGTGGATGTTGACCTTCTTCATCTCTCCCGCCGACTGAAATGCGGACTCCGAAGCTGGCTTCTTTGAATGCATCAAATCAGCGGGGTCGACTGTTTTCTTGTACTCGTCAAGCTCGAGGACGGTCATCTGCTGGTCGGCGATTCTTGATCCCTGCTGCACACACTCTTCGGCTCGTTGTCGATTACCAGTGATGGTGATAACACCTTTCGGGCCTGGCATCTTCAGCTTCAGGTATACGTAACATGGACGGGCCATGAAACGTGCATACGCCGGGCGGCCCAGAATTGCGTGGTAAGCGCTCTGGAAGTCTACCACCTCGAACGTCAGCTTTTCCTTGCGGAAGTTCTTGTCGGAGCCAAAAACGACGTCCAATGCGATCTGGCCGAGTGACTTGGCCTTTCGTCCAGGGATGACTCCATGGAACTGCATGTTGCTCTCGCTGAGTTTGGACATCAGAATGCCCATCCCCTTAAGAGTGTCGGTGTACATGATGTTCAAGCCACTGCCGCCGTCCATGAGGACTTTGCGTAGTCGGACTCCCTCCACTACCGGGTCGACGACCAGAGCCTGTCTCCCTGGGTTGGGTACGTGTGCTGGATGATCGGACTGGTCAAAGGTGATCGCAGTCTGAGACCATTTGAGGAACTTGGGGTTGGTAGGGGTGGCCATGTTCACCTCCCTGTTCACCAGCTTCAGTCGACTCTTGCTCTCAACGTCAGCAAAAATCATCAGTGTTGCATGGACATGGGGGAACGGATCCTCCTTATCCTCCTCATCCTGTTCATTGTCCTTTTCACTCAGTTGCCCTTCGCCGAACCCCTGGATCAGGAGGCGACACTGTCGAGTGGTATGCTTCGGATATATGGGGTTGCCCTCTTCATCCATCTTCGTATGAATCGGACATGGCTGGTCCAGGATGGGATTATTGAACTGCTTCTTCTTGGGGGTGAACTGAGCCTTCCCTTTTCCCTTGAACTTGGCATTGGTTACAGCTGCGGCTTCTGCCTGCGGAGTGGAAGGAGCTTTCTGCTTCTGCTTCCGAGTGTTACTCCCATCTCCATCGGCGACTGTTTTGTGCTTGCCGCTTCAGATGCGGTCCTCTTCTTTGCCATTTGCATAGCGCGCTGCTATCTCCATCATCTTGCTCATGGAGATGTCGCCTGTTCGGCCGAACTTCAGGTACAGATCCCTGTACCGCACGCCTGCCTTGAAGGCGCAGACTGCTTGATGCTCTGTGACGTTCTCCACCGTGTGGTAGAGGGTTGTCCAACGCTGAATGAAGTCACGCAGGGGCTCATTCTGCTTCTGGACGCAATGCTGGAGCTCCACGAGGCCAGCAGGGCGCTTGCACGTCCCTTCAAAGGTCCTGATGAACACTCGGGCCAGATCTGCCCAGCTGTAGATGCTTGAGGGGGCCAATTGGTTCAGCCACGCTCGCGCCGAGCGGTCGAGCATCAGAGGGAGGTGCTTCATAGCGACGTGGTCGTCCCCTCCTCCGATCTGGACTGCCACTCGGTAATCATCCAGCCATGTTTCTGGCTTGGACTCTCCTGTAAACTTGCTGATTCCCGTCGCCAATCGGAAGTTGGGAGGGATGTCAGCCGAACGGATGGCTCGACTGAAACACTCGGGACCAGAAACGATGGTCCTGCTTCCACCCGGACGGTCAATATCGTAACCATCGCGGTGAGCTCGGTCCCTCTCGACCCTTCGCTGGGCGATATGCCCTCTCGCATCGGGCCTTGGGTCGTAAGTGTCGCCGACTGAACGCCGATCATCATGATGTCGGGGCTCGTAGGGCCCACCCCGTGGAGGGGTGCACGAACAGCGACGATCTTAGGGATTTATGGAATGGCTGCCTCCTCTGTGTCGCTGATGAGATCCAGGGCTGTGAACTGACCGATGCGTATTCGCATGAACATAACTATTGTGGATCCTGTTGTGCGACTGGGAGACCGCCGAATTTTGCTGCTGCGCCGTGTGCAACAGGGCGCGAATTTGCTCGATCCCCCTGCCAGCCTCTGAATCAGTCGGCTGAAGGGAATCAGCTATCTTGGCAGCCGCAGCCAAGTTGAGGAGGGGTGTGCGGAACAACTCCACGTTGCTCCACCGAGTGTGCCGGCTGGCAGAACGGCGAGGCGGACGGCGAGCGTCGGATGTTTCGCCGATCTCGTGCTCGCTCCGGCCAGCTTGATGGGGATCTTCATGGGAGTTGGCCATGTGTACTTCTGCTGCAGGCCCGCGACCCGCGTACTCAGAAGGAAACTCAGTCGGAACCGAGTCCGAGCGCTGGGACGGCGGGGCCACCACGACCGATTCTAGGACCGCCACTTGTGAAGACGCGTTCTGGCGCGCATGGGCGTGTTGCACCCAACGCTGGAGCCGCGGACGGCGGGACCGCTTGCTGCGGCGCGTGACGGCGGTGTAGGTCGACACCAGAGTCGACTGCTGAAGAAGAAGAATGCCGCGGGCACCGGCACGGAAGTGCGTAGCCCCGCGGCGGGGAAGCGCCTCGATGTCGAGAGGAGCGTCCCGAAGCCATGCCGAATCGTCGACGATGAAGGAGAGAGCACCGAAGAAGATCTCGTGACCCATGCTCGAATCTCCACTGGACGACATGACGAAATGATGTAATCGCAAACTCGCCGGAAGTCGCTTGGACGCCTGCCCCACGGTGGGCGCCAACTGTCGTGGGTATAAGTCTGACAGTAGATGTGTAGCGTACGAAAGGATGGGCAGAGCCTTAGCTACGGCGAGGTTGTATGAGTTCACGCCCCTTTGCGGTTGAGGTAATAGCCCTACGTCTCATTGCTCTGGGAGCTTGTTGTCGAGTGGAATATGGAATACAATGAGTTGCTAACCCTTGCACCAGTGGGGGAGGGTGGCTTATATAGAGTGCGCTGCCCTCCACAACGGTTCGGTGCACAGGGGTGGAGTAATGGCGAATAAATGCCTACGTTACAGATAACGTACGACTTAAATGCTAATAAAGGCACATGGAAATATATGACCGTTTCCCTCCAGGGGGTTACGATGCACAGAGTGGAATCCAGTCGGTTAGTTCGATATACTCCGAATGCTAGCCTCCGACTTGATGGTCGAGGATCTGTTACCGACTGGATGAAAGGAATTCCTTAGTTCAGTCGGAACTGACCAAGGGCCTTGTCCCTTATGGGGGGTAGCCCTTGGGTAGGACCCACGGGGCAGGCCTATGACCCTACCCTAGGACTATAACCCCATCACCTTGGTTCCTTGGCTAGAGTAATGGCACTACCGTTGTCACAAAAGAGGGTCACTGGATCGAGTGCACTGGGCACAACTCCAAGATTCATCATGAACTGCTTCATCCAGACACCTTCCTTTGCTGCTTCTGAAGCAGCTATGTAATTCTCTTCACATGTAGAATCAGCTACCACGATTTGCTTGGAACTGCACCAGCTTACTGCTCCACCATTCAGAATAAATATGTATCTGTATTGACACTTAGAGTGATACGGATCAATGTCAAAGCTTGCATCAATGTAACCCTTTATGACGAGCTCTTGATCACCTCCATAAACGAGAAACACCTCCTTAGTCCTATTAAGGTACTTAAGGATATTCTTGACCGTTGTCGAGTATTCCATTCCTGTATCACTTTGAAACCTTTCGGACATACTTATGGCAAGGCTGACATCTGATCTTGTGCACAACATCACATACATGACAGAGCCTATGGCTAAAGCATAGGGGATGACAATCATCTTCTCTCTATCCTTTGTAGTCAGTAGGCATTGAGTCTTACTCAACTTCACACCTTGTAGGACAGGCAAGAACCCCTTCTTGGACGGATCCATTTTGAACTTCCTCAAAACCTTATCAAGGTATGTGCTTTGTGAAAGCTCTATTAAGCGTCTCGATCTATCTATCTAGATCTTGATGCCTAATATGTAAGTAGCTTCTCCGAGGTCTTTCATTGAAGAACTTCTATTCAAATATATCTTCACGCTTTCCAAGAGTTCTGTATTGTTTTCAATCAGCAATATGTCATCCACATATAATATTAGAAACATGATAGAGCTCCCACTCTCTTTCTTGTAAATACAAGCTTTTCCATAAACTTGTTTAAACCCAAATGCTTTGATCACCTCATCAAAGTAGATATTCCAACTCCAAGATGCGTGCACCAGTCCATAAATGGATCACTGGAGTTTGCATACTTTGTCATCATTTTCTGGATCGACAAAACCTTCCGGTTGCATCATATACAACTCTTCCTTAAGAAAACCGTTAAGGAATGCTGTTTTGACATACATCTGCCAGATTTCATAATCGAAAAATGCAGCTATTACTAGCATGATTCTCACGGACTTAAGCATCGCTACGGGTGAGAAAGTCTCATCGTAGTCAACTCCTTTAACTTGTGAAAACCCCTTTGCCACAAGTCGTGCTTTATAGAAGGTGAAATTCCTATAATGAAGCTAAGAAATTGGTGAAATTCCTAGGACTTGGATATGTTATTATTCATGCATGTGAACATGATTGCATCCTCTTCTGGAAAAACAATGCTAAGGTTGATGTTTATCCAATATGCAATACTTCACGATGGAAATCTGAAAAGAAGAGTCTAGATGGAAAACATGTCCACAAGGTACCTAGGAATGTTCTACGCTATTTTCCAATAAAGAAAAGGACCCAGAGGTTGTTTATGTGTTCTAGAACAGCAGCTCTCGTTAGATGGCATGATGTAGGACGCACAAAAGATGGTTTGGCTAGGCATCCAGCTGATTCTGCTCGGTGTATATCTATGTGTGCTTGGTGTATTAGTTCATAATTGCTTGTGTGTCGCCTTCTGTCCTGTGCTTAAAGTTCAGCAATTTTCTCTCTATGAACTTGCCACCGTAGTTGCTCCCTTCTATTTAGCATTGCCAAAATGCTGTCAAAGTACTGCACATAGAAGGAATAGAGTACGCTGATATTCTGGCCAAAACCTGTCATTTTCTAGCTCCCGTTTAAATCCATAGTGTGCATTATTTGGGGACCCTACCTACTTGTACTTCCTCCATAAACTAATATAAGATCATTTAAGTCACTACTTGAATAATCTAAATGCTTTTATATTACACTAGTGGGGACAGGGCCTATAGCCCCGGCCCGTAAGGGGCTTTAGTCCCGGTTCACCAACCAGGACTAAAGGGGCGGGACTAAAGGCCTAACCTTTTCGTCCCGGCCCTCTTACACGCCGGGACTAAAGGTGCTCCACGTGGGCGCCTCGTAGCGCCCCAGGGACATGCCCTTTAATCCCGGCTCGTTACACGGACCGGGACTGAAGATTTTCAGATTTTGCTGGTTTTTGGCTTTTTTTTGAATGAAATTATTTTTGGGTTTTAGGGTTTTAGGGTTTAGGTGTTCGGGAGATTAACGTGATGCCTCGTTTGGTGTTCTGGAATTAGTTTTCATATAATTTAAAATAGAAATAATTATGCATATATATATAAGATTAACTTATCTTACAAGCGGGCATATATATATAATTATATGGAGATCTGAATTATCGGGACTAGAGCCCGTCTATTCGATTACATGGACGGACATCAGTAATGGCCCCTAGCTACACTAAATCGTCCTTTGTCATCTATAGCTTCCGTCCTCAGAAAGGTCACAAGCTCCTCTACAACAGCAATCGCGCGTTGCTCTGGTAGGACCTTCGTCGTCATGGCCGTGTGCTATATAAGAAGAGGATATGAATATGAATATCAATCATGATAACAAAGAATGTCGGGTAAAAATAGAGGTGTGAATGTTCATTGCTTACGTCGAATCTGTGATCCTTGTGCTCAGGGGTAAACGTGCGAATGGTCTCGCAAACATAGTATCTGCATAGATGCGTTCCCCGTGGCTGCTGGTCGCACTTTACGAGAATAGAATATATATAATCAAAATAATATTCTAGCATCATAATGTATTGAAAATTAATAGAAGTATATCATACTACTACTTACTTGAGCCGCTTTAAAGGTCAGCTTCTCATGAAAGTTACCGGGAGTCACGCACTTGAACCGCTTCCAAACCCTGCCCGACAAGGATAATGGTTTGCTCAGTTTTTCATTAATTGATATATCAGAAAATCATCGAAAGAGACCGATAGAGCACAAGAATGATTAAACTTACCCTTGGAGCATATCCTGCAGGCTTTGGAACTGTTTCAAGGGTCTCGATAATGGGTCGAAGGCATCAACTCTTCCCTTATCAATTTGAATGTCCAACATAATCCAATGGAAGCTGCACATGTATATATATATAAGTGTCAGTAACTTATCAATTACACTTATAAGTGAATGGACACAACAGAGTAAAGACCCTCACCTGAAGTTGTATGGAAACAGTATGTGGTCACAGAAATTTTGATCTATTAGAAACCTTAGAAGGTTTTCCTCCGTCTCCTTGGGATAATTAGTTAACGTCGCTATATGTATTTTATCTGGGTCAATAAACCCAATATTTAGGATGCACTTACTTTTACAATACAGAATCTTCATTCTGCATAATAGAGTACAAGTTATATATAGACAATGAATTGAAATCACTAAACAAGTTATATGTAGACAACGAATTGAAAAACTTAGAGACAATAGCAACTCATAAGCGATTTGTCGAGGGCGTCGCCATTGTACATCTGGAAGAGTTCATCAAAGTCAATATGGATTTGTTCAGGGCGGCCGTAGTACTCCTTGGGGACACTCAGCACGATCATCGTTCTCCCAGTCTTTGATTCACTTAAGTACCATTGATGCAAGTAACGCATATTTGTTGGGAGATCATCTTTGCTGACCAAAGGCTCACCCAAGACAAACTATGGATTAGGGGCTACCACAGCCTTGGGTATCTTGTCGTCTTGGGAAGACAGTAATTCTTCAACCGAGACACCACATGCAGCCGCCAACTTCTTTGCACTTTCTAAAGCTAGCCCCTGCACCGAAGGGGGAACAATCTCGGTTAACACCTTGAGGGGTGGGATTGACTGTTTGGCCTGTTATCCAAGCTGAGGAACGTCTGATTTTTTCTTGCTTGTAGTTGAACTTGATTTTCTCCCACTTGCACTTGCGCGTGATCTGCTCTTTTTCACTTCCTTCTACAATGTGCGTGTATAGTCATCAGGCTTATGGTGTAAGTCATAAGGTCTGATAAGAAGATTAGCATGACGTACCATTGGGAGGGGCGACAGTTTGCGCTTTGGGGTGCTCTGTGGCTTAGGAATCATCGGCGGAGCGTTCTTGGTGGCACGCTCCCGCTTAGTATCCGGAGCGGGCGGCGGCAGAGACGGACGACCCAAGTCCGGCGGCGGTGATCGAGATGGACTCGTGTTGTGCTGGCAATGTGCGTGTATTGTCATCAGGCTTATGGTGTAAGTCATACTGTGATGGAAGGGGGTACGATCATAAGGTCCGATAGGAAGATTAGCATGACGTACCTTTGGGAGGGGCGGCCGTTTGCGCTTTGGGGTGCTCTGTGGCTTAGGAATCGTCGGCGGAGCGTTCTTGGTGGCACGCTCCCGCTTTGTATCCGTGGCAGGCTCAGGCTTTGTATCCTGAGCGGGCGGCGGCGGAGCGTTCTTGGTGGCACGCTCCTACTTTGTATCCGTGGAAGGCTCAGGCTTTGTATCCGGAGCGGGCGGCGGCGGAGCGTTCTTGGTGGCACGCTCCCGCTTTGTATCCGTGGCAGGCTCAGGCTGCGTATCCGGAGCGGGCGGCGGCGGAGCGTTCTTGGTGGCACGCTCCCGCTTTGTATCCGTGGCAGGCTCAGGCTGCGTATCCGGAGCAGGCGGCGGCGGAGCGTTCTTGGTGGCACGCTCCCGCTTTATATCCGTGGCAGGCTCAGGCTTTGTATCCGGAGCGGGCGGCGGCGAAGCGTTCTTGGTGGCACGCTCCCGCTTTGTATCCGTGGCAGCCTCAGGCTTTGTATCCAGAGCGGGCGGCGGCGGAGCGTTCTTGGTGGCACGCTCCCACTTTGTATTTGTGGCAGGCTCAGGCTTTGTATCTGGAGCGGGCGGCGGCGAAGATAGAGATGGACTCGTGTTGTGCTGGCCGACGTCATGTGGAGGGCTTGGAGGTAATGGAGGTGTAGGTGACCTGCGACGACTCGGAGGCGGTGTTGTCCTTGGGGCCGAGCCTGGAAGCTTGATGTAATTCTTGTCCCATAGGATGACTCCACCCAGTACTTCTCCGAGTGTCCTCTCATCTTCGGGTCCAGCTATGTCGAGCTCCATATCACTAAACCCCGTCATGATTTCATCCACCCCGACTTTAGCAAAGCCAGCTGGAATCTCACGGCCATGCCAGCGTGCATCAGGGCCAGAAGGTAAAGCTTGTCCAACAGCCACCTTCATGGATATGTTCTTGAATTTCTGATGGAGTTCACATGATGTTGAATCCTTGATTCCATCCACGGGGTAGCCGGGACCGCCCTGTATTATTCTTCGTTCATCGCCGTGCGGGGCCTCAGATTCAGCCACGTTGCTTTTCCGCTTAGATGGGGCGCTGGTAATATCAAGTGCAGGATCTTCCTGGCGCGGTACTCCTCTAAGCTCATCAATCTGCTTCTGTTGCTCGTTAATCCTGGCAAGCAACTGGTTGAACTTGTCATTCTCCTCATCCTGCTGCCACTTCTTTGCTCTCTCTCGACTTCTGTAAGTGTCTTGGTCTCTGGCAAACCCAAGCCACTACGGGTAAGATGGACCGAAGTCTCGCGTTCGTCCTCCATGTTCGTCATTGCCGAGGACCAGTGTGAGAAAATCTTTATCTCTATCTGCAGTGAACTTTGTTTGTCCCTCCTTAATTTCTTTCACTATCCTTTTCCAATTCTCCCTGGGTATCCTAAGATTGTCATTGCAGATGAGGTCCCCTATTTTTTCGTTGTACGACCCACCATGCGCAAGGAACCAATTTCTTGCTCTCAATTCCCACTCATCACGGAGTGGTTCAGGTACGATGCCTTTATCTATCAGATCTTGCTCTTTCTTTTCCCACTTTGGGATGGTAGTCTCATAGCCCCTGGCCCTAGCTTGTGGTGATATTTCTTCTTATCGGCATTTATCTTGTTCTTTTCTGAGAATGCCTGGGCATCTTCTGACTCCTTGTACTCTTGAAATTCCTTCCAGTGATTCGCCTGCTTGGCTAGATACCCCTCGAATGCTGGCACTTTCTTGGTCTCCAGATAGTTTTTCCATAGCTTCTTCTTCTAGCTACGGAACAGTTCAGCCATCTTCTTTAGAGTCCACTGCTTGAGTTTGGCCCTCAGTTTGTCTGCGGCGTCTTCATTCTCACATTCTGGCAGGTTGAAATGTGACATGAGATCATTCCAAAGATTATCTTTGTACCTTTCGGCGACATAGTCACTATCGGCTGCCCCTTTGCGCTTGTTCCACTCCCGAACGCTGATCGGGACGTGATACCTAACGAGAACTCCGCATTGCTTCTTGAATGTGTCAGCAACATTCTTAGGAAGCTTGGGTTCGCCCGTAGGCATTATCACCTCAAAGGTGTAATGCGTCCGTGCATCCAACTTTCTAGTCGGGCCTCGTTTCGTAGATTTGCTCGATGTGGAGGCCTAAGAGGGAGAAACATTCATCAAATGAATGTATATGTATACAATATAGAGCTATCTCCAATATTTTTCACATATTACAAGTGATTGTCGAACTTCATATGTATACCTCGCCGGACTTTATTATTTCTTCACCGTCTTCTCCACCGGCTTCTCCATCAGTGGAGCTATCATCACCTTCTCCGTCATTGGACCTATCTCCTGCCCCATCGGCTTCATCTTCGTGTCGCTCGACCTCCATTCCATATCCGGAGTCGTTTAGATATGACGTCGGAGATTCGGCTGATTCAACGTCGGGGCCGTCTTTGATTATATCTTCGAGAAGTTCTTCCTCTTCGAGGTTCCTGATATGTGGATCCATAGTTCTGCAAAAAACGGACATTTGATTAACTAATGAACTAACAAACTATATAAGAGGCGTTGGAAACTTCGAAGGCTCGTTTTATATAGGAGGACCTTTAGTCCCGGGTCTTGGCTAGAACCTAAACTCTAAAATACCAGCCTGGCGGAGCCCAATCCCGGACACTTAAGCATATACAATAGCAAAATTAAACTAGTTCTATTAATTTTCTTGCTAAAAATAAACTATTAACACTTAAGCATATACAATAGAAAAATTAAACTATTAACACTTAAGCATATACAATAGCAAAATTAAGCAATAATCTAAGAAACACTATTAACACTTAAGCATATACACTATACAATAGCATATACACTTCTTCTTGTAACCCTAAACTAATTTTTTCTCTTCTTCTATTTCTCCTCTTCTTCTACTTCTTCTTCTACTTCTACTTCTCCTATTCTTCTAGTACTTCTCCTCTCCTCTTCTTCTATTTTTCCTCTTCTTCTCCTCTCCTCCTCTTCTTATTCTCCTTTTTCTTCTTTTCTTCTCCTCCTTTTTTTATTCTCCTTTTTCTTCCTTTCTTCTCCTTTTTCTTTCTTTCTTCCCCTTTTCTTCCTTTCTTCTCCTTTTTCTTCATTTCTTCTCCTTTTTCTTCTTTTCTTCTCCTTTTTCTTCCTTTCTTCTCCTTTTTCTTCCTTTCTTCTCCTTT
The DNA here is from genome assembly GCF_904849725.1 of Hordeum vulgare subsp. vulgare. Lineage (NCBI taxonomy): Eukaryota > Viridiplantae > Streptophyta > Magnoliopsida > Poales > Poaceae > Hordeum > Hordeum vulgare. Next base: position 481,295,153 of record NC_058520.1, read on the forward strand.
TTCTTCCTTTCTTCTCCCTTTTCTTCTTTTCTTCTCCTTTTTCTTCTTTTCTTCTCCTTTTTCTTCCTTTCTTCTCCTTTTTCTTCCTTTCTTCTCCTTTTTCTTCCTTTCTTCTCCTTTTTCTTCTTTGCTTGTGCTGGCCGGAGTGTTGGGGAGGAGGGGGCGTGGGGCTTACCGGCCGGAGGTGTCGACGGCGCGCGACGAGGAGGACGGCGGCGCGCGGCGAGGAGGGCGGCGCGCGGCGAGGAGGATGACGGCGACGGCGAGGAGGACGGCAGGCGGCGGCGAGCAGGACGGCAGGCGGCGGCGAGCAGGACGGCGGGCAGCTTGACGGCGTCGTCGAGTTCGTCGCTTGCCGCGCCGGGCAGGAGAACGAGAGGAAGAAGAAGAGAAAATGGACGATTTGGGTTCGAAATTTTCTAACTCCCGCTTATACAGGTGGATCTTTAGTCCCGGTTCGGGGCTCGATCCGGGACTAAAGACCCCTTTAGTCCCGGGTGACGCCACGACCCGGGACTAAAGGCCCTTTTTCGGGCAGACTAGAAGGCGGGAAACAGGGGCCTTTAGTCCCGGGGCGTGGCTCCAACCGGGACTAAAGGGGGTCTTTAGTCCCGGGTGGCGCCACGACCCGGGACTAAAGGCCCTTTTTCGGCGGACAAGAAGGCGGGAAGCAGGGGCCTTTAGTCCCGGGGCGTGGCAAGAACCGGGACTAAAGTTTTGCCTATATAAACCCTCGCCCCTGCTCTCCATATCCCATGTTTTTTGGTTGTTGAAGTGTGACCATGCCATGCTCTTGCCACTCTAGTTCATGCACATGACGTGTTCGATGAAATGCCCGAGCCACTCTACTTAAGCTTTCTCCTCTCCAAACTCGACCTCCAAGCTCCATTTTCCTTAATATTTGTCTAGGTTTGGCCATGCACACCAACGCGAGCACCACCGTGGTGAGCCTCTTGTTCTTATCTTCTTTTTAAAATCAAAAAAATCTTACTTGTATGATTTAGATACATACTTGTATAAATTACTCACTTTCATTATTTTTTGTTATTATATAGTGCGATGGTTTTGGTATCCGCCTCCGTCGGCCCTCGTCTTGTCTATGATTCGGATGTGGTATATATTATCTTTTATAACTATTTGTTTTATTTAGTGTTTATGACAACTATGACGACCAATGTGACATATATTTTTTTAATCTAGGAGGTATGTGAACCGGAAATTCCAACCCACATAAAAATTCTTGTCGAGAAGTTAAATTTGGTTGAAAAAAATAACAAATATTTGAAGAAAAACTTGAAAATAATTGAGGATAAGAATATGGAACTGGAGTTGCATGTCGCCGATGTCATCGATGATCGCAAGATGAAGATCGATGCGATGCGGTTGAAGATGGATGCAATGCACTTGAAGATGGATGAAATGGGCTTGAAGATCAGGAATATTAGAAAATATGCCATTGATAAAGAGGCTTGGTATCATTATGCTGTTGGGTCAATTGTTACCTTAGTTGCGATTTTGATCGTGTTTGTTGTTGCATTTAAATGTTTTACATAGTTGTATGTTGTTTTATGAGAGAACTTTATGTATTTATTTTTTGCAATAATAACATTTGATCACTACTGTTCTTTGGCTTTAATGTGATGATGAACTTGTATTAATTTGGTCATATGTTCTGCAATGGTTTTTTGAACTTATTTGAACTCCATACTTTTTGTGTGTTCAAAATGCACCATTCAAAGGCACATCACAAAATTTCAACAATTTTTGACTTCATTTGGTATATTTCGTGCATTTACAATTTTTTTGAGCTAGTTGACCCTGAAATTGAAAAACACTACAAATGAACTCTGAAAATGTTGAAAGTTGGCATGCTATCATCATTTCACCCACATAGCATGTGTTAAAAAGTTGAGAGGGCTACGACAAAAACTGGATGCACTTCGTGTACAAAACGGACAATCTCTCTCGAAGTATCAGGGTTTCGAACGAGAACTCATCTCTTACAAAGGGATTTCATTTTTTTGAACTTATTTGAACTCCATACTTTTTGTGTGTTCAAAATGCACCATTCAAAGGCACACCACAAAATTTCAACAATTTCTGACTTCATTTGGTATATTTCGTGCATTTACTTATTTTTTTTGAGCTAGTTGACCCTGAAATTGAAAAGCACTACAAATGAACTCTGAAAATGTTGAAAGTTGGCATCCTATCATCATTTCACCCACATAGCATGTGTTAAAAAGTTGAGAGGGCTACGACAAAAACTCGATGCACTTCGTGTACAAAACGGACAATCTCTCTCGAAATATCAGGGTTTCGAACGAGAACTCATCTCTTACAAAGGGATTTCATTTTTTTGAACTTATTTGAACTCCATACTTTTTGTGTGTTCAAAATGCACCATCCAAAGGCACATCACAAAATTTCAACAATTTCTGACTTCATTTGGTATATTTCGTGCATTTACTTATTTTTTTTGAGCTAGTTGACCCTGAAATTGAAAAGCACTACAAATGAACTCTGAAAATGTTGAAAGTTGGCATCCTATCATCATTTCACCCACATAGCATGTGTTAAAAAGTTGAGAGGGCTACGACAAAAACTGGATGCACTTCGTGTACAAAACGGACAATCTCTCTCGAAGTATCAGGGTTTCGAACGAGAACTCATCTCTTACAAAGGGATTTCATTTTTTTGAACTTATTTGAACTCCATAATTTTTGTGTGTTCAAAATGCACCATTCAAAGGCACATCACAAAATTTCAACAATTTTTGACTTCATTTGGTATATTTCGTGCATTTACTTATTTTTTTTGAGCTAGTTGACCCTGAAATTGAAAAGCACTACAAATGAACTCTGAAAATGTTGAAAGTTGGCATGCTATCATCATTTCACCCACATAGCATGTGTTAAAAAGTTGAGAGGGCTACGACAAAAACTGGATGCACTTCGTGTACAAAACGGACAATCTCTCTCGAAGTATCAGGGTTTCGAACGAGAACTCATCTCTTACATGGATACTATGAAAATGAAAAGTGTTTGAAATTTAGTACATTCGATACATGCATTACATAAAAGGTTTAATACATTATTACATTATTGCACCAATATTCCTATCTATTATTTCTGTTTTCTTCTTGGTCGTAGCCATGGAGAATCTTCATCATTCAGTAGGATGCTTGGGTCAGTTTTCACTTTGAAGGGCGGAATTTCATGAAACTTATTATAATCTTCTGACATGTCTGTCTTGTCATCTACTCCCACGATGTTTATTTTCCCTGAAAGAACTATGTGGCGTTTTGGCTCATCGAACGATATCTTCTTTTGCTGACTTCTTTTTCTCGTTAATGTAGACATGTCCTTCACATAGAAAACCTGAGCGACATCATTGGCTAGGACAAATGGTTCGTCCATGTACGCAAGATTGTTGAGATCCACTGTTGTCATGCCGTACTTTTGGTCTACAACTACCCCGCCTCCTGTCAGCTTCACCCATTTGCACCGAAATAAAGGGATCTTAAAAGTAGGTCCATAGTCAAGTTCCCATATCTCCTCTATGTACCCGTAATATGTTTCCAAACAGTGCCCATTCTCGTCTGTTGCATCAAAGAGGACACCACTATTTTGGTTGGTGCTCTTTTTATCTTGGGCAACCGTGTAAAATGTATTCCCATTTATCTCATACCCTTGAAAAGTACATATAGTCGAAGATGGTGGCCTGGCCAAACAGTACAGCTCATCTTCAACGGTGTCGTCATTCATGAGATGTGTCTGCAACCAACTGCCGAAAGTCTTCTCGTGTTCCCCTTTAATCCAAGAGTCAGCCTTCCCCGGGTTTTCGGAGCGTAGAATATTCTTGTGTCTCACGATATACGGAGCCACCACGGTGGAATTGTGTAGAACTGTGTAGTGTGCTTGAGAGAAAGAATGCCCGTCCATACATACTTTTGCTTTCCTTCCTAGTGTGCCTTTTCCTGTCAGCCTACCCTCATACCGAGATTCAGGAACACCAATCGGCTTAAGGTCAGGAAGAAAGTCCACACAAAACTCAATGACCTCCTCTGTTCCATAGCCCTTGGAGATGCTTCCTTCTGGCCTAGCACGGTTACGAACATATTTCTTTAAGACTCCCATGAACCTCTCGAAGGGGAACATATTGTGTAGAAACACAGGACCAAGAATTCTAATCTCTTCGACTAGGTGAACTAGGAGGTGTGTCATTATATTGAAGAAGGATGGCGGGAACAACAGCTCAAAGCTGACCAGACATTGGACCACATCAATCTGTAACCCTGATAGACTTTCTCGATCGATTACCTTCTCAGAAATTGCATTGACGAATGCACATACCTTCACAATTGCCAGGCGAACATTTTTCGGTAGAATTCCCCTCAATGCAACCGGAAGCAATTGCGTCATAAGAACGTGGCAGTCATGAGACTTTAGGTTTTGGAATTTTTTGTCTTTCATATTTACGATTCCCTTTATATTCGACGAGAAGCCAGTCGGGACCTTGATACTGAACAGGACTTCAAAGAAGATTTCCTTCTCTTCCTTAGTAAGAGCGTAGCTGGCACGCCCTTGAAACTGCCATGGATGCATGCCATACCTTCCTTTATGACGTTCCTGGTCCTTCCGTGCTTCCGGTGTATCTTTTGACTTCCCATACAAGCCCAGGAAGCCTAGAATATTCACGCACAGATTCTTCGTCAGGTGCATCACGTCGATTGCCGAGCGGACCTCATGGACTTCCCAGTAGGGTAGCTCCCAAAATATAGATTTCTTCTTCCACATGGGTACGCGCTTATCAGGGCCGTTAGGAACAGGTTGGCTGCCAGGACCCTTTCCAAAGATTACTTTTAAATCTTTGACCATATCAAATACTTCAACACCAGTACGGATGACAGGCTTCCCCCTGGGTTCTGCCTTGCCATTGAAATGCTTGCCTTTTTTCTTTAAGGGATGCTTGGGCGGAAGAAAACGACGATTGTACGGATACACATTCTTCCTACAGTTGTCGAGATATATACTTTATGTCTGATCCAAACAGTGCATGCATGCATTGTATCCCTTGTTTGACTGTCCTGAAATGTTACTAAGAGAAGGCCAATCATTGATGGTTACGAAAAGCAACGCTCGAAGGCCAAATTCCTCTTGTTTGTGCTCGTCCCACACACGTACACCTGGTTCGGCCCACAGCTGTAAAAGTTCATCAACTAATGGCCTTAGATACACATCAATATCGTTGCCGGGTTGCTTTGGACCTTGTATAAGCACTGACATCATAATGAACTTCCGCTTCATGCACAACCAAGGAGGAAGGTTGTAGATACATAGAGTAACGGGCCAGGTGTTGTGACTGCAACTCTGCTCTCCAAAAGGATTCATGCCATCTGTACTCATACCTAACCATAAGTTCCTTGCGCAGCTGCAAATCTCGGGAACTCTCTCTCGATTTTTCTCCAATGCCGACCATCAGCGGTGTGCCTCAACTTATCGTCTTTCATACGATCTTCCATGTGCCATCGCAACAACTTCGCATGATCTTTATTTCTGAACAGACGTTTCAACCGTGGTATTATAGGAGCATACCACATCACCTTGGCAGGAACCCTCTTCCTGGGTGGCTCGCCCTCAATATCACTAGGGTCATCTTTTCTGATCTTATACCGCAATGCAGTGCATACCGGGCATTTATCCATATTCTCGTACTTCTCACCGCGGTAGAGGATGCAGTCATTAGGGCATGCATGTATCTTCTGCACATCTAATCCTAGAGGACAGACAAGCTTCTTTGCTTCGTACGTGCTGGCGGGCAATTCGTTCTTTCTTGGAAGCATCTTCTTCATCAGTACCAGCAACTTTTCGAATGACGAGTCAGTCACACCGGTCTCTGCCTTCCACTTTAGCAATTCCAGTGTGCTACCCAGCTTCTTCTGGCCATCTTCACAAGTTGGGTACAACAATTTGTTGTGGTCCTGTAACATCTGCTCGAACTGCAACCTCTTCTTTTCTGTGTCGCAACCTCGCCGTGCATCAGAAATGACCCGGCCAAGATCATCAGCGGGCTCATCTGGTTCCCGTTCTTCATCCTGATCTTCTTCTTCATTGTCTTCCATTGCGGTATCGGCATACTCAGGGAACATAGATCGGTAGTTGTCATCATCGTTCTCTTCTTCTTCATCGTCGTCTTCCATCATAACCCCTCTTTCTCCGTGCTTGGTCCAAACATTATAGCCCGACATAAAACCGGACCGAAGTAGGTCGCTCTGAATGACTCTTGAGAAAGTGTAATCCTTCTCATTCCGACATTCAACACATGGACAAAACATATAGCCACCACCATGCTTGTTCGCATCGGCTGCATCTCGAAAAGAATGCACGCCTTCTCTGTAAGCGGCTGTGTGTCGATCACCGTACATCCATGGATGGCTCATCTGCGTTATACGACAGTATATCAAATACAATCACGATCCTAAAAATTAGTACCGCATAGTCTAAACGAGGAAATATAGTTGCTAACCTTTTAGAATAAGTAGAAATAAAGAGGAAGAGGTTTAAGCGTGGCTTGGGCATCTCATATCGTAGTTGTGTTCGGTGAACTGAAGCGGCATCGCTCTAACACACATTTCAACAAACACCTCTAGTGCATCAAAAAAAGTGGAGAGCAAGCACCCACCCACAATCCTCCATCCAAGAAAAATGCAACGAAGAGGGGAGAGGGGGCTTGTGCTATATATAGGCAGAGGACTTTAGTTCCGGTTTGAGACACAAACCGGGACTAAAGGTGGCGCACATGCGGGCTGCACACCGCGTAGCCCTTTAGTCTCGGTTTGGAACACGAACCGGGACTAAAGGCTCCTTACGGGACGGGACTAAAGCCTCGACGGAGGATATGAGAATTGGGGCGACGTGGCCGGGCCTTTAGTCCCGGCCCAGAGGCAGGCCGAGACTAAATGGTCCAGGCCAAAGGCCCGTTTTCTACTAGTGTTAGTTTATAAAGGAAGTACATTTTTATTTAGGTACAGAAATTTGGTTACCGCACATGACAACAAAAGGGTTTGTATGCCACATGAAGCCTTAAAGAAGTAGTGAAAGTTTATTAATTTGATAAATAATACCCTATTTCTTCTCTCTGAGATCATAGATGATGTCATCATATGTAGTATAATAATCAGACTCTGTTTTTGTTGACACTTGGACTCTATATAGTTGGCACCCGTGTCCTTTTCTCCTTCACATGGATGCTCCGTACTTTTTTGTTCCACCGGACCTGGCAGCAGGACGCTCAGTCCATTTATAGTGGGCAGTCGTGGCCCTTTTTTTGTACAACGGGCGTGCCTTTATTTTAAGCTGACCATGCCGTTTTAGCTTGTTGCAGCCATGTTTTTTTAGGAAGCCGGTAGCTCTTTTTGCGAGTAGCTAGGCGTGTTTGTTATTGGCATGTTCGATTGTGGGTACCTAGCCTCATCAAAAATGAGTTGTGTGTACCTAGGTAAACGTGTTGGACGACTATACCTTTTATTTGCATTGGATTGAAAATTTAGTCTTCCAGAGTGTGGATTCACAATATCTTTATTTTCTGATTAACGTGGAATTTTCTAGCTAATATATTTATTTTGACTCGTATTTTGCTTTTAGTAGATAATAGATTGCTTCTTATTTTCTAAATTGCTCAAAGATACAAGTTATTTTGTAGGGACAAATGGGAGGAAGTAGCGAGTATGGAAGTTGATGTAGGATGTTCCGTTGATCGAAGACTTTGTAATATTCTATAGTACTTAAGTGATCAAACAATTAGTCTCTTGAAAACTTGCTCATTATATTTTGCAACAAGCCAGAACGTGAATGTCCACTTGTGTATTTCCTTAATGGATGTAGCTAATGTTATGTAACAGACCATGTCCTGAACGTCGACTTGCGTATTTTCTTAATGGACGATGTAGCTAACTTGAGTGAAGATAACCTATGAATCTTATATATATGTTGAGTGAATGCATTGTCTACTAGTATATTTTGATGAATGGAAAAGTGCAATTGTATTGCAAACTGGACATGAATTGAATATTATAATTTTGGTTTCATGTTAATATAGGTTGTATTTGCATTTATGTTGAAATGTATAACTCTCACAATAAGTGTGTCGCAGAAGCGTTGCATGGCAAATAAACTATTGGCGTAGAAATGTGCTATATGTCGGCACATATAGTAGAAAGGGCCCTTGCAATATCTGTCGGCGCATGTTGTATGAGATAAACTGTCGGCGTAGATATGGTGGCATAGAATCTGTCGGCCTTGGACAGTGTCAGAGAAATCGTAGGTACAGAGTTGTTTGTCAGTATAAAAATGTATGTCGCCATAGATCTCACCAACACCGTAATACTATCTGTCGGTGTAAGTTTTTCTGTCAGCAAAGACCTTTCCCGGCAAGACTATAGGGGACAACTCTTTTCTGTCGGCAAAGGTCTTTGGCGACACTAACTGTGTCGCCTTAGGTGTAACGACCAAGATGCAGCACTTTCCTTATTTCGGGCGAGGCCTCAAAAGGGGAAATGATCGCATCTAAGCGTATCGCAAGTAGGATAACAATGCCATTACATAAATAGAGAGATGAGTATAAGATTCGGCTTACACTCGCCACATGCTAAATTACAGTCCACACAAGCATTCATTATTAATACATAAGACAGGGTCCCATCTATCTATCTATCCCATCTTTCGAGTCCCACGATCACGACCATGTGCCTCTAGTCCTCGGGATAAGTCACATATAGCCTGTCACTGTCTTCGTCGAACTCGCACCACAGCTGATTATCATCGGGAACTCCTGCATCCGGGGTACCTGTACCTTTGGGAGTTGTAGTAAACTGTGAGCCACGAGGACTCAACAATCTCATGACCTTGGTATCGAGTCTAACCAAGTTAAATAGGCGAGGTAGGTTAAGTGTTTGAGTTTGCAGGATCCTAAGCTTATATGATGGCTATCTTACGAAGAACAGAAAATAAATATGGTGGTCTACGCAAGACGGTCGGAGACTAGACTAATCACTAAGTGATCCTGAACACCTACTTACAACATTCATAACCCCATAGTGTTCTCGATCAGAGAAGGAGCTCTGAAAGAAACAGTGACGGTTACGCACTTAGTTGGCAAGTTTTACATGAATTACTTTAAGTTGTCTAGAACTGGATGTTAACAAAATATCCATGTTTGCCACATAACCGCGGGCACGACTTTTTGAAAGATTAAACCCTGCAAGGGTGCTCCAACTAGACCATAACAAATTACCACAGACCGCATAGTAATCCTCTACCATGAAACTCGTGATCTCGTCAGATTCCTTAGAGGAAAACATCAACTCTGAGAAGACCCAAAGTCTCACCGGAATCCCAATGCGCAAGATATATCGCTAAGGTAAGACAAGTCTGGCAAGACCTCCCGACGTGTCGACGAACCCGATAGGAGCCGCGTATCTCGTTCTCAGGACACGACCGGATGAGCACCGCGTACAGTGGCCTGATAGAGATATCCCGAGTTGCCCCGGATTGGCCCCGCACATGACTCTAGTTTGGACCAACACTCATGAGGAGCACTGGCCCGGGGGGTTGATTAGATTCCTCGGGGTAGCTATTCCCTATTTTTTTATTAAGTTATTAGCAAATTAACATCAAAGTTGGGTCCTACCAGACAAGTCTTAACACTATACGATTTATCGAGGGGGTCCCCATAACAACCCGAACGTGTTAGGAGTGCTCAGTTATGGAATAAAACACCGGTAGCCGAAACTAAGGCGGCAACAACGGAATAAATCACCCGGCAAAAGGCTAGGCCGCCCGTTATTTACCAAGTATATAGGTGCATTAATTAAATAGCAATTAAATATGATGATATCAAACTGCCCATGTTATCACATGGACCAACTGACACCTGCAACTAGCAACGCTAACAATTAATGGTTGAGCAAGCCTAACTTAAACAAACAATATTTGCTAGGAGTGGATGTGTTTGAGGTTTCATGACAATGTTTGATGGCCTATATATCATGTGGTAGGGAGCGGAGATGTAACGAAACAAACGTAGCACTAAGCAAAACAAAGCTAGAAACGGTAATTGCACCATGGCCCCTAGTGAAGATATGCAAGTGCGCCATGCCCACATACACACTCACTCACACTCACATGCACACACACACATGCACACATGGTGTGCACACACACACACCTCACATACACACACATTGCATGAGCACATTGCCCTCCACACTAGGGCACACACATCATAACACATAAGCTCAAAACAAGATAACAGGAAGAAAAAGAATGGTGCAGGGAAGGGGATTCAAACTCTGCACCTTTGCTCACGTGCACACACACCACACCAGTGCTAGGACAGTTGCACTAGAAGGGGCGGAAGGCCTCCTGTACCTCACATACACACACACATGTGCATGAGCACATTGCCCTCCACACTAGGGCACACACATCATAACACATAAGCTCAAAACAAGATAACAGAAAGAAAAAGAATGGTGCAGGGAAGGGGATTCAAACTCTGCACCTTTGCTCACGTGCACACACACCACACCACTGCTAGGACAGTTGCACTAGAAGGGGCCGAAGGCCTCCTGTACCTATGCCACTGCTACACTACAGGAAATAAAAGGAAAAATAAAAAAGGGAGCGACAGGGACTCGAACCCGTGACATTAAGGCCAACAAAGAAGGCGCTACCACTATGCTATTACACCGGAACTTGACAGAGAGGGGACGCAACTGCACATAAGCAGACCCTCTCTCTCCCTGCACCTACACGACGGCGGTCGGAACAGGAAAGGACGATGGCGACGCTACGGCCTAGGAGTTGCGAAGATGACTAACGGCGGGGGATGCGGAGGCCATGGGGGTCTCATTACCGTGCCTAAATCACCGGAAGGGGGAACCCAACGGCGGCGCAAGGAGTTGCTGCTCCCGGTCATGGCAGAGCACGACGACGCAACGATCATGCACATCGAGAGGCCTAGCTATGCGCGGGAGAGGGAAGAAGGGGATGTGGCTCACCCTGGGCACGACGACGAGGGGGAACGCGCGAGGAAGAGGAAGGAGAGGCGAGGTGGCCCTGCGACAAAGCTACAGCCGCTCCGCGATGGCGACAGCGGAGACGACGCTAGGAAAGGTCTCCACCCTCCCCTAGCGGCGGGAATGGAACGAGGAAGGCTCCGGAATCCTCGCGGCCATCTTGATCTCCACGGGGGAAGGCTGCCGGCGACGAGGGGATGCGGGGACGGCGGGAAAGCTCCCTTGTTCTCTCTGAAATTTCTGAATCTACTACTGAAGCTTACCTTGCAGAGGGGGGAAAGAAGGAAGGAGAAGAGGATGGCGGGGCTGTAGGGGAGGGCACGCAACCCTAGGAAACACACGGGCTCCTAAATAACCCCATCCACATGCTCCTGGATGTCTCATGATGGCTGGAGAGCATCAGTGGTGGTGGAGGAGGTCGTACAGAGGTGACGACTACGGGAGGAAGAAGGGACGCGGGACGGGCTGGACCGAAGGGGTAAGTTGGGCCTAAAGAACTATTGGGCCTGGCTCTCTCTCAAAATTAAAAAAACAGCTGCCTTTTAAATAAAACCAAACCAGTTTTGAAATAAAAGCCAGGGTAGGAAAAATAGAAAAATAATAAAACCAAAAATAAAAATGAGCTTCTAAAATGTTCCTCCTATTTATAAAAATAGGTGGGGCATTTTGGAGTAAATAAACAAAACATGTTTTATATGAATGTGGCTCTATTTTAAAATAAAACAAAAGGAAAAATAAATTCAAATAAATGTGTGTTGGACCCGCTATTATTTAAAAGGGTTTTAAATAACTTGAACATTTTTAATAGACCAAAACAGAAACTTCAATTCTGCCCTGAGGTATTTGAAAAGAAAGAGGGTTTTTGGTCCATGCTGCAACTAGGGTTTTTGAAGGGCTCTTGTTGCATCCATACCACACTTCACAAGATCAATCACAAGGACACATGCAATCACATACACCACCAAGTTGGCACCAGAACACAAGATCAAACAAGAAGCAAAAGAAGTAAACACTATGCATGATGCATGATGCACATGAAATGACAACATCACCAAGTCTCTCATCCATCACATTGCATCACAAGGTTGCTAAATATGAAAAGGAGTTACAAAGGGGAAAGTCAAAGCATTGGGGCTGTCACATTAGGTGACCCATACCGACACATTGTTTGACGATGCTTTGAGTGTCGTGGTGTAGTGAGTCCCGTCAGGGATGTGGTGTCACGACAGGGGTGCTGGAGCGGCGGCGAAGCCAAAAACAATGAACGTGAAAATGAGGAGGATGAAGGCACGGGGTCGGGGAAGGGTTTTCGATGGACCGGGAATGTCGGAGTCCTACATGGTTGCTGTTCGGACTCCCGCAAAGTTTCCCATGTTTGTGTCGGGTTTGCCAAAAAAAGTATGTCTGGCCCGTTCGACGAACTCATACATGCCTTGTTGGATGGCAAACCGGATCAGGACCACAAGACCCGGACAGTTGCAAGCGGTTTAAGTGTGAGCGGTGGAGATGCCCTTAGGAATAACGTTGTAAAGAGTATCCTCTAACTTGTGGTTTCCATCATACGAATATATTTGCTGTGATATATATTTGGTATTGTACAAACAGCACACACAAGAATGAAAAGTCCCCCGTATAAATGAAAAAGCAAAACATCATATGAAAAGTATGAATATAGAGTAGTTACATAACAGAAGAGTCTAACCCATTGTAGTACTACTAACGAACAGTGTCTGGAATCAATTTGTCAACTCAGATTCCAAAATCTTGTAGATCACGGAGCGGGGGACGATCCACCTACCCGTGACCAGTATCTCCGTCATTGTTAAAAGCAACCATATGAGAAAGATGTCAATCAGCAGCCGCAGGAATGGCACGTATCCCCAGACCAGTATCCGATTCGCCAGACCAACGGCAATCAGGGCAACGTCGCACGCGAGGAACGGGTAGAGCATCCGGTGCTTGTACCGCACCCTCAGGTAGCGCTCCGTGGAGCTCGCCCTGCGCTTGTCCGGCGACGCATCCCAGTACACGTCCATGAGCTTGCGCTTCCAGAGCGTCATCTCCCTCCTCGCTTCCTCGTCGTACTCCGGCCAGTTTTCCATCCCGAGCTTTTGCAGCTCGCGGTGCAATTTGACGAGCGGGGCGAGATCCGTGGCCAGCTCGCGGTAGCGCTGGTGCCGCGATGTACGGACGAAGCGGCGGTACGCCAAGGAGTAGACGCCGTAGCCGTCTGCGACGAGCGGCCTCCGTTTGCCGAGGAGGCCCGCTCCTCGCTCGCGGACCGGAAACCAGAACTGTCGTGCAATGCTCTCCGGATCCATATTAGTAGTATGTATCTCTCGTCTAGGCTTGTTAAGAATTTTTGCATGTACCACAGTACGTACGGTGCGCGTGTATATATAGCATGGAACACGTGCCAGGCAAGACGATGTTCTTGTACGAGCATAACTCGGATTCGGGCTTCTTTCCGTGCGCACGATATACTACGTCCAGGAATCGGATCAGACGTTTGTTTTTTTTTCAAAAAATAATAAAAAGATCAGACGCTTGTTTTTAGTCGGCCTCCATGCAACTCAATCAGCCCGTGGATGGCTCTACCGCATCCGCCGCATGCTCCAATTACCACGTGACTTTTTTTGGGTCCACAGTCAGTCTTAACTTTTAGACCCAGAAACGTCGTGTATTCGATGTAGTAAACTGTCACATGGGACGAGCCACTCTTTCCTTTTCTTTTACCGGCCGGGAGGCAGATCGAACGAGTCAGTCAGTGGTCTAGCTACCACCAAGCAGTTGCATCGATCCATGCATGGCACCCGAATTCAATTCCATCGTGCGCGACATGCCATGGGATCGTGTATTTCATTTGTGTTATTCCAAAAGAACTACTAGCATCATGTACAACTAGCTTGTACGGAAATTCCCACGGGTGGGTACGCCTCCGCACAAGCTGTGCATCTGGAGGTGAACCGAACGGGTTTAGTACGGCGACAGAGCTAAACCCGGATGATGTGAACGAGGGAGAAGAGAGGAGAGAAAAATGCTGATGGGTTGATACAAGGGATCGGGTTGGATCATTTTCTTTTTCTTTTTCTCTCCTACGCGTCTGCGTGCGTATAAGAGGTCATTTGAGGCGTCCGTCCGTAGATGCTCTAAGTCACGTGTCCATCGTGTGATCAGCCGGCTGATCTCAAGGTGTTGATTTGTGTCAACAAAATTTAATTAGAGCTGCTTGATTTCCTGGTAGGATCAAATTATCATTTCCATCCCACGTGCCCCATGTCTGGTAGCAGCGTTTCCAACCACCAACTAGCATCCCTACCGCCCAGCGTCACACGTAATTCCTTGAAGAAGCGAGCTCCATTGCTCTGATCGTCATACTGTCAAGCTCAAGCTAACTAGGAACAGAGTAAGATCACGAACAGAGAAGCAAGAGCTCAAAACCGAGGGGAATCGCGAGGGAATTTGGGGATTTTACTGAGGAAGGAATGGTAATGTAGCTCGCCACCGGCGGCTAGGGTTCTACCCCGAATTACAATAAGCATAAAGTTGGCAAAGGGAAATTACCAGGCGAGGGACGTGCGACCGACCAGGGGTTTTGTCGGAACTTCCACAGTGCACTTTAGGCCGCAGCCGTTGGATCGACGATCGACGGTAGATAATGCTTCAGACAGGATCAACAGTGCATTAAACTTCAGGTGTTTCTTCAAAGAGCCTGACAATACCTCCCCTTTGAATCTGAGCTTGTCCTCAAGCTCTGAACGTCGGAAAAATCTTCTGATGAAGGCGGCATCTTCGCACGTTGCTTCTTCGGCGGGCATATTGATCCACTTAATCAGCCATCTCACCACAGGGACGCTTATCTCACCATGTCACCGAGGGACCAGCTTTCTGTCCAACACAACTTCAGGTTCTCTCCTTATAGTTCCATCAGCATTCACCAGAGGCAAGTGAGGAGATGGCACCACATGCTCTCCAATGTGCTTTTTCAGCCGGCTCACATGAAAAGTATGGTGTAATTGGCATCCCTCTGTCAGCAACAACTTATAAGCATGCTTGCCCACTCTAGACAACACTCTAAAGGGCCCATAAAACTTAGAATGCAGCTTGAGGTGCTTATGCAGGCTAAGAGAGGTGTCTCTATAGGGCTGAAGTTTCAGATAGACCATGTCCCCCACTATGAACTCTCTTTCCTTTCTTTTGTGATCAGCATACTCCTTCATTCTAGCCTGAGCTTTACTGAGGTTGTGCTTGATTACTTCCATAGCCAGCTCCCTATTTTGCATCAAATTGTCACTCTCTGCCCAGATTGAATCAGGCAGTGCTGACTCAGCCACCATTGGAGGGGGAAATCCATACAAAGCTTGGAATGGGGTCATCTCCAAGGATGTGTGGTAAGAAGTGGTATACCACCACTCTGCCAATGCCAGCCATCCATGCCACTTCCTAGGTTGCTGGAAACACATGCACCTGAGATAGTTCTCCAAACACTGATTTACTCTCTCAGTTTGGCCATCAGTTTGAGGGTGGTAACTTGTGCTCATGTGTAGCTTCACCTTCATGGACTTAAAAATTTGCTGCCAAAGGTTGCTTGTGAATATTCTATCTCTATCAGTAACAATAACCATAGGCATGCCATGCATATTAAATACATTGTCAGAAAATGCTCTAGCTACTGTCTGAACTGATATAGGATGCTTCATGGCTATAAAATGGGCATACTTTGTGAATCTATCCACAAGCAACCTTTGCTAGTTCCATGATTCTTGCTAGTTCTTGAGGCAAAAGAGAGAGGAGATCTAGATCCACATCTCCACCAATCACTTTCTCCTCTATGTGAGGGGAACCCCTTGGATCTAGATCTTAGAGTTCTTTGTGAGCTCCTTGTTCTTCCTCTCATATTTCTCCATAGCTTTTGTTCTTGTGGATGGATTTGAGTGTGATGGACTTGACCACTTCGTGTGTTCTTGCCATTGCATTAGTTGCATCGATTTGAGTTCTCCACGGTGATACGTGGAAGTGAGAAGTTGAGAGCTTATTACCCTTTGGTACTTAGCACCCTAGAGATTGTTCTTCGTGGATGCTTTGGCGTCCTAGAAGCTTGGTGGTGTCTCAGAGCTCGATCATTGTGGTGTAAAGCTCCGGGCAAGCATCGGGGTCTCCAATTAGGCTGTGGAGATTGCCCCGAGCAATTTGTACGGGTATTGGTAACCGCCCCCAAGGGTTGCCATTTGCACGGGTTCGGTGACCGCCCTCAAGGGTCCCTTAGTGGAATCACGACATCTTGCATTGTGCGAGGGTGTGAGGAGATTACGGTGGCCTTACTGGCATCTTGGGGAGCATTATGCCTCCACACCGCTCCAATGGAGATGAGCATCCACAAGGGTGTGAACTTCAAGATACATCATCGTCTCCGCGTGCCTCGGTTATCTCTTACCCGAACCCTTTACTTATGCACTGTACTTTGTGATAGCCATATTGTTTATTGTCATATATCTCGCTATCACTTAGTTATTTATCTTGCTTAGCGTAAGGAGTTGGTGCACATAGGTGATCCTAGTTGTTTTAGGTTTTGTGCTTGACAAATTAAACGTTAGTTTTATTCCGCATTTGTTCAAGCCTAAACCGTAATTATTTTAAAGCGCCTATTCACCCCTCCCCTTTAGGCGACATCCACGTCCTTTCAGACACGGTTGCAGGTCTCATCATCAAAAACAAAAGCTAAATCAGACCAACCTCGCTCCCCCACCTCACCCCTCACCTTTTTCCCTTGGATCTCTCCACCTTGGCGAGATCAACGACACGGTTGCAGGAGGTTGAGGCGTGAGGGGTCACTTGAAATCTGATTTCATCCTCATCTAAAAACGTGTTTGTTATTCTAGGACGTAATCACATGCTGCGTAAATGGCAGATCCCGACGCTATTCACAGTATACCACTCTCCCCTATCAAAAACGGAAGTTATACCAGACCGACCACCCCTCCCCCTCACCTTTTCCCCTTGGATCTCTCCACCTTGTCGAGATCAACGCCACAAATGCAGGAGGTTGAGGCATTAGGGTTCACTTGGAACACGTCCATAACTGACTCGGTTGGGCGGCTCAATCTGGTCTTGGGAAGGTCGAGGCATTCAGGTTCGAAGGGACGAGATGCAACAAAGGGACCCAACATCAACATCGGCAGGCATACACGGGGAGCTCCAGAAAGGATAGTTGTAGCCAGCACATGAACTGTGTGGCGGAGCGGAAGCAACGGGAAAAGGATCAATTGTTTTCACTCGTTTGCTATAGAGATGCGTCAACGTGAACACCTTATCCTTTCCTCCCACAACAGGTGCATGGTTGAGTCTTCTTCTTCCCAATCCCATCATTCTCTAAGAGAGAGACAAAGAAAAGAGAGAGGCGGATCTGGCCGAGCCACTCTTCACCGGGGACGTTGTCATCTTCATGCACCTGTCGACGTGGAGCTGCTCCCTGGGATTTTTGCCGCATGCCCAGGTACCCAGCCGCCACCGGCGCCCGCTAGCACTACTCCCCCTCTAAAGTACGCACCTTCCACTTCGGTTTCCACGCCGCCACCCACCACAATCCCACCTTTCTCGCGCTCCTAAGCGCTCCCCCTCACCACCAACAACAAGAACAGCGTCGCCGATGGCTCCTGCGGCAAGATCCATGGTCAAAAATAAATTAGTTTGCCATCGTCAAAAAACTATAGCCATGTGTGGCAAAAATGATAACATTGTTTTAGATGGGGTATTGCAACTAATTTAGGTGGGTCATGGCAACTTTTTAGGGGTAAAATGTGGTAATTAAGGGGGCACTATGGTTAACTGTAAGTTCATGGCGAAAAAAATGCTAAATAAGTTGAATCTAGATGGCAACTCTTTTTTGTTCGTATAGCATCATGGAAAAATTATACTCTATTTTGCCCTTATGGCAAAAGCGTATACAATTTTTTTTTATTAATGTCAGTTTTTTTAGCACAGTGGCAAGTAGTTCGCACCCATCCTACTTTTTTTATTGTGTATGTCATGGCATTTTTTTTATTGTAATTCAAGGCACATTTCTTCATTTGCAATATAGAAAAATTCCTTTGTGGGACCACAACAAATTTTCTTTATGGGCCATGTTAAATCTATTTTTTGGCCCATGGAAAATTTATTTTTTTTACCATGGCAAACTTTATATTTGACCGTGGCAAACTAATTTATTTTTTACCATGGCAAGTTTATATTTTACGATGCCAAAATTTATATTTGGACCTGGCAATTATTTATTTGGATCCTGGCACATTTCTTTTTTTCGAAGCATGACAAATTTATCCCTAAAAACTGAAACCCTATTTTACCATGGAAAATTTGTATATGGACCATGATAAAATTAATTTTCATGCCATCGCTTTTTCTACTTGTTGGACCATCGTCAATATTTTTTGCAACTTGGTTAGTTATTTCTGGAATATTGTAAGTTTTGTTTTATATACCATGGTAAATTCCTTTTTGGACACATTTTTTGTTGAACAAACCTTCATGAATTCATTTTGTACACCATGGAAAATTGATTTTTGAACATCCCATGGCCAAATACGCTTTCATAAGACTATTTAATATTTTTTCTAATATTGTTTTGTCGGCAAGTTATGAAACAGTGTCAACTTAGGTTCAGACATAATTGTTAATTTTGTCTTTGTTTTGTTCCTTAGGCATGGCAGATTTAGTTTCTCATGAATGACAATTGTTATTTTTCATGTACAAAACTTTGTCTGCAATTTTATGTATTCTTAATGTTATTCGGTTTTGGAGTTTTTCTTTAGCGCAAGCAATTACACTTTTTAGAAGGAGACCCCTCAAAACGCTTGATAGGAAATGGTTCGGGATGGATGGGTTCGCACAACGAACGAAAACGTTCGCTGGAGTGATCATCCGAGAAGGAATGAATCGTTCACAAGGAACGCCCTCCAAATCTGACTTCCCCCTATTGAGTTTTAGAATTTGTGACATCTCGCTAAAACTTCTACGGTTTTACGCTAACCCATCTTGCACTTAGCCTAGTGATTATTACATCATGATGCATCATTCAAGAACGGTGCTACAAGCCTTAGGCTGTAAAGACGAGAGTGGAGGACCGACCTCCCGTGGAGATGACTACATTAGGGTCAAAATGCATATTCAGATTATTTTGTAATCTCCCCAGTTTGTCCAGCCGGTAGAGCAAATATAATTTCGCTGCAGTATGTAGGTGCAAAACTGATTGCATGAATGGACCGCAAAGAGATAAAACATGCCGCAAATTTGTTCTGAAGCACAAGAGTAAAACAAATTGCACTTCGAAATTGCGTTGTTCCGTTCAACAAAAGGAAAATATGCATGGAACCATCAAAAGAAACTCAACAGGTGCCGCCGCAGTGAACAGCAAAAGCACTTATTTATCCAACATACTCCTACACAACCTTGGCTCAAATTGCGCACATCTATCATCAAAGATGCACAGGAAAGATAACAACGAATAGTGGTTATATTCATGGAAGAAATTCTGATATGAATCAAGTTTTCTGTATCTATGCAGATATGAATGAAAGAATTCCAGATATCAATCTGTTTGGAGGTCGACAAAAATTCTGACACCAAAGATCTCCATCCAATCTACTCTAAGATTATCTGTCTGTTGTATCATCCGCTGGCTCTCTTTGGCATGGATGTGCTTGAGCTTCACTCCAGACTCCAGAGTCTCGGGTGATAGTGTAGCTCCTCTGCGCTACATCATGGTGATGTCTGTGAAATGAAACAGCAAATTAAATCCAATTAGTGACAATATCACAGCCATTAACTTGATTAAGATTCGAAGGATGCAGGTACGGATAACAAGAACAATCAAAGGCTGCAGTTCATGGTATGGCCGTGCCTGGTTGAGCAGCGGCCGAGCGAAGAGCGGGGTAGGCAGCGAGCGAGCAGGAATCAGACGCCGGAGCGCGTCATCCACGCTCTCACGCCCGGAGCTCCCCCGAACGCTTTAACCCTCGCCGGGCTCCTCCCGGCCCACCGCTTAATTTTGCGCCGCGCGCCGCCTCCCCAAACGCCACCGCCACGCCGAGGTGGTCGGCGCGGACGACCATGGTTCGTTCTTGGACGAACAAGAACTCAGATTAAGAGCGTGCTCCGCCGTATCGGCTAATGGCGCGCTGCTAACCCCTCTTCTTGCCTCGCTATTATACGAAGGGAAGCGCCGCCACGCCGAGTTGGCTGGCGCGGACGACGAGGAGTCGTTCTTGGAAGAACAAGAACTCGATGGGCGGGGCACCGCCACCGCCGCCGCCGCCGCTCCGGCAAAACTGACCCCTCTTATCGCCTCACATTTCTACGAACCAGCGTCCGCCATCCCAGGGCGCCTCCGTCATCAATGGCGTCGCCCGAGAGGTGGATGCTCACCCGCCTGCCCGCTTCGGCATTAACCCCTTTTCTTTCGCCTCCCTGTTCTACGCCCAGTTCTTGGTTTCTTTCGCCCAATGCAATACCGAAGAGCGGGGTAAGGAAGGAGGGGGGATGGGCGTACCGGCGGCGGGAGAGCGCGTGGAGGATGTCGGCGCGGCGGTGTAGAGGCCTTGGGAGTGATCCTGCCCACGAAGAAGAAGGACGGCGGACACGGCGCCGATGACCAAGACGAAGGCGAAGGAGAGGAGACGTCTTCCACCCCACGCTCGATCAGCGACCTCCACGGGACGCTCCTCACGTTCGGGCCGTCGGTCGAGGCGGAGGCGCCATCGGTCGCGGCGGTCGCGGCGTGGGAGGGCGCCAACAGGAGGGACGACGTAGTCCATGGCGTGCGGTGGTGGGCGGAGGAGGGCTGGCAGGGGAGGAAAGATGAAGAGACGGAGACAGAGAGAGCCTTCTGTGATTTATAGCTTGTGGTTGCCTTAGAGCATCTCCAACAGCACCGCTTCGCGTCGCGTCTAAAAAATATTTTTACAGCGCGCGCCGGCTAGTTTAGCGCAGGGATAGGCGCTGGCTCCAACAGCCGCGCTATAATGCAGGACGCGCGCGTCGCTCCAGCAGTGCCCAAAAGTGCAGCGCGCGCAGCAGGCACAAACCACATATACATTTTAAAAAATAGTGAAAAAAACGATTAAACAAACAAAATAAATCAACAATAATAGTTATTACAACTCAAATAAATAGTTTCTCGTTCAGTACAACAAATAATGCAATAAACACAACCAATAGTTCATGAACAATACATACCTTGTAGGCGTTTTGTCGAACACCTTGCGGGCGCGGCGCGGCAGCGAGCGGTGGGGCGCTGTTCCTCGGACGTCGGAGGCGCGCGAGGGCCGGCCGGACTAGGAGGGGTGGGGCGGAAGCGCGGCGGCGCGGGGAGGCCGGGGAAGCGCCTGAACGGGGGGCGCGGGCGGCGGCCGCAGCGGAGACAGGCCGGGGAAGCGCCGGCGGGCGCGGGCGGCGACGGCGGCTCGGGGATAGGCCGGTGCAGCGCCGAACGGTGGCGGCGAGCGGCGGCGGCAGCGCGGTCGGATGGGCCGGTCGCGAGAGTGTACAGCGAGCGCAGAGAGTGCACAGCGCAGGAGATAGCAGGAGAGAGCGCAGAAGAAAGAAGGAGCGAGCGCGGGAGAGTCGCGCGCGAGAGCCGGCGCAGCAAATAATGGGCGCGGGATTGCGTTTCGGCCAGCGCGCTCAATTGGAAATGGCGCGCGCGCAGTTTTTGCGCGCCCGCTGGAGCTCCCGCCGCGTCGCGCGCGCGCTAAATCCAGCCTTTTTTACGGCGCGGCGCTTGTATAGCGCGGCTGTTGGAGATGCTCTTAGAGCATCTCCAATAGCAGCCGTGTTTGGCGCCGCGCCCAAAAAATTTATTTGCCGCGCGCGTTTTCGCTGGTTTGGCGCGTCGCGCAGCGCTGGCTCCAGCAGCAGCATAAAAATGCAGCGCGCGCGCAGCTCCAGCAGCGCGCGCAAAAATGAAAACATGTGAATTTGCCACAAACAAGTTGAGATGCATAAAAGTTCATGTCCACAAGTTCATTCAACCAAGTTCAAAATGCAAACAAGTTCAAGACATATAAATGAAAGACACATCATTCATCATCTTCCTCGTCTTCGTCCTCATCTTTCGAAGACGATTCTTCCGCCTCCGTAGATGAATCTTCCTCCCTAACCTCATCACGCACCGCATCACATGAAGCTCCGACGGTGTTGGCAAGATCTTCAACGACGGCCGGAGGTGCACTCATGCCTCCCATGGCGGCCGGAGGTGCACCCATGCCTCCCATGAGAGAAGCAAAACTCATGCCTCCCATGGCGGTCATAGCGTCGGAGGGTGCTCCAAAGCCACCCATGCCTCCCATGGCGGCCGGAGGTGCACCCATGCATCCCATGGCTTCATAGCCACCCATGCCTCCCATGGTGCCGAGGCCACCGCCACCCATGGCGCCAAGGCCACCGCCACCCATGCCGCGGATCAAGACTCTTTTTTGGATCAAGACTTCCTCACGGGCAAGGTTGACATATTCCTTTTGCGCATCATTGAACAAAGATGTGTCCAAGAAGAACAAGTGCTTCTCCATTTCCAACAACTTAGCTCGCTCCTCCATGCCCACCTTCCTCTCCTCCAATGCCACTTTCCTCTCCTCGGCGGCCACCCTCCTCTCCTCGGCCGCGGCATCTTGGTTCCTTGCCATTTTCCTCACCTCGTTGGCTTCTTTTCTTGCCTTCACAATAGCTTCCATAGCATTTGTGAGCTCACCATCTCCTTTCCTCTTCTTCTTTTCGGTTTTGTCCTTCTTGCACCCATCCGGTCGTTTTGGTTTCGAGTATGAAACCGAGTTGGGTGTGGGGCTTCTCTTGCCCTCATCACTTGATGCATCATCCTCCTCCTCATCATCATTCAACTCAATTGTTCGCTTGCGTTTGTTGCTCAAATGCAAATCATCCAAATCTTCACGCTTCTTCCATTTCTCATCATCCTTCAACACTTCATAGCAATGAGGCAAGGTAAAGATCTTTCCTTTCTTGATCTTCCCCTTCTTGGTTGTCCTCAATGTTTGTGGGTTTCACGCTGTGTGCGCATTTGTGTTGGTTCCAGTTTTTTTTTAGATTGTGTTGGTTCTAGTTAGACTTGTTTTTTTTTGCTATCAATGTTTACATGTATGTCCACGAGCTAAGATCATCTCTAGCAGATCCCGTATAATCGTCGGGACTATAAAATTGCGGCGATTATACGGGTTTGGGCCTTTTTTGTGCCAGACTAGATACTGTAAACGCGATCAGACCCGTATTTTTTTTGGGGTGGCCCGTAAAAACGACCCCTCGACCGCTATATCTGCGGGTTTTGCCGCTGGATGCGGGTCAAAACCCTATCCCACCGCCGCCGCGTAAAGTCCCTACACCTCACCGCCGACGCCTCAGATCCGCCGCCGCGCACCTCCATTCCGCCGCCTAGCCGCTCCAATCCACCACCAAAGATGGCTAACTACGGCGGCCGTGGAAACGACAACCCCTGAGAAGGCTTGTCGCGTCAGATCCGACGCTGCGCGGAAGCGCGCCGCCCGCCGGTACACGCAGTGGGGCCCGCCGCCGTCGCTCCTCTGTCTCTTACGGCCGCGCGCGGCCGCCTCTTCTCCGACAGCTCCTCCGAGGCGTCGAGATCACGCTCCTTCCTCCCCACGAAAGAGGACCGGTAACGCCGTCAGAGGGACAAGGAGATAAACACCGTGCTCTACGAGCAGGGTGTCGCATCGGCCCACGCCTTCGGTGACAAGGTGGAGGAGTGGCGCCGTGAAGCTACTGTGTAGGAGCGCATCTACGTAGAGCTATCCTCCTCCTCGGACGACGACTGAGCGCTGTCGCATCTACTACCGCACGAGCTACGGTTAGCTCAATTTTGCGTAGTCGGTAGGATAGTTAGTAGCTCGGGTGAGCTCCGGTAGGGTTAGCTTACCTCTACCCCCCTTTATTAAGTGATGAACTCTAAATGTAGTATGTATGACCATGTACTAAGTAATGAAGTCTGAATGAGTGTGGTTGTGTCGTCCGCGGATGATTTTTTTCAAATTACACAATTTCATATACAGGGTATGTTCTGGAGCGTAAAATTTCGCCCCATAAAACCCCGCTTCATCGAATTGTAAACATCTTTTGTGGGTCGCAAAAATGCAGGGTCTGCAAGAGATGCTCTAAGAGCACCCAAGCCCGCGAACTTGTTCAGTTAGTAATGATTTTGGTTAAGAAACTTGCAAAATCTTACTCCGCCACCCAGCAACTTGCAGTCCCGAAAAAAAAGGAAGAACACAACCATGACGCGACATCTGGCGCCACGTTAGTGGAGGCGGGGCTGAGGCAGTCATTGCGCACCATTGCGCAACCCCCTGTGTTTTGTCGAGATCAGCCCGCGGTCCAAACCTCAGTCACACATATGTATATGAAAAAAATGCACTCGCATTTATGGTAAACCACGCTAGTGTCCATGTCGATCTCTTCATCTCCTCGGTCTGAGCTCGCTAGAAGCTTCCGGTCTATAATGACATCAACCACCTTGACGACGTCGTCAACGTTCTGTGGAGCCATGTAGCCACCTCCATCCATACATCTCGTCACCTGCAAGACGTCTCCCCTTCCGATTGCAATAAGCAAATCGCATTTGTCAGATTAAGGCAAGAATATATATGAACACAGGTTTTTAGAGTATGTGAATTAGTTTGGTTAGCTTTGGTAAGTTTGCTGAGAGTAGGCAGTTAGGGATTTGGACCGATATGGCAAAAAATTATGAAGTTTTGATGATTATCAAAGATTTTTCTTTTTGGTCAATGTACTTGTTCTTTACATGGATTATTGCTACCGATTTACGCATGTTTGAGTGTTACATTGTTTGTGATCTTGTGCTGGAGCACATTCCAAACACTTTTCCGTAAACTGGACCCACAAGAAAAAACCAACCTTGCAAACTTGACCCGAGTGGATACGTGATACATAATTTTTCTTTTGTCTTTTTGTACTAATACTTATATGTACGTACACACTTCCTTGGTTTTTTGCCTCCACATTTTAGGTTTGATTGAAATCAAACTTTATAAAGTTTCAAGTTTGTAGAAAACAATATGAACACTTGTGTAACAAATTTATATGATGTGAAAATATATAAAATAATGAATCCAATGGGCACTGATTTGGTGGTATATATGTTAATATTTTTTCTACAAATTAGTTGAAAGTATTTAAAGTTTGACTGTATACAAACTTAATATGTGAAGTAAATAAAAATAATGGGAGTACCTACTTTTTAAGAACTTGTCTCGTGGTAACCTTATGTGTACCCTTAGCATAACAAGACGAACATAGTTTTTTCTATTTATGTCCCCTAAGGGATGATCAAAATCTTCTTGATCCACATAAAATCTCATGTACACAGTGCATGTAAGGATTTGTTCTCCTTTTTTCCTTTAAAAGTCTTGCATGCCTTTTACAACAACCCTCAACACCGCAACCTTTTGTATGCTCCAACATTGTGGCTTCCCAGCGCGCTCCTTGCCATCTTGACATTGAACATATAAATGTGGCTGGGTTCGTAGGTAGAACGAAGACGTCCACGTCGCCCCCTATAGCGCTATGAATAGTGCTCTCGTGCTCTCGAGCCACCGCTTGTCAATTCCTTGCCCCGCCGGAGACATTTTAATAATTTCACGTAGATGTGTATAAAACTCAACCTCTCCCGTGGAGAAACCCATCGCCCGCTCCTGCACTCTCCTCCCCCTGCTGCCCATTCTTCACTTCCCCGCCACCTCACACAAAAACCCTAGCCGCCCCACGCACGTCGCCGCCCGCCGCCACCCATCAGACCTCGCGGCCCCGAGCCAACCACCCTCGTCATCCCCACCGACAGGTCCAGCCACCGTCGTGCCCGGCCTCGCACCCTGATAACCCACAAGTATAGGCGATCGCAACAGTTTTTGAGGGTAGAGTATTCAACCCAAATATATTGATTCGATTCAAGGGGAGCCAAAAAATATTCTCGAGTATTAGCAGCTGAGTTGTCAATTCAACCACATCTGAAAAACTTAATATCTACAACAAATCATTTAGTAGCAAAGTAGTATGGAAGTAACGGTAACGGTGGCAAACATAACAATAGCAGTTTTGTACTGATCGTAACAATAGCAACAAAAAAGTAACTTAGCAAAGACCATTATGTGGAAAGCTCATAGGCAATGGATCAGTGATGGATAATTATGTCGGATGGCATTCATCATGCAACAGTCATAACATAGGGTGATACAGAACTAGCTCCAATTCATCAATGTAATGTAGGCATGTATTCCATATATAGTTATGCGTGCTTATGGAAAAGAACTTGCATGACATCTTTTGGCCTACCCTCCCATGACAGTGGGGTCCTAACGGAAACTAAGGTATATTAAGGCCTCCTTTTAATAGAGAACCGGACCAAAGCATTAGCACTTAGTGAATACATGAACTCCTCAAACTACGGTAATCACCGGAAAGAATCCCAGTTATTGTCAGCCTGCGGGATGCGGATCATAACTCGTAATAGGTGTCTATAACTTGCAAGATAGGATCAAGAACACACACACACACACACACACACACACACACACACACATATATATATATATATTCATCAAAACATAATAGATTCAGATCTGAAATCATGGCACTCGATCCCTAGTGACAAGCATTAAGCATAGCAAAACCATAGCAACATCAATCTCAGAACATAATGGATACTAGGGATCAAACCCTAAGAAAACTAAGTCGATTACATAATAGATCTCATCCAACCCATCACCATCCAGCAAGCCTCCGATGGAATTACTAACGAACAACGAAGAGCATCATGAAATTGGTGATGAAGGATGGTTGGTGATGACGAAGACGTCGATTTCCCCTCTCCGGAGCCAAATCAGACTCCAGATCTGCCCTTCCGAGGAAGAACATGAGGTGGCAGTGGCTCCATATCGTAAAACACGATGAACTCTTCTCCCTGATTTTTTTCTACCCTAATAGGAATATGTAGGAGTGGAAACGGGGTCGGTGGAGCCTCAGGGACCCTACAAGCCAGGGGGCACGACCTAGGGGGGCGCCCTGCAGGCTTGTGGCCTGGTGGTGGCCCCTCTCCAGTTGATTCTTTCACCTATATTTTTTATTAATTCCAGAAACGTTCTCCGTAAATTTTCAGGTCGATCCGAGAACTTTTATTTCTGCATAAAAATAACATCAAGGCAATTCTGCTCAAAATAGAGTTAGTCCGGGTTAGTTCATTCAAATCATGGAAATTGGAGTCCAAAACAAGGGCAAAAGAGTTTGAAAATTAGATACGTTGGAGACGTATCAAATCCCCCAAGCTTAAACCTTTGCTTGTCCTCAAGCAATTCAGTTGATAAACTGAAAGTGATAAAGAAAAACTTTTACAAACTCTGTTTGATCTTGCTGTTGTAAATATGTCTAACTTATGTTCAGATCTTCACCTAAGATAATAGACTAACCACATTCACAATAACATTTAGGTCTCATATTTACTTATATCAATGGCATAATAAACTAGCAAGCAATAATAATAAATTTCAGATGACAACAATTTTATCAAAACAATCATAATACAATATGATAAACTCGCTAGCTCTTTGTGAGACTGCAAAACATAAATGCAGAGCACCTCCGAAGAACAAGGACTGACTAGACATTGTAATTCATGGTAAAAGAGATCCAATCATACTCAAACTCAATATCAACTAATAACAAAGCATACAAATAACAGAGTGATCTCTAACTGGTGCCTTTTTTAAGAAGAGGATGACTCAACAGTAAAGTAAAATAGATAGGCCCTTCGCAGAGGGAAGCATTCATTTGTAGAGGTGCCAGAGCTCGAGCTTTTAAAATAGAGATGAATCAAAATTTTGGGTGGTATGCTTTCATTATCAACATAACAACTAAAAGATCTCAATATCTTCCATGCTAAATACATTATAGGAGGTTCCCAAAAAGAATAGTAAAGTTCTTACCCCCTCCACCAATCAATCACACTCCACGGCGGGCCGAATCCACGTACCGTCTATACAAACATCAAACCCGGGGGAGTTTTGTTTCATTAAATTTGATTCGACTTTTGAGCACGGAACTGGGCATCCCGATTACGAGCCACCTTCTTGTGAATGATAGTGAATCAACACATATCTTGAGAATAACCCACCTAGCATGGAAGATACTGACAGCCCCTAGTCACTACATGAGCGGTTAGGGCATACAAAATAGAATATTTATTTGAAGGTTTAGAGTATGGCACATGCAAATTTACTTGGGACGGTAGGTAAATACCGCATATAGGTAGGTATGCTGGACTCATATGGAACAACTTTGGGTTAATGGAAATTGATGCACAAGCAGTATTCCCGCTTAGTACAAGTGGAGGCGAGCAAAAGGCTGTGAAGCAACCAACTAGAGAGCGACAATAGTCATAAACATGCTTTGAGATTAATGAACATTGAGTGCAAGCATGAGTAGGATATAAATCACGATGAATATAAACATCGTAGAGGCTATGTTGGTTTTGTTTCAACTACATGCGTGAACATGTGCCAAGTCAAGCCACTCGAATCATTCGGAGGAGGATGCCGTCCTATCATACTACATCAGAATCATTTTAATATGCATGTTGGCACTCAAGAGAAACCATTATTCACTCCTAGCTAATTAAGCATGGCATAAGCAACTACAATCTCTAATCGTCATTGCAAACATGTTCAATCCATAATGAGTTGAATCCAGAATGATGAGCTAATCATATTTATAAAAACAAGATAGGTCGAGTTCATACCAGCTTTTCTCCATCTCCGTCACTTCATCATATATCGTCATTATCGCCTTTCACTTGCACGACCGAATAGTGCGGAAAATAATAATAAGAGTGTTCGTGCATTGCACTAAGCTGGAATCTACAAGCAATAACTCAAAGGAGAAGACAAGGTAGTATAAACTCTCTGATAGATAAACGATAATGAATATGAGAGCCACTCAACATGTCATCGTGGTCTTCTCCTTTTGACCCAAAGAAGAAATACAAACTATTTACACAGGGAAGCCCCTAACAAGCAAAAGAAGAATGAAAAAACATTTTGGGTTTTGTTTTAACACTACAACTAAACAAGCTAGAACTAATTTTTTGGATTTTCTCAAGGTTAATGAAGCACACAAGAAGAAGACAAAAATAAGAAATAAACTACCATGGATGGTACAATGAAAAAGTATGAACACCAGCAATTGGAGTGAGTGTGTGAACATGAATGTAATATCGGTGAGGAATACATACTCCCACAAGCTTAGGCTTTCGGCCTAAGTTGATCTACGGCCATGGCTGAAAATAACCCTCTCCTAGATACTCTAGAGAATACTGAGGGTTCCATTGGTTTGAGAGCTCCCACGGCTCCCACTGAAAAACTAGAACCTGGTACGGTCGAGGGCTGGTGCACGCTCAGGTGTTGGGGGTTGCGACAGGCCCCAGTATTTGTAAATGTCCTTGGGCATAATAGTGTACTTTCCTGCATGGATATCAAACCAAGAAGCATCATGCAAAGTAATAATCTCATAGGTACCCTGACTAAATACTAAGTTGTAAATCAGCCTCTTATCATTGTCTTTCTTAATAAAATCATGTGCTACCATCCTATCATAATCTAAATATCTTGTAGGCAGAAGCATTTCCTCTTCCTTGTCAAGCCTAATAGGATCTCAAAGTGATTAGCTAAACAAGATGCATAGATATCTCCGAATATAGGGCCCTTCTAACGGTTGAAGTTCAACCGTTGAGCCACTATAGCGTCCAGACTAAAAGTTCTATAAGCAAGTAAAGCATGGCGCAGAATAGTGAGGTCGGGAGCACTGAGGCTACGACTCTTGCAACGACCAACTAAACATCTCCCTGCAAATAATGAATAATAATGTAGAACAGGAAAATGTATGCTGGCCGCTCTTGCTTTTGACACCCCTCCTCCATGTCTCGAGGACATGGTTCACTGATGCTGCCCTCAAAAGGTATTTTGGAGACATTGCAAAAAACATAAAGTGACATTTCCTTAGGCACATCGTATAAATGAAACTCTACCATGGGAGGATTCTTCCTAGGATAACAGTGAAAATTTTGCACGAAAGTATTAGTAAGTAGGAGATACTGGTCACACTTATCGTTGATGAAGTCGGTGATGCCTGCATTTTCTGGTAGATAGTAGAAATCTTCATAAATTCCGGCCGCCCTCAAGAATGCCTCACTTGGCCATTCACATGGTCGAACTTCCGCGGTGCAAGGAATATTGTATCTAGGCTTCTCATTTTCATTTTCTTTAAAACCCCGGCTTGAAGAGCCTCTTAGCAATCTCGTCATCTTTTCTTTTTCTGAAAAATAAATCTGAAAATTTTAGATACTCCACATAAAAAATGGACAAAACTCAATCATAGCTTATAGCAACTACTCCCACAAGTGCCTAGAAGCTATATCATGCATCAAAACTACTTGGGACCCTACAAATTTGACATGCAAACTCAAGAACAAGGTCACCACAGCAGCAAGATTTTGCAATATATAAAACAGTAGAACAAAAACTAATTGGACCATTGGAGGAGTTACATACCGATGATCAATCTCCTAAAATAGTTTTGCAAATGGGGCTTTGAGCAAGGAGGTCGAAAATGGCAGTAAGATGAGCTAAAACACGGTTTTGAGCAATGGTGGGCTTTTTTCTGGAGGAAGAAGGACTGGATTGGTACTGGAATAAGTGAAGGGGCCTTACGTGGGACCCACAAGCCAGGGGGGCACGCCCAGGGGGTGGTCGCGCCCTGCAGGCTTGTGGCCCACTGGTGCAGCCCCCTGATGTGTTCTTAGCACCATAAATTCTTAAATATTCGAGAAAAAATCATACTAATTTTTTAGGGAGTTCTGAGAACTTTTATTTTTCAGGTCATTTTTCTATTGCACAGATAAAACGGAAAACAGAGAAATAATATTTTTTTTACTAAATTGAAACTAAGGAACGGGAATTAAAAGTTGGGTACAGAAGGTTGTGCTTTCTAAATTCACCCATCTCATGCCCGTCAAAAAGAATCCATCAATAAGGTTGATCAAGTCTTATTGACAAACTTTTTCGAATGACATGGAATAGGAGAACCTTCGAATAACACTAGGTTACCTCAATAGGGATATGCATATCCCCAACAATAAGTATATCATATTTATTTTTGACTGTAGGAAGAGGGAATTTAAAGTCTCCAATAGTGAACGTTGGAATTTTTTCAATGGAGTTGATGTTATGAACTTGAGATTGTTTCTTCGGAAAGTGTACCGTGTGCTTATTACCATTAACATGAAAAGTTATACTGCCTTTGTTGCAGTCAATAATTTCCCCTGCAGTATTCAGAAAGGGTCTACCAAGGATGATCGACAAACTGTCGTCCTCAGGAATATCAAGAATAACAAAGTCCGTTAAAATAGTAACGTTTGCAACCACGACATGCACATCCTCACAAATACCGGTAGGTAAAGAATTGGATTTATAAGCCATTTGAAGAGAGATTTCAGTAGGTGTTAACTTATTCAAGTCAAGTCTACAATATAAAAAGAACGAACACTAACACTAACTCCAAGGTCACATAAAGCAGTTCTAACATAATTTCTTTTAATGGAGCATGGTATAGTGGGTACTCCGGGATCTCCTAATTTCTTTGGTATTCCACCCTTAAAAGTGTAATTAGCAAGCATGGTGGAGATCTCAGCTTTCGGTATCTTTCTTTTATTAGTAACAATATCTTTCATGTACTTAACATAGGGAGACATTTTCAGAATATCGGTTAAGCGCATGCGTACAAAAACAGGTCTCACCATTTCAGCAAAGTGCTCAAAATCCTCATCATCCTTTTTCTTGGATGGTTTAGGAGGAAAGGGCATGGGTTTCTGAACCCATGGTTCTCTTTCTCTACCATGCTTTCTAGCAACAAAATCTCTTTTATCATATCTCTTATTCTTTGGTTGTGGGTTATCAAGATCAACAACAGGTTCAATCTCCACATCATTGTCATTACTAGGTTGAGCATCGACATGAACATCATTATTAATATTATCACTAGGTTCATGTTCATTATCAGATTGTGTCTCAGCATTAGAAATAGAGATATCATTTGGGTTTTCATGTGACTCTATATCAGGTTCACTAGCAGCATGCGAAGTCCTATCATCATTTTTTTTCATTTTATTAGAAGGACCGGGTTCACTAGCTGCATGCTTGTGGCCCGGTGGTGGCCCCTCTCCGGTTGATTGTTTCGCCAATATTTTTTATTAATTCCAGAAGCGTTCTCCGTAAATTTTCAGGGCAATCCGAGAACTTTTATTTCTGCATAAAAATAACACCAAGACAATTCTGCTGAAAACAACGTCAGTCCGGGTTAGTTCCATTCAAATCATGTAAATTAGAGTCCAAAAGAAGGAAAAAAGAGTTTGGAAAAGTAGATGCGTTGGAGACGTATCACGCCCTAGGACCCCGCTCCCTTCCGCCGCCTCCCCGGCCTCCCACGTGCGCCCACATCCCGCATCGTCCCCAACCGTGTGGTCCCATGTATCGGGAGGTCCGACTATGCCACACACATGGCCACATAGCAGTGGTGGCGGTAGGAGGGGAACGACAACCCACTCGAACCGGAGGATCGGTGCCGTGGGCCTGCCGCGCGGGGTCATCAAGATGAGCTCCGCTCCGAGACTCCACCACCAAGCACGCCGACATCAAGGTACGCTCCCCCTCCTCTCCTCGTTGCCTCATCCGGCTACCACAGATTGACTTGAGCTCTCTTCGGCCTCCTCCTTCGGTTCTGCAGCTACTAGGCATGCGCTCGGTTTTGTTACATTTCCTCTGAATTACGTTTCCTCTGAATTAGTAAACCACTAGGCCACCTGCCGTTCTGAGGGGATGCGCTTGTGCACGACAGCTGTTGTATTTGTCAGATTGATGTTGCCTTGTTTACCACTTTATTTGGTTACTACAGTATAAGTTCTTGAGATACACTTGAATCTTGATAGTTTGTCGTATAGTCGTAGTTGATGTACCATCTGAGAATGATTTACTTCTCTCGATAGATCTGCTTTCTTTTTCTTTTTGAGGGATAAGCCAGCTCCGCTACCGTGATTTCACAATATATCTTCTTATAATTTTTTCCTGTGTTTGCTTCAACATTCGGTGTCCACATGGAGTTCGCGAGAAGATTAACACTGGTATTAAGAGGTGACTTTGAGCATGTTGGAAATATGCCCTAGAGGCAATAATAAATTAGTTATTATTATATTTCTTAGTTCATGATAATCGTTTATTATCCATGCTATAATTGTATTGATTGGAAACACAATACTTGTGTGGATACATAGACAAAACACTGTCCCTAGTAAGCCTCTAGTTGACTAGCTCGTTAATCAAAGATGGTCAAGGTTTCCTGGCCATAGGCAAGTGTTGTCACTTGATAACGGGATCACATCATTAGGAGAATCATGTGATGGACTAGACCCAAACTAATAGACGTAGCATGTTGATCGTGTCATTTTGTTGCTACTGTTTTCTGCGTGTCAAGTATTTATTCCTATGACCATGAGATCATATAACTCACTGACACCGGAGGAATGCTTTGTGTGTATCAAACGTTGCAACGTAACTGGGTGACTATAAAGATGCTCTACAGGTATCTCCGAAGGTATTAGTTGAGTTAGTATGGATCAAGACTGGGATTTGTCACTCCGTGTGAACGGAGAGGTATCTCGGGGCCCACTCGGTAATACAACATCACACACAAGCCTTGCAAGCAATGTAACTTAGTGTAAGTTGCGGGATCTTGTATTACGGAACGAGTAAAGAGACTTGCCAGTAAACGAGATTGAAATAGGTATACGGATACTGACGATCGAATCTCGGGCAAGTAACATACCGAAGGACAAAGGGAATGACATACGGGATTATATGAATCCTTGGCACTGAGGTTCAAACGATAAGATCTTCGTAGAATATGTAGGATCCAATATGGGCATCCAGGTCCCGCTATTGGATATTGACCGAGGAGTCTCTCGGGTCATGTCTACATAGTTCTCGAACCCGCAGGGTCTGCACACTTAAGGTTCGACGTTGTTTTATGCGTATTTGAGTTATATGGTTGGTTACCGAATGTTGTTCAGAGTCCCGGATGAGATCACGGACGTCACGAGGGTTTCCGGAATGGTCCGGAAACGAAGATTGATATATAGGATGACCCCATTTGGTTACCGGAAGGTTTTCGTGCATTACCGGAAAAGTTTCGGGCTCATCGGTAGTGTACCGGGAGTGCCGGGAGGGGTGCCGGGGACCATCGGGAGGGGTGTCACGCCCCAAGGGGTCTCATGGGCTATGGGAAGAGATAAACCAGCCCCTAGTGGGCTGGAATAAGTTCCCACTAAGGCCCATAAGGTTTGAGAAGGAAAAAAACACAAGGTGGAAAGAGTTTCCAAGTGGGAAGGTGGAATCCTACTCCAAGTAGGATTGGAGTAGGACTCCTCCACCTCCAATTTCGGCCAAACCTTGAGGGTTTGAGGCTGCCTCTTCCCTCCCCCTCCCTCCTATATATACTAAGGTATTAGGGCTGATTTGAGACGACTTTCTCACGGCTGCCCGACCACATACCTTCATAGTTTTTCCTCTAGATCGCGTTTCTGCGGAGCTCGGGCGGAGCCCTGCTGAGACAAGATCATCACCAACCTCCGGAGCGCCGTCACGCTGCCGGAGAACTCTTCTACCTCTCCGTCTCTCTTGCTGGATCAAGAAGGCCGAGATCATCGTCGAGCTGTACGTGTGCTGAACGCGGAGGTGCCGTCCGTTCGGTACTAGATCGTGGGACTGATCGCGGGATTGTTCGCGGGGCGGATCGAGGGACGTGAGGACGTTCCACTACATCAACCGCGTTCTCTAAACGCTTCTGCTGTACGATCTACAAGGGTACGTAGATCACTCATCCCCTCTCGTAGATGGACATCACCATGATAGGTCTTCGTGCGCGTAGGAAAATTTTTGTTTCCCATGCGACGTTCCCCAACAGTGGCATCATGAGCTAGGTTCATGCGTAGATGTCTTCTCGAGTAGAACACAAAAGTTTTTGTGGGCGGTGATGTGCGTTTTGCTGCCCTCCTTAGTCTTTTCTTGATTCCGCAGTATTGTTGGATTGAAGCGGCTTGGACCGACATTACTCGTACGCTTACGAGAGACTGGTTTCATCGTTACGAGTAACCCCCTTTGCTCAAAGATGACTGGCAAGTGACTGTTTCTCCAACTTTAGTTGAATCGGATTTGACCGAGGAGGTCCTTGGATGAGGTTAAATAGCAACTCATATATCTCCGTTGTGGTGTTTGCGTAAGTAAGATGCGATCCTACTAGATACCCTCGGTCACCACGTAAAACATGCAACAACAAAATTAGAGGACGTCTAACTTGTTTTTGCAGGGTATGATTGTGATGTGATATGGCCAACGATGTGATGTGATATATTGGATGTATGAGATGATCATGTTGTAATAGAAATATCGACTTGCACGTCGATGGTACGGCAACCGGCAGGAGCCATAGGGTTGTCTTTATACTAACGTTTGTGCTTGCAGATGCGTTTACTATTTTGCTAGGATGTAGCTTTAGTAGTAATAGCATAAGTAGCACGACAACCCCGATGGCAACACGTTGATGGATGATCATGGTGTGGCGCCGGTGACAAGAAGATCGTGCCGGTGCTTTGGTGATGGAGATCAAGAAGCACGTGATGATGGCCATATCATGTCACTTATGAATTGCATGTGATGTTAATCCTTTTATGCACCTTATTTTGCTTAGAACGACGGTAGCATTATGAGGTGATCTCTCACTAAAATTTCAAGACGAAATTGTGTTCTCCCCGACTGTGCACCGTTGCGACAGTTCTTCGTTTCGAGACACCACGTGATGATCGGGTGTGATAGACTCAACGTTCACATACAACGGGTGCAAAACAGTTGCACACGCAGAACACTCGGGTTAAGCTTGACGAGCCTAGCATGTGCAGACATGGCCTCGGAACACATGAGACCGAAAGGTCGAGCATGAATCGTATAGTTGATATGATTAGCATAGAGATGCTTACCACTGAAACTATTCTCGACTCACGTGATGATCGGACTTGAGATAGTGGATTTGGATCATGTACCACTCAAATGACTAGAGAGATGTACTTTTTGAGTGGGAGTTCTTAAGTAATATGATTAATTGAACTAATTGTCATGAACATAGTCTAATGGTCTTTGCAAATTACGATGTAGCTTGCGCTATAGCTCTACTGTTTTTATATGTTCCTAGAGAAAATTTAGTTGAAAGTTGATAGTAGCAAACTTTGCAGAGGATTGTCCTCGTTGCTGCGCAGAAGGCTTATGTCCTTAATGCACCACTTGGTGTGCTGCACCTCGAGCGTCATCTGTGGATGCTGTGAACATCCGACATACACGTTTCTGATGACTACATGATAGTTCAGTACAAAATACTTAATGGCTCAGAAGCAAGGCGCCGAAGACGTTTTGAAACGTCACGGAACATAAGTGATGTTCTAAAGAGATGAAATTGTGATTTCATGCTTGTGCCCTTGTTAAGAGGTACGAGACCTCCAACAAGATTCTTTGTCCACAAAGTAAATGAGAAAAGCTCAATCGTTGAGCGTGTGCTCAGATTGTCTGAGTACGACAAACACTTGAATCAAGTGGGAGTTAATCTTCCAGATGACATAGTGATGGTTCTCCAAAAGTCACTGCCACCAAGCTGTGAGAGCTTCGTGATGAACTATAACATATCAAGGATAGATACAATGATCCTTGAGCGATTCGTGATGTTTGACACTGCGAAAGTAGAAATCAAGAAGGAGCGTCAATAGTTGATGGTTTGTAAAACCACTAAGTTTCAAGAAAGGCAAGGGCTAGAAGGGATACTTCGTGAAACGGCAAAACAGTTGCTGCACTAATGAAGAGACCCAAGATTAAACCCAAACCCGAGACTAAGTGCTTCTGTAATGAGGGGAACAGTCACTGAGGCGGAGCAACTCTAGATACTTGGTAGATAAGAAGGCTGGCAAAAGTCGAAAGAAGTGTATTTGATATACATGATGTTGATGTGTACTTTACTAGTACTCCTAGTAGCATGAGGGTATTGGATACCGGTTCGGTTGCTAAGTGATTGGTAACACGAAATGAAAGCTACGGCATAAACGGAGACTAGCTAAAGGCGAGGTGACGATACGTGTTGGAAGTGTTTCCAAGGTTGATATGATCAAACGTCGCACGCTCCCTCTACCATCGGGATTGGTGTTAAACCTAAATAATTGTTATTTGGTGCTTGCGTTAAGCATGAACATGATTGTATCGTGTTTATTGCAATACGATTATTCATTTAAGGAGAATAATGGTTACTCTATTTTCTTGAATATTCACCTTCAATGGTTTATTGAATCTCGATCGTAGTGTTACACATGTTCATGATATTGGTGCCAAAAGATACGAGTTAATGATGATAGTACCACTTACTTGTGGCACTGCCGCTTGAGTCATGTTAGTATAAATTGCATGAAGAGGCTCCATGCTGATGGATCTTTGTACTCACCTGATTTCGAATCACTAGTGACATGCAAATCATACCACATGAGCAAGGCCTTGTTTTCATTGAGATGAAATAAGATAGTAACTTGTTGGAAGTGATACATTTTGATGTATGCAGTCCAATGGGTGCTGAGGCACGCAGTGGATATCATTATGTTCTTACTTCACTAACGATTTGAGTAGATACAGGAGTATTCACTTAATGAATCACAAGTCTGAAATGTTGAAAAGTTCAATTCCGTTTCAGAGTGAAGTTCATCGTAACAAGAGGATAAACTGTCTACGATATGATCATGGAAATGAAAATCTGAGTTACGGGTTTTTGGTACGCAGTTAAGACAATGTGGAAATTGTTTCGCAGTTCATGCCACCTGGAACATCATAGTGTGATGATGTGTCTGAACGTCATAGCCACGCACTATTTGGTATGGTGCATACTATGATGTCTCTTATCGAATTACCACTATCGTTTATGGGTTTTGCATTAGAGACAACCGCACTCACTTTAAATAGGGCACCGCGTATTTCCGTTGAGATGACACAGTATAGACTGAGGTTTAGAGAAATCTAAACTGTCGTTTCCTGAAAGTTTGGGGTTTCGACACTTACGTGAAAAAGTTTCAGTCTGATAAGCTCGAACCCAAAGCGGATAAATGCTTCTTCATAGGGTATCCAAAACAGTTGGGTACATCTCCTATCTCAGATCCGAAAGCAAAGTGTTTGTTTCTAGAAACGGATCCTTTCTCGAGGAAAGGTTTCTCTCGAAAGAATTGAGTGGGAGGGTAGTAGAACTTGATGAGGTTATTGAACCATCACTTCAACCAGTGTGTAGCAGGGCGCAGGAAGTTGTTCCTATGGCGCCTACACCAATTGAAGTGGAAGCTGATGATGGTGATCATTAAGCTTCGAATCAAGTTACTACAAACCTCGTAGGTCGACAAGGTCGCGTACCGCTGCAGAGTAGTACGGTAACCCTGTCTTGGAGGTCATGTTGTTGAGCAAGAGTGAACCTACGAGTTATGGAGAAAGCGATGGTGGGCCCAGATTCCGACAAATGGCTGGAAGCCATAAAATCCGAGAGAGGATCCATGTGTGAAAACAAAGTGTAGACTTTGGTAGAACTACTTGATGGTCATGGGACTATTGGGTAAAATGGATCTTTAAAAGAAGACAGACGATGATGGTGATAAGTCACTATTAAGAAAAGCTCGACTTGTCGCAAAGATGTTTTCGACAAGATCAAACAGTTGACTATGATGAGTCTTTCTCACTCGTAGCGATGCTAAAGGTCTGTTAGAATTATGTTAGTAGTTGCTGCATTATTTATGAAATATTGCACGTAGGATGTCAAAACATTGTTTCCTCGACGGTTTCCTTGAGCAAACATTGTATGTGATACAACCAGAAGGTTTTGTCGATCCTAAAGATACTAGCAAGTATGCAAGCTCCAGTGATCCTTCAATGGACTGGTGCAAGCATCTCGGAGTTGGAATATACACTTTGATAAGATGATCAAAGATTTTGGGTGTGTACAAGGTTTTTGAGAAACTTGTATTTCCAAAGAAGTGAGTGGGAGCACTATAGAATTTCTGATAGGTATATGTGGTTGACATATTGTGGATCAGAAGTAATGTAGAATTTCTGTAAAGCATACAAGGTTGTTTGAAAGAAGTTTTCAAAGGAGTACCTGGATTACGCTACTTGAACGTTGAGCATCAAAGATCTATGGAGATAGATCGAAAGCGCTTAATAGAAGTTTCAACAAGATGCATGGCTTGACAAGTTTTTGAAAGAGTTCAAAATAGACCAGCAAAGAAGGAGTTCTTGGTTGCGTTGTGAGGTGTGAATTTGAGTAAGACTCAAAACCCGACCACGGCAGAATAAAGAGAATAGATGAAGGTCGTCTTCTATGCCTTAGCCGTAGAATCTAAAGTATGCCATGCTGTGTACCGCACCTGAAGTGTGCCTTGACTCAAAGTATGTTGAGAGGTACAGAGAGTGATCCATGTTTGAATCACTAGCAGCGGTCAAAATTTATCCTTAGTAACAAATGGACTAAGGAATTTTTCTCGATTATGGAGGTGGTTAAAGAGTTCGTCGTAAAGGGTAACGTCGATGCAAGCTTTGACACTAATCTGAATAACTATGAGTAGTGAAACGGATTCATATAGTAGAGTGGATATTTGGAGCATTTCCGAATAGCACGTAGTAGCAGCATCTATAAGATGACATAAAGATTTGTAAAGAACGCACGGATCTGAAAGTTTCAGAACCGTTGACTAAAACCTCTCTCACAAGCAAGACATGATCAGACCCCATAACTATATGGGTGTTGGATTCGTTGGAATCACATGGTGATGTGAACTAGATTATTGACTCTAGTGCAAGTGGGAGACTGTTGGAAATATGCCCTAGAGGCAATAATAAATTAGTTATTATTATATTTCTTAGTTCATGATAATCGTTTATTATCCATGCTATAATTGTATTGATTGGAAACACAATACTTGTGTGGATACATAGACAAAACACTGTCCCTAGTAAGCCTCTAGTTGACTAGCTCGTTAATCAAAGATGGTCAAGGTTTCCTGGCCATAGGCAAGTGTTGTCACTTGATAACGGGATCACATCATTAGGAGAATCATGTGATGGACTAGACCCAAACTAATAGACGTAGCATGTTGATCGTGTCATTTTGTTGCTACTGTTTTCTGCGTGTCAAGTATTTATTCCTATGACCATGAGATCATATAACTCACTGACACCGGAGGAATTCTTTGTGTGTATCAAACGTCGCAACGTAACTGGGTGACTATAAAGATGCTCTACAGGTATCTCCGAAGGTGTTAGTTGAGTTAGTATGGATCAAGACTGGGATTTGTCACTCCGTGTGAACGGAGAGGTATCTCGGGGCCCACTCGGTAATACAACATCACACACAAGCCTTGCAAGCAATGTAACTTAGTGTAAGTTGCGGGATCTTGTATTACGGAACGAGTAAAGAGACTTGCCAGTAAACGAGATTGAAATAGGTATACGGATACTGACGATCGAATCTCGGGCAAGTAACATACCGAAGGACAAAGGGAATGACATACGGGATTATATGAATCCTTGGCACTGAGGTTCAAACGATAAGATCTTCGTAGAATATGTAGGATCCAATATGGGCATCCAGGTCCCGCTATTGGATATTGACCGAGGAGTCTCTCGGGTCATGTCTACATAGTTCTCGAACCCGCAGGGTCTGCACACTTAAGGTTCGACGTTGTTTTATGCGTATTTGAGTTATATGGTTGGTTACCGAATGTTGTTCGGAGTCCCGGATGAGATCACGGACCTCACGAGGGTTTCCGGAATGGTCCGGAAACGAAGATTGATATATAGAATGACCCCATTTGGTTACCGGAAGGTTTTCGTGCATTACCGGAAAAGTTTCGGGCTCATCGGTAGTGTACCGGGAGTGCCGGGAGGGGTGCCGGGGACCATCGGGAGGGGTGTCACGCCCCAAGGGGTCTCATGGGCTATGGGAAGAGATAAACCAGCCCCTAGTGGGCTGGAATAAGTTCCCACTAAGGCCCATAAGGTTTGAGAAGGAAAAAACACAAGGTGGAAAGAGTTTCCAAGTGGGAAGGTGGAATCCTACTCCAAGTAGGATTGGAGTAGGACTCCTCCACCTCCAATTTCGGCCAAACCTTGAGGGTTTGAGGCTGCCTCTTCCCTCCCCCTCCCTCCTATATATACTAAGGTATTAGGGCTGATTTGAGACGACTTTCTCACGGCTGCCCGACCACATACCTTCATAGTTTTTCATCTAGATCGCGTTTCTGCGGAGCTCGGGCGGAGCTCGGGCGGAGCCCTGCTGAGACAAGATCATCACCAACCTCCGGAGCGCCGTCACGCTGCCGGAGAACTCTTCTACCTCTCCGTCTCTCTTGCTGGATCAAGAAGGCCGAGATCATCGTCGAGCTGTACGTGTGCTGAACGCGGAGGTGCCGTCCGTTCGGTACTAGATCGTGGGACTGATCGCGGGATTGTTCGCGGGGCGGATCGAGGGACGTGAGGACGTTCCACTACATCAACCGCGTTCTCTAAACGCTTCTGCTGTACGATCTACAAGGGTACGTAGATCACTCATCCCCTCTCGTAGATGGACATCACCATGATAGGTCTTCGTGCGCGTAGGAAAATTTTTGTTTCCCATGCGACGTTCCCCAACAGAGCACAGTTCTATGTTGTT
This sequence comes from Hordeum vulgare subsp. vulgare, assembly GCF_904849725.1. Lineage (NCBI taxonomy): Eukaryota > Viridiplantae > Streptophyta > Magnoliopsida > Poales > Poaceae > Hordeum > Hordeum vulgare. The sequence continues at coordinate 481,337,127 of NC_058520.1, forward strand.
GTTACAGAAGAAGATCATGACCACCGGAGGACTATATGAATAAGGCTCGCAAGGTTCTACATCATCAACTAACAACCACCTCCAAATAATTACTCAGATTAGCTCTCCTTCTATAACTAACCCATTTTACAAAGCAGCGTGAAATTTCTGTTTCGACTGCAAGGATTCTAAATTGGATGGACCAGGAGGCTTTAAATGAGAGTCTTATACATGATTGAGAATAGATTATGCTTTCGGAGTTTTCAAGCTATTGAAAGCAACTGAAGCTACGCTATGACAATCATCTAAGCTTGTTTGGATCCAGTAGATACCATTTTGAGGTAAGGATGGCTGTGAATATTAATTAGTGGTGCACATTCTTTGAGACCGTGCAAAATTCTAAACGAAAATTCTTGTATGAAATTGATAGTAGCAGAAACTGCTTATGCGTGAAACTACATCATATGCTCATTGGTCATTTTGCTTGGAGACATACTCCGTGCGTTAAGCCTACTAATTAGCTAGCTAGAATAAGTTGAGCCAAGAGATAGATGTTATTTGTTCTTTCTTGCTCTTTTTTTGTTAATATCCAGTCCTAACTTCATAAAACTGCACTACGCCTTCGCTTATGATGAGCCAAGAGAGAGACTGCTCATTAGTTTTATTTGTATTTAATGTACATAAATAATTAGAGTTTAGTTATATTAAGCATTAATTGTTTCCCAGCAATGAAAAATGGTAGCCTGCTTTTTCCCTTGACAAGTTACATTAGTAGTGTGTAAAAGTTTGTCACAACTCTCATTCCTTGTTATGCTATAAACTGAAGGTCAAGATAAATTCTTCAATGTACAGATTGTTTGCACTTTCCGAGCACTGAAATCTCTATATTTTAGATAAATTAGCATTTGCCAGAAGAATTCATGGTTGGATTAACATATTTTCCACTAAAATTGGCATATTTAGAGCTTTCTATATATTATAGATTTTCTTTCAACGAGTTTATGTGAAGATGTGTCTTACTTAATGCAGGTAAACTATCATAGCCATGGAATGGCAGATACTAACCTTCAGCCTGGAGAATGTTCATGTAAGGGCGAGTACACAAGCATGTCTACTTTATCATATGGATGGTGGTGGATTTAGAGGAGCAATTTATGCACCAGCTTGGTATTCCATGACGTTCCACTAACTATGTGGGACCCACTCATTCATAGTGATGTATGTTCTTCTTCGAGGGAGATGGTTGTGTAAGAGATGGCAAGAATGTGTGGTATGTATTTCAATCCGCGTACTAATGAAATTTATTGACTGTTCATGCTGCTATAATAAGCCTGATAGTTTACTATGGAAACAGCAAAACACTTAAGAAGCATCTTAATTTTTATGTCATGAGATTTTAGAGGCTATTATTGACAATGATTTCCCTTATGCTAGAGATGTTGATAAAAAATCTACATCAGAACATACTTTGGTTTAATTCTTGATTAAATTGACACAGTTTGGCCCTTTCATCACTTGGTATATAGTATTTTTTAGTTACACCAACAATGAATTTTGGTTAGCACAAGAAATTGACATAGTACAATAGATTAACTATTGTGGTAGATTTATGGATTTTTGTCGGGTTGTGGTATCTATCCGTAGCATCTGGAAGATGCCAAAAATGCAATAAGCCTTTTTCACAAGGTTTTTGGGTGCTGATCAATGCTCATTACCTTTGGTATTATTTTCTCTTTCAGTCCTTTACTACTATTATTCAAAATCTTCAGTACATATGTTCAACTTATATTATTTTGGTGAATCTATTGATTTCTTGCCAAGGCCGACTGACACAGATTACAATGGTATTGGTGATCTGAAGCTTTTATAGAAGCATTTGTGTGTTCTCAATCTTGGGAGTTTAGGGAGCGAAAATAACATTTTACAATCTACTATGGTCTTGCACTTCCACTGATCTGCTGCTGAAGAATGTTCCTTAAATTTCGTCTTTTTCCGATGATACGTTTGGCACTTGCATTCAGTTCTACTTGTATTCACTATTGTATCTGGAGATACAATTTCGTTATATGCGCTCCAATTTCTCCATGGCCACCAGTGACATTAGGTGGAAGATCAAGCCACGTCATTGAGCAGATTCGTGCCCTTGCACCTCCAGGTTCCTCTCCCTCACCCGACCCTTCCCCCTCTCCTTGCAAATAGGTATACCCATGTTTGTTTAGCTAATGTGACCCATTCTTGCAGGACTACGATATTGGCACTTTCAACATCTAGCAGTAAGAGAACTAACACCAATTAGTACGTGCATTGCAAATTATTCACGTACTTTTAAGGTAAAAATCTAGAGGTAGCTTGTAAAAATGCTTGAAAATAGCTTTGTCTCTTCACACGTGGGAGTAGAAGGACACTTTGCATTCTTATTTTTCTTTTCTCTATATATATACACATTTTTTTAATTCTATTTGTTTGCCACTGAAGCTTATGTTTTCCCGTTTTAGAATTGAGTGCGTAGGAAACTAGGAACAAAGCAACAAAGGTTATCTTAATTCCAAGAGCCTAATATGTTCTTCCATTCCCTGGTAATTAATTTGAATGTCTTTGTGAGGTAATAGAGCTAATACGAGGTTATGTTAATTCCTAGAGCCTAATATGTTCTTCCGTTTCCTGGTAATTACTTCAAATGTCTGTGTTAGGTAATAGAGCTAATACCTTTTGTTTCTTCATCACTATCAATTGTGTTAATTCTCATTTCAAAACCGAGAACGATAAAATATATGCATTAATCTCTGTTGGTATTTTTTCATACAACCAACACTGGTCTATGTTGATGTATTGCATGCCAATTCATTGCCAAAATTGATGCAACACTCTACGTGAAGATAACATGGCTGCGAAAGTAACTATACCGTATAATAGAGACCAACTTCAGAGCAGGAACAACACCCGGGGACCATGATTTGAATCATATTTTGTCACAGGTCAAATATGTTTCTGATTGTCTTAATGATGCAACTTTACAATCAGAAGAAGTTCTCCAAAAGACAAAAAAGTAATATTGAAGCCTCGACAATGATATGGAAGGAATTTCTGCTTTAGGTAATGACAATGCGCCGGGATGCTTAGGCAACGAAGTCAATTTCGATGCCTATGGTACCTTTAGCGATGGCTCTCCTTGATGACCATCACCTCATAACCATAACCATCTACATGATGCCTGCTGCTATATAATATGCTCATTGTAAATAGTCTATTATTAGCTTACAACAATATGTACCAGCGCTAAATTTCTATCTGCTTATGCTCATTGTAAACTTCTTAGAACGTTGTGTATCAGCACTGGGTTCTCTGAGGACACTAATTCAACACTCAAATTATATTTTCTTATGGTATGCAGTTATCAAGTAATGCCATCATTTCCTTTTGATGAATCATGATGCCATGTAATCAGATAAAACTATATCCATTAGACTCTCACATACACATGCTTACAATGCTCGGCTCGCCAATGCTTTTTGCGCCATGGGTGCAACAGATCATCTAGTAGTTTTACAAAACCAAACCCACTGTCGAATCCATGAACTAGCTCGCTGGTTTTTACCATAAAATAATATATATTAAGAAAAATATGGTAATATAATACTGAAATTTGGGAAAATAGAAACTGCAAGCAAAATTTAAAATTACTCGCCATTTTTTGATTTTTTCCCGAATCCCGTATATTTCTGAAAACACAAATATTTTTCCAATCCATTAAAAAATGAACTTCTGAACAAAGATGGAAAATCCTGTTTTTTTTTTAATTTCCAAGCAAAATTTGACAATCCAACATTTTATGAAAGTTCCAAACAAAATTTGAAATTTCCATACAAAATTTTCAATCTCGAATATTTTTCCATATTCCCAATATAATTTTGAAAGTATTGAGCATTTTTTAATTTCAAAATAAAAAAATTAAAAGGTAAATATAAACTAGAAAAGGAAAAACGAAAAAAGCGAATACGAGTGAAAATCAAAAAAGAAACAAACATAAAAATAATACCTGATCTCATCTGAGAAAACAGGGACCTGATCTCACCTCAAGTGTTCACATATTTATAATAGAAAATATTTTTTAAGAAAATATTAAAAGGGGGAAAAGATATTGAAAATAAATAAATGATTTAGAAAAGGAAAAACACAAAAAATGATCATAAACATATAATGAAAACAAAATGAGAAAAATGGGAAAGCAAAATAGGAGGTTTTTAGGAAAACCGGCTAAAAGAAGGTGAAACAAGCATGTAAAAAAAAACGAGATAAAACAACATACACCACTATAGGCCACGACCAATCCTATTGGGCGAAATCACTAGTTAAGAGTTATATTTTTCTCAAAGAACTACTCCCCTAGTAGTTAGTAGTGAAAAACAAACAAAGCTCCCGCGACTAGGTGGTGACGAAGAAGGTGAGTGGGTGAGATGGAGGCGGCGATTCCGACGGATAATTTGACGGGGGAAGAAGGCCATATGGGGATGGCAGTGATCGCAGGGCTAATCAACGCAGAGGAGTGGAGCCAAGTCAAGGCCCGCTCGAGGTGTATTCTCCAGCGCTCGGCGGATCAGGAGAAGCTGCGAGATTGGATGAGGAAGCGCAAATTTGAATTCATTGTTGGAATCTCAGTTTCGATCCATTCTGATCCAGAGAGAGAGAGAGAGAGGGGGATAACATCATTTTGGGCAAAACATTAATTAGTACAGAGGATTCAAGGGAGGGATTTTGGGGAATATTCCTTTTGTGGCCTGTGGGAATGTGTTAGTGTCTCATTTCCCTTCATACGATTCATTAGGATCTTCCAAGGCTAGGGAACGGAGGGAAATTAGCCACTATGTTCGAGAACTTGATTATGTTGGGGAACGTCGCATGGAAAACAAAACGTTTCCTACGCTTACCAAGATCAATCTATGAAGATCAACATGAGAAGGGGAGTGAATCTACATACCCTTGTAGACCGCTAAGCGAAAATGTTAATAAACGTGGTTGATGTACGAACTTCTTCGCGATCCAATCATGATCCGTTCCCCGGTCCAATCACGAACATCCCGATCAAGTGCCGAACGGACGACACCTCCGCATTCACCACACTTACAGCTCAACAACGTCTTCACCCCGTTGATCTAGCGGGCGATGGTGAAGTAGTAGATTGAGTTCTCCAGCTACACGACGGCATGGTGACGGTGGTGGTGTAGATGTCCCAACAAGGCTTTGCCAAGCGGTGCCGCAATAAAACAAGAGAGAGAGGAGGGCAGCGCCATGGCTGTTTCAGGTGTTTCTTCCCTCCCTCTCCTCCAGTATATATAGGAGGGAGGGAGGAGGGGTGGCGCCCAAGGGTTTCCCCCTAGGGTGGGGCGGCGGCCACATTTGGGCCAACCCACCTCCTTGGCCACATGGCCCTTTGGTTGGAGGGGCGGACAACCCACCAAGGGCTGGTGCGCCACCTCTCATAGCCCATGGAGCCCTCCAGGACAGGTGTACCCTCCTGGTGGACCCCGGGAACTCTTTCGGAACCTCCGTCACAAAATCGGCAACCTTCGAGAACTATTTCGGAACTCGAATACCAACTTCCCATATATCAACCTTTACCTCCGGACCATTCCAAAGCTCCTCGTCATGTCGGGAATCTCATCCGGGACTCCGAATAACCTTTAGTGACCAAGCCAATAACTCAACTATATATATATCGTCACCGAAGAACGTTAAGTGTGCACACCCTGCGGGTTCAAGAACTATGCAGACATGACCGAGACACCTCTACAGTCAATAACCAATAGCGGGACCTGGATGCCCATATTTGTTCCTACATATTCTACGAATATATTTATTATCGAACGACGATGTCAAGGATTCAGCTAATCCTGTATACAATTCCCTTTGTCCATCGATATGTTACTTGCCCGAGATTACATCGTCGGTATCTCCATACCGAGTTCAATCTCGTTGTCGGCAAGTCTCTTTATTCATTTCTTAATACAAGATCCCGTGACTAACTCCTTAGTCACATTGCTTGCAAGCTTATTGTGATCATGTATTACCGAGTGGGCCCCGAGATACCTCTCCGTCACACGGTGTGACAAATCCCAGTCTTGATCCATGCCAACTCAACAGGCACCCTCGGAGATACATGTAGAGCATCTTTATAATCACCCAGTTACGTTGTGACGTTTGATATACACAAGGCATTCCTCTGGTGTCAGGGAGTTGCATGATCTCATGGTCATAGGAACAGATACATTGACATGTAGAAAGCAATAGCCGTAAACTTGATACGATCAAATGCTATGCTCACAGTTTGGGTCTTGTCCATCACATCATTCTCCTAATTATGTGATCCCGTTGTTAAATGACAACTCATGTCTATGGCTACTAAACATTAGCCATCTTTGATCAACGAGCTAGTCTAGTAGAGGCTTACTAGGGACACTTTGTTGTGTATGTATTCACACATGTATTTGAGTTTCCAATCAATACATTTATAGCATGGATAATAAAAAAATATCATGAAAAATAAAATATAATAATAACCACTTTATTATTCCCTATAGGACATATTTCCAATAGTCTCCCACTTGCATAGAGTCAATAATCTAGTATTACAAGGTAATGAATCTAACACCCATAGAGTTGTGGTGGTGATAATGTTTTGCTCGTGGAAGAGGTTTAGTCAAGAAATCTACAACATTCAGATCCGTATGTACTTTGCAAATGTTTATGTCCTCCTCCTTAATATAATCGCAGATGAAATTTGAAATGACGATTTATGTGTCTGGTCCTTTTGTGAAACCTTGGTTCCTTGGCTAGAGTAATGGCACTACCGTTGTCACAAAAGAGGGTCACTAGATCGAGTGCACTGGGCACAACTCCAGACACCTTCCTTTGCTGCTTCCGAAGCAGCTATGTACTTCTCTTCAGATGTAGAATCAGCTACCACGATTTGCTTGGAACTGCACTAGCTTACTGCTCCACCATTCAGAATAAATATGTATCCGTATTGACACTTAGAGTGATACGGATCAATGTCAAAGCTTGCATCAATGTAACCCTTTACGACGAGCTCTTGATCACCTCCATAAACGAGAAACACCTCCTTAGTCCTATTAAGGTACTTAAGGATATTCTTGACTGTTGTCGAGTATTCTATTCCTGGATCACTTTGAAACCTTCCGGACATGCTTATGGCAAGGCTGACATATGATCTTGTGCACAACATCACATACATGACAGAGCCTATGGCTGAAGCATAGGGGATGACAATCATCTTCTCTCTATCCTCTGTAGTCACTGGGCATTGAGTCTTACTCAACTTCACACCTTGTAGGACAGGCAAGAACCCCTTCTTGGACGGATCCATTTTGAACTTCCTCAAAACCTTATCAAGGTATGTGCTTTGTGAAAGCTCTATTAAGCGTCTCTATCTATCTATATAGATCTTGATGCCTAATATGTAAGTAGCTTCTCCGAGGTCTTTCATTGAAAAACATCTATTCAAATATATCTTCACGCTTTCCAAGAGTTCTATATTGTTTTCAATCAACAATATGTCATCCACATATAATATTAGAAACATGATAGAGCTCCCACTCTCTTTCTTGTAAATACAATCTTTTCCATAAACTTGTTTAAACCCAAATGCTTTGATCACCTCATCAAAGCAGAGATTCCAACTCCAAGATGCCTGCACCAGTCCATAAATGGATAACTGGAGTTTGCATACTTTGTCATCATTTTCTGGATCGACAAAACCTTTCGGTTGCATCATATACAACTCTTCCTTAAGAAAACCATTAAGGAACACCGTTTTGACATCCATCTGCCAGATTTCATAATCAAAAAATGCAGCTATTACTAGCATGATTCTCACGGACTTAAGCATCGCTACGGGTGAGAAAGTCTCATCGTAGTCAACTCCTTTAACTTATGAAAACCCCTTTGCCACAAGTCGTGCTTTATAGAAGGTGAAATTCCTATAATGAAGCTAAGAAATTGGTGAAATTCCTAGGACTTGGATATGTTATTATTCATGCATGTGAACATGATTGCATCCTCTGCTGGAAAAACAATGCTAAGGCTGATGTTTATCGAATATGCAATACTTCACGATGGAAATCTGAAAAGAAGAGTCTAGATGGAAAACATGTCCACAAGGTACCTAGGAATGTTCTATGCTATTTTCCAATAAAGAAAAGGATCCAGAGGTTGTTTATGTGTTCTAGAACAGCAGCTCTCATTAGATGGCATGATGTAGGGCGCACAAAAGATGGTTTGGCTAGGCATCCAGCTGATTCTGCTCGGTTTATATCTATGTGTGCTTGGTGTATTAGTTCATAATTGCTTGTGTGTCGCCTTCTGTCCTGTGCTTAAAGTTCAGCAATTTTCTCTCTATGAACTTGCCACCGTAGTGCTCCCTTCTATTTAGCATTGCCAAAATGCTGGCAAAGTACTACACATAGAAGGAATAGAGTACGCTGATATTCTGGCCAAAACCTGTCATTTTCTAGCTCCCGTTTAAATCCATAGTGTGCATCATTTGGGGACCCTACCTACTTGTACTCCCTCAGTAAACTAATATAATAGCATTTAAAACACTACTTGAATAATCTAAATGCTTTTATATTAATTTACAAAGGGAGTACATTTTTATTTAGGTACAGAAATTTGGTTACCGCACATGACAACAAAAGGGTTTGTATGCCACGTGAAGCCTTAAAGAAGTAGTGAAAGTTTATTAATTTGATAAATAATACCCTATTTCTTCTCTCTGAGATCATAGATGATGTCATCATATGTAGTATAATAATCAGACTATTTTTGCTGGCACTTGGACTCTATATAGTTGGCACCCGTGCCCTTTTTTCCTTCACATGGATGCTTCGTACTTTTTTGTTCCACCAGACCTGGCAGCAGGACGCTCAGTCCATTTATAGTGGGCAGTCGTGGCCCTTTTTTTGTACAACGGCCGTGCCTTTATTTTAAGCTGACCATGCCGTTTTAGCTTGTTGCAGCCATGTTTTTTTAGGAAGCCGGTAGCTCTTTTTGCGAGTAGCTAGGCGTGTTTGTTATTGGCATGTTCGATTGTGGGTACCTAGCCTCATCAAAAATGAGTTGTGTGTACCTAGGTAAACGTGTTGGACGACTATACCTTTATTTGCATTGGATTGAAAATTTAGTCTTCCAGAGTATGGATTCACAATATCTTTATTTTCTGATTAACGTGGAATTTTCTAGCCAATATCTTTATGTTGACTCGTATTTTGCTCTTAGTAGATAATAGATTGCTTCTTATTTTCTAAATTGCTTAAACATACAAGTTATTTTGTAGGGACAAATGGGAGGAAGTAGCGAGTATGGAAGTTGATGTAGGATGTTCCGTTGATCGAAGACTTTGTAATATTCTATAGTACTTAAGTGATCATACAATTAGTCTCTTGCGAACTTGCTCATTATATTTTGCAACAAGCCAGAACGTGAATGTCGACTTGTGTATTTCCTTAATGGATGTAGCTAATGTTATGTAACAGACCATGACCTGAACGTCGACTTGCGTATTTTATTAATGGACGATGTAGCTAACTTGAGTGAAGATAACCTATGAATCTTATATATATGTTGAGTGAATGCATTGTCTACTAGTATATTTTGATGAATGGAAAAGTGCAATTGTATTGCAAACTGGACATGAATTGAATATTATAATTTTGGTTTCATGTTAATATAGGTTGTATTTGCATTTATGTTGAAATGTATAACTCTCACAATAAGTGTGTCGCGGAAGCGTTGCATGGCAAATAAACTATTGGCGTAGAAATGTGCCATATGTCGGCACATGTAGTAGAAAGGGCCGTTGCAATATCTGTCGGCACATGTTGTATGAGATAAACTGTCGGCGTAGATATGGTGGCATAGAATCTGTCGGCCTTGGACAGTGTCAGAGAAATCGTAGGTACAGAGTTGTTTGTCGGTATAAAAATGTATGTCGCCATAGATCTCACCAACACCGTAATACTATCTATCGGTGTAAGTTTTTCTGTCGGCAAAGACCTTTCCCGGCAAGACTATAGGGGACAACTCTTTTCTGTCGGCAAAGGTCTTTGCCGACACTAAATGTGTCGCCTTAGGTGTAACGACCAAGATGCAGCACTTTCCTTATTTTGGGCGAGGCCTCAAAAGGGGAAATGATCGCATCTAAGCGTATCGCAAGTAGGATAACAATGCCATTACATAAATAGAGAGATGAGTATAAGATTCGGCTTACACTCGCCACATGCTAAATTACAGTCCACACAAGCATTCATTATTAATACATAAGACAGGGTCCCATCTATCTATCTATCCCATCTTTCGAGTCCAACGATCACGACCATGTGCCTCTAGTCCTCGGGATAAGTCACATATAGCCTGTCATTGTCTTCGTCGAACTCCCACCACAGCTGATTATCATCGGGAACTCCTGCATCCGGGGTACCTGTACCTGTGGGAGTTGTAGTAAACTGTGAGCCACGAGGACTCAACAATCTCATGACCTTGGTATCGAGTCTAACCAAGTTAAATAGGCGAGGTAGGTTAAGTGTTTGAGTTTGCAGGATCCTAAGCTTATATGATAGCTATCTTACGAAGAACAGAAAATAAATATGGTGGTCTGCGCAAGACGGTCGGAGACTAGACTGATCACTAAGTGATCCTGAACACCTACTTACAACATTCATAACCCCACAGTGTTCTCGATCAGAGAAGGAGCTCTGAAAGAAACAGCGATGGTTACGCACTCAGTTGGCAAGTTTTACATGAATTACTTTAAGTTGTCTAGAACTGGATGTTAACAAAATGTCCATGTTTGCCACATAACCGCGGGCACAACTTTTCGAAAGATTAAACCCTGCAAGGGTGCTCCAACTAGACCATAACAAATTACCACAGACCGCATAGTAATCCTCTACCATGAAACTCGTGATCTCGTCAGATTCCTTAGAGGAAAACATCAACTCTGAGAAGACCCAAAGTCTCACCGGAATCCCAATGCGCAAGATATATCACTAAGGTAAGACAAGTCTGGCAAGACCTCCCGACATGTGGGCGAACCCGATAGGAGCCGCGTATCTCGTTCTGAGGACACGACCGGATGAGCACCGCGTACAGTGGCCTGATAGAGATATCCCGAGTTGCCCCGGATTGGCCCCGCACATGACTCTAGTTTGGACCAACACTCATGAGGAGCACTGGCCCGGGGGGTTGATTAGATTCCTCGGGGTAACTATTCCCTATTTTTTTATTAAGTTATTAGCAAATTAACATCAAAGTTGGGTCCTACCAGACAAGTCTTAACACTATACGATTTATCGAGGGGGTCCCCATAACAACCCGAACGTGTTAGGAGTGCTCAGTTATGGAATAAAACACCGGTAGCCGAAACTAAGGCGGCAACAACGGAATAAATCACCCGGCAAAAGGCTAGGCCGTCCGTTATTTACCAAGTATATAGGTGCATTAATTAAATAGCAATTAAATATGATGATATCAAACTGCCCATGTTATCACATGGACCAACTGACACCTGCAACTAGCAACGCTAACAATTAATGGTTGAGCAAGCCTAACTTAAACAAACAATATTTGCTAGGAGGGTATGTGTTTGAGGTTTCATGACAATGTTTGATGGCCTATATATCAAGTGGTAGGGAGCGGAGATGTAGCGAAACAAACGTAGCACTAAGCAAAACAAAGCTAGAAACGGTCATTGCACCATGCCCCCTAGTGAAGGTATGCAAGTGCGCCATGCCCACATACACACTCACTCACACTCACATGCACACACACACATGCACACACAAACATGCACACATGGTGTGCACACACACGCACCCATGTGCACACTTGCACACACACCTCACATACACACACATGTGCATGAGCACATTGCCCTCCACACTAGGGCACACGCACCCATACACACACATCATAACACATAAGCTCAAAACAAGATAACAGAAAGAAAAAGAATGGTGCAGGGAAGGGGATTCAAACTCTGCACCTTTTCTCACGTGCACACACACCACACCACTGCACTACTGCTAGGACAGTTGCACTAGAAGGGGCCGAAGGCCTCCTGTACCTGTGCCACTGCTACACTACAGGAAATAAAACGAAAAATAAAAAGGGGAGCGACGGGGACTCGTACCCGTGACACTAAGGCCAACAGAGAAGGCGCTACCACTATGCTATTACACAGGAACTTGACAGAGAGGGGACGCAACTTCACATAAGCAGACCCTCTCTGTCCCTGCACCTACACGACGGCGGTCGGAACAGGGAAGGACGATGGCGATGCTACGGCCTAGGAGTTGCGAAGATGACTAACAGCGGGGGATGCGGAGGCCATGGGGGTCTCATTACCGTGCCTAACTCACCGGAAGGGGGAACCCAACGGCGGCGCAAGGAGTTGCTGCTCCCGGTCATGGCAGAGAACGACGGCGCGACGATCATGCACATCGAGAGGCCTAGCTACGCGCGGGAGAGGGAAGAAGGGGATGTGGCTCACCCTGGGCACGACGACGAGGGGGAACGCGCGAGGAAGAGGAAGGAGAGGCGAGGTGGCCCTGCGACAAAGCTACAGCTGCTCCGCGATGGCTTCAGCGGAGACGACGCAAGGGAAGGTGTCCACCCTCCCCTAGCGGCGGGAATGGAACGAGGGAGGCTCCGGCATCCTCGCGTCCATCTTTATCTCCACGGGGGAAGGCTGCCGGCGACGAGGGGACGCGGGGACGGCGGGAAAGCTCCCTTGTTCTCTCTGAACTTTCTGAATCTCACTACTGAAGCTTACCTTGCAGAGGGGGGAAAGAAGGAAGGAGAAGAGGATGGCGGCGGTGGAGGGGAGGGCACGCAACCCTAGGCAACACACGGGCTCCTAAATAACCCCATCCACATGCTCCTGGATGTCTCATGACGGCTGGAGAGCATCAGTGGTGGTGGAGGAGGTCGTACAGAGGTGACGACTACAGGAGGAAGAAGGGACGCGGGATGGGCTGGACCGAAGGGGTAAGTTGGGCCTAAAGACCTATTGGGCCCGGCTCTCTCTCAAAATTAAAAAACAGCTGCCTTTTAAATAAAACCAAACCAGTTTTGAAATAAAAGCCAGTGTAGGAAAAATAGAAAAATAATAAAACCAAAAATAAAAATAAGCCTCTAAAATGTTCCTCCTATTTATAAAAATAGTTGGGGCATTTTGGAGTAAAGAAAAAAAACATGTTTTATATGAATGTGGCTCTATTTTAGAATAAAACAAAAGAAAAAATAAATTCAAATAAGTGTGTGTTGCCACCCACAATTATTTAAAAGGGTTTTAAATAACTTGAACGTTTTTAATAGGCCAAAACAAAAACTTCAATTCTGCCCTAAGGTATTTGAAAAGTTTTGCCCTAAGGTATTTAAAAAGAAAGAGGGTTTTTGGTCCATGCTGCAACTAGGGTTTTTGAAGGGCTCTTGTTGCATCCATACCACACTTCACAAGATCAATCACAAGGACACATGCAATCACATACACCATCAAGTTGGCACCAGAACACAAGATCAAACAAGAAGCAAAAGAAGTAAACGCTATGCATGATGCATGATGCACATGAAATGACAACATCACCAAGTCTCTCATCCATCACATTGCATCACAAGGTTGCTAAATATGGAAATGAGTTACAAAGGGGAAAGTCAAAGCATTGGGGCTGTCACATTAGGTGACCCATACCGACACATTGTTTGACGATGCTTTGAGTGTCGTGGTGTAGTGAGTCCCGTCAGGGATGTGGTGTCACGACCGGGGTGGTGGAGCGGAGGCGAAGCCAAAAACAATGAACGTGAAAATGAGGAGGATGAAGGCACGGGGTCGGGGAAGGGTTTTCGATGGACCGGGGGTGTCGGAGTCCTACGTGGTTGCTGTTCGGACTCCCACAAAGCTTCCCATGTTTGTGTCGGGTTTGCCAAAAAAAATATGTCTGGCCCGTTCGACGGACTCATACATGCCCTGTTGAATGGTAAATCGGGTCAGGACAACAAGATCCAGACAGTTGCAAGCGGTTTAAGTGTGAGCGGTGGAGATGCCCTTAGGAATAACGTTGTAAAGAGTATCCTCTAACTTGTGGTTTCCATCATACGAATATATTTGCTGTGATATATATTTGGTATTGTACAAACAGCACACACAAGAATGAAAAGTCCCCCGTATAAATGAAAAAGCAAAACATCATATGAAAAGTATGAATATAGAGTAGTTACATAACAGAAGAGTCTAACCCATTGTAGTACTACTAACGAACAGTGTCTGGAATCAATTTGTCAACTCAGATTCCAAAATCTTGTAGATCACGGAGCGGGGGACGATCCACCTACCCGTGACCAGTATCTCCGTCATTGTTAAAAGCAACCATATGAGAAAGATGTCAATCAGCAGCCGCAGGAATGGCACGTATCCCCAGACCAGTATCCGATTCGCCAGACCAACGGCAATCAGGGCAACGTCGCACGCGAGGAACGGGTAGAGCATCCGGTGCTTGTACCGCACCCTCAGGTAGCGCTCCGTGGAGCTCGCCCTGCGCTTGTCCGGCGACGCATCCCAGTACACGTCCATGAGCTTGCGCTTCCAGAGCGTCATCTCCCTCCTCGCTTCCTCGTCGTACTCCGGCCAGTTTTCCATCCCGAGCTTTTGCAGCTCGCGGTGCAATTTGACGAGCGGGGCGAGATCCGTGGCCAGCTCGCGGTAGCGCTGGTGCCGCGATGTACGGACGAAGCGGCGGTACGCCAAGGAGTAGACGCCGTAGCCGTCTGCGACGAGCGGCCTCCGTTTGCCGAGGAGGCCCGCTCCTCGCTCGCGGACCGGAAACCAGAACTGTCGTGCAATGCTCTCCGGATCCATATTAGTAGTATGTATCTCTCGTCTAGGCTTGTTAAGAATTTTTGCATGTACCACAGTACGTACGGTGCGCGTGTATATATAGCATGGAACACGTGCCAGGCAAGACGATGTTCTTGTACGAGCATAACTCGGATTCGGGCTTCTTTCCGTGCGCACGATATACTACGTCCAGGAATCGGATCAGACGTTTGTTTTTTTTTCAAAAAATAATAAAAAGATCAGACGCTTGTTTTTAGTCGGCCTCCATGCAACTCAATCAGCCCGTGGATGGCTCTACCGCATCCGCCGCATGCTCCAATTACCACGTGACTTTTTTTGGGTCCACAGTCAGTCTTAACTTTTAGACCCAGAAACGTCGTGTATTCGATGTAGTAAACTGTCACATGGGACGAGCCACTCTTTCCTTTTCTTTTACCGGCCGGGAGGCAGATCGAACGAGTCAGTCAGTGGTCTAGCTACCACCAAGCAGTTGCATCGATCCATGCATGGCACCCGAATTCAATTCGATCGTGCGCGACATGCCATGTGATCGTGTATTTCATTTGCGTTATTCCAAAAGAACTACTAGCATCATGTACAACTAGCTTGTGCGGAAATTCCCACGGGTGGGTACGCCTCCGCACAAGCTGTGCATCTGGAGGTGAACCGAACGGGTTTAGTACGGCGACAGAGCTAAACCCGGATGATGTGAACGAGGGAGAAGAGAGGAGAGAAAAATGCTGATGGGTTGATACAAGGGATCGGGTTGGATCATTTTCTTTTTCTTTTTCTCTCCTACGCGTCTGCGTGCGTATAAGAGGTCATTTGAGGCGTCCGTCCGTAGATGCTCTAAGTCACGTGTCCATCGTGTGATCAGCCGGCTGATCTCAAGGTGTTGATTTGTGTCAACAAAATTTAATTAGAGCCGCTTGATTTCCTGGTAGGATCAAATTATCATTTCCATCCCACGTGCCCCATGTCTGGTAGCAGCGTTTCCAACCACCAACTAGCATCCCTACCGCCCAGCGTCACACGTAATTCCTTGAAGAAGCGAGCTCCATTGCTCTGATCGTCATACTGTCAAGCTCAAGCTAACTAGGAACAGAGTAAGATCACGAACAGAGAAGCAAGAGCTCAAAACCGAGGGGAATCGCGAGGGAATTTGGGGATTTTACTGAGGAAGGAGTGGTAATGTAGCTCGCCACCGGCGGCTAGGGTTCTACCCCGAATTACAATAAGCATAAAGTTGGCAAAGGGAAATTACCAGGCGAGGGACGTGCGACCGACCAGGGGTTTTGTCGGAACTTCCACAGTGCACTTTAGGCCGCAGCCGTTGGATCGACGATCGACGGTAGATAATGCTTCAGACAGGATCAACAGTGCATTAAACTTCAGGTGTTTCTTCAAAGAGCCTGACAATACCTCCCCTTTGAATCTGAGCTTGTCCTCAAGCTCTGGACGCCGGAAAAATCTTCTGATGAAGGCGGCATCTTCGCACGTTGCTTCTTCGGCGGGCATATTGATCCACTTAATCAGCCATCTCACCACAGGGACGCTTATCTCACCATGTCACCGAGGGACCAGCTTTCTGTCCAACACAACTTCAGGTTCTCTCCTTATAGTTCCATCAGCATTCACCAGAGGCAAGTGAGGAGATGGCACCACATGCTCTCCAATGTGCTTTTTCAGCCGGCTCACATGAAAAGTATGGTGTAATTGGCATCCCTCTGGCAGCAACAACTTATAAGCATGCTTGCCCACTCTAGACAACACTCTAAAGGGCCCATAAAACTTAGAATGCAGCTTGAGGTGCTTATGCAGGCTAAGAGAGGTGTCTCTATAGGGCTGAAGTTTCAGATAGACCATGTCCCCCACTATGAACTCTCTTTCCTTTCTTTTGTGATCAGCATACTCCTTCATTCTAGCCTGAGCTTTACTGAGGTTGTGCTTGATTACTTCCATAGCCAGCTCCCTATTCTGCATCAAATTGTCACTCTCTGCCCAGATTGAATCAGGCAGTGCTGACTCAGCCACCATTGGAGGGGGAAATCCATACAAAGCTTGGAATGGGGTCATCTCCAAGGATGTGTTGTAAGAAGTGTTATACCACCACTCTGCCAATACCAACCTTCCATGCCACTTCCTAGGTTGCTGGAAACACATGCACCTGAGATAGTTTCCCAAACACTGATTTACTCTCTCAGTTTGGCCATCAGTTTGAGGGTGGTAACTTGTGCTCATGTGTAGCTTCACCTTCATGGACTTAAAAAGTTGCTGCCAAAGGTTGCTTGTGAATATTCTATCTCTATCAGTGACAATAACCATAGGCATGCCATGCATCTTAAAGACATTGTCAGAAAATGCTCTAGCTACTGTCTGAACTGATATAGGATGCTTCATGGCTATAAAATGGGCATCCTTTGTGAATCTATCCACCACTACTAAGATCAGGTCTTTGTTCTCAGATACAGGCAAGTCCTCCACAAAATCCATGCATTTATGTGCCCAAGCAAAATCTGGAACATGCAGGGGCTCAAGCAACCCAGGATATGGTGTGTGCTCTGCTTTGTTAACCTGACAGACATGACAACTTTTGACAAACAACACCACATCTTGCTTTAAACCTGACCAGTGAAAAACCAGCTTGACCCTGTGATAAGTTGCTCTCTCACCAGAATGTCCACCTAGCTCTGAATTATGAAACACTTTCATGATTTCTTGTCTCAGCTCAGTAGCCTTTCCTACTACCACCTTACTTTTATATCTCAGAATCCCATTACTGAAAGTATAAGCAAAATTGTTTTCCTTATCAACCACACATGCAGTAATCAGTTCTTTGATTTTATCATCATCCTCATAGCTTTTAATAACCTCCTTAACCCAAGTAGGTGAAGCAGATGTTGCAATCAGGGTAGACAGCTTATGTTTCACCCTGGATAAAGCATCAGCAGCTCTGTTTTCTTTTTCTTTTTCTGTATTCCACAGTAAAGTTATATCCCAGCAGTTTCAACAAAAGTTTATGCTGAATGCCCTCAGTTATGTTTTGCTCCTGGATGTACTTTAGGCTTTCCTGATCTGTTCTGATTATCAAGGTAGTAGCTGCAAAGTAGTGCTTCCATTTTTTTACTCCTTCAATGATGGTTAAAGCTTCTTTATCATATGTGGACATAGCAGCAGCTTTTGGGACAATTGCTTTGCTGAAATAGGAAAGAGGCCTCCCTTCTTGCATTAAAACAGCACCTAATCCATAACCACTAGCATGAGTTTCCAGAATGAATAGTTTAGTGAAATCAGGTAAAGCTAGCACAAGAGTGTTAGTCAACTTCTGCTTCAGTGTTTCAAATGCCTTGGTTTGCTCCTGCTGCCAATCAAATGCATTCTTTTTTACACAATCAAACAATGGTCTGCAAATTATCCCATATCCCTGAATAAATCTCCTGTAGTAACCACTCAAGCCCAAGAAACTTCTTAATTTTGTGATATTAGAAGGAATAGGTCAGTCTTGAACAACCTTAATCTTGCAGGGATCTGTGGATACTCCCTCTTCATTGATAATATGACCCAGATACTCCACTTCTTTTTGCCCAAATGAACACTTCTCTATTTTGGCATACAACTTATTTTCTTGCAGGATCTCAAACACCTGCTTGATGTGCTCTTTGTGCTCTTCCCATGTCAAACTAAAAATCAGTATGTCATCAAAGAAAACCACAACAAATTTAAGCAGGACAAATAGCAGATTCATTAGTGCTTGGAATGATGGTGGACCATTTGTGAGCCCAAAAGACATCACCTGATATTCAAACAATCCCATGTGAGTTGAAAAAGCAGTTTTTTCTATATCCTCTTCTGCCATTCTTATCTGATGGTATCCATTTCCCAGGTCAATTTTTGAGAAATACTTTGCTCCTTTTAGTTGATCCAATAAATCCTCAGTGACAGGTATAGGGTATTTGTTCTTTACAGTGATAGCATTCAGCTTCCTGTAGTCAGTACAGAGGCTCCAAGATCCATCCTTTTTCTTTACTAGCAGCACAGGAGAAGAAAAAGGGTTGGTACTAGGTCTGATCAGACCTTTTTTTAGTAAGTCCAAAATTATTTTCTCCAAAATTTCATTTTGATGATGTGGTACTCTGTAAGGCCTTTGATTTACCACTTTTGCTCCTTCCATGAGTGGAATCCTATGATCACAAGGTCTGCTAGGTGGCAATCCACTAGGTTCCTGAAACAACTTCTCATATTGTTGAAGTAGTGGTTGCAAATACTTAGGTACTTCAGTAGCTGTTAACTCATAATTTGCTCCACATATAAGAAACAAAAAGAAACCACATACAACTTGCTCCATTAACCTACTAGTCTTGTCCTTGCTTTCAGTGATCTTCTCCAAAGTAACAGTTTCATCCACAAATGTGATTACTTGACCTTGTGTGCCTGCAATTCTCAGCTCCATCTTGATAAAATCCATTTGCACTGGACTGTATTTCTTAAGCCAATCCACTCCCAATATCATGTCATATCCACTCAGCTTAAGGATCCTGAAACTGTCACAAAAGGCACTGCCATGGATCTCATATGGGCAATTTTTGACAGTGAATTCATTCCACAGTACCTCCCCACTAGCTACCACCACTTTCACCTTAGTGTTAGCTACAGGAGGAATGGACATCTTGCTTGCCATTTCAGGAGAGACAAATGTAGCAGTGCTACCACTGTCCACTAAAGCAGTAGCTGTCACTTCCCCAACTTTTACTGACAGAATAAATGTGTTTTTAGCTGAACTCAAGCCATGAGCAGCATGAGATGAAACATGTAATACAGTTTCTGGTGCTGGTGCTTCTTGTGTGTCCAAGTCAGGGTCCTCAAAGTCTGTCACAAATATCACATCTGAGTTATCAACTTCCTGATTTAACAGTGCCTGAATCTGTGCTTTCTGGCTCATCTTACACACCTGTCTATGCTCTGGAACCCATGGTTCCCTACACTTGTAGCAGACCTGGTTCTGCTTAGCTTGCTGGATAAGTGTACTTTTTACTAGAGGAGGTATTATTCTCGCAAGATGCTTGCTCAAAATTCACCTGTCTCTTCACTTGTGGGAAGTAAGGTTTTGTCTGCACCACTATAGGAGGTGGTTGTGCTTTTTCCATCCTCCTGGCATACCACACAGCAGTTTGCATGTCCTTGGGTTTGAAGCACTCTACATGACTTTTGATGTAGGGGTTTAAGCCAGCTATAAAACTAGTCACACAATATTCATTGGGAATTCCTGGGTTCTCCCTTCTCATGATGTTCATCAATTGCTCAAATTGTTCCAAATACCCTGTCACAGTTGTTACTTGCTTGACAGCATGAAAGGAAGTCACAATATCACAAACAGATTGTATGAGAATCTCTCACATAGCAAGGAACAGAATTTATGCCAAGCAATGTTACCAGGACCAAAACCAGTACCCCTCCACCATTGCACAACAGGTCCTTTCAAGTAAGATATTGCCAGCTCAGTCCTGTGCTCAAGAGGTGTCCTTGCAGCAGCAAAATATTGCTCCAAATTCTGTATCCAAGATTCAAGATCATCTCCTTCAAATTCTACCATGTTGAGCTTACCAGGTTTTACAGTAAGAGGACTTCTTCTACTGTCCATTGGAGTAGTAACTCTTCTTCTATAGTTGTTATCATAACCTTCAATCTCCTGCAATTCTTCCCCTTGAACAGCCTGCACAGCTATAGCATTCTGACCCATGCCCTCACCTTTGTTAATGCCAAAGTTTGGATGCCTGTAAGGTTGCTTTAAAGTACCATCCATGTTTAGTTCTCTTCCTGACTGATCCCTTAGAACTGCTGTACCAAATCCTCCCACAATAGCTTTTTCAGGCATAGTAACAGAAGGTGGTGTATCTGCTACTAGTTCTTTTGGGCGCCCTGGGACAATCATAGGTGATCCTCCAGGGTTATCTTTTTGCACAACTCCTCCCTGTACTGATGCATGATCAGCTGCATCATCTTTACCAGGATAAGGGTCAAGTAACAACCTCCTGAAATTATCTTGGATCTTGTCAAAAAAATTCTGCATGGTGATGAAATTCTTGTTCACTGTTTCCTGGAACTGGTGGAATTCCTTTCTATCATCATCTCTTTCCTGCCTTAGTGACTTCAGGTCTAACTCTAATGATTCCAGCTGCAGATCAGCAGTTGTGGCCGGATCTGCTACTCCAGCCATGATCACACACGAACTGCTTCAAAGGGAGGGAAAAGGGAGGGACTTTACCTTATCCACGTTGCTCACACCGCCTCCAGCAACTTCCTTGCTCTGGATCAATCTCCACACCTGGGGTTTTACCACTGAAGCAGGGTGCTCCAGCAACCAGGACGAAGACCCAGCAACATCTGTCTCCCGATCTGAGATCTATTCCTTTGCTGCGCCCGCCCCCGATCCGCCGAGGAAAGACTGGGCCTGTGGTACCAATTGTCAAGCTCAAGCTAACTAGGAACAGAGAAGATCACGAATAGAGAAGCAAGAGATCAAAACCGAGGGGAATCGCGAGGGAATTTGGGATTTTACTGAGGGAGGAATGGTAATGTAGCTCACCACCGGCGGCTAGGGTTCTACCCCGAATTACAATAAGCATAAAGTTGGCAAATGGAAATTACATGGCTTTATAGCCAGAGGAGGAGAGGAACGCGCGCGGCGAGCAGGCGAGGGACGCGCGACCGACGAGGGGTTTTGTCGGAATTTCCACAGTGCACTTTAGGCTGCAGCCATTGTATCGACGATTGACGATAGATAACGCTTCAGACAGGATCATCAGTGCATTAAACTTCAGGTGTTTCTTCAGAGAGCCTTACGCATACCCCTGCGATGCTCCAACGGCCCAAGAAGCTATTCTGCAGAACCAGCGTTGCTACGTCACAGCATTAACGATGCCCCGTCAATGCCCCGAGAAGCTCCACTACAAAATTGATGATGTTTCGATGGCCCGGCGATGCTCTGACGACATGGGAAGCTTCACTGCAGCACCGATGATTTTTCGGCGGTCCGGCCAGGCTCCGGCGACCCTCCAACGACCCTCCAACGACCCAAGAAGCCCCACTGCATCACCGATGATGTTTCCGTGGCCCCATGATGCTTCGTGACCCGAGAAGCTCCCGTGCAGCATACCGATGATGTTTCAGTGGCCCCACGATGCTCCGACGACCCGAGAAGCTTCCTTCCAGCACCGGTGATGTTTCGGCGCCCCGACGATGCTCCGGCGACCCGAGAAGCTCCACTGCAGCACCGGTGATGCTCCGGCGACTCGAGAAGCTCCACTGCAGCACCGGTGATGCTCCGGCGACCCGAGAAGCTCCCTTGTAGCACCGGTGATGCTCCGGCGGACCGACGATGCTCCGGCGACCCAAGAAGCTCCACTGCAGCACCGGTAGTATATTTTGGCGGCACGATGATGCTCTGACGACCCGGGAAGCTCCCTTGCACCACCGATGATGTTTGTTGGGGAACGTCGCATGGGAAACAAAAATTTTCCTACGCGCACGAAGACCTAGTTTCAGCGCCCCAACGATGCTCCAGCGACCCGAGAAGCTCCACTACAACACCGATGATGTTTCGACGGCCTGACGATGCTACGGCGACCCAAGAAGCTCCCTTGCAGCATTGGTGATGTTTTGGCGAACCAACGATGCTCCGACGACCGGAGAAGCTCCGTTGCAGCACTGATGATGTTTCGGCGCCCCGACGATGCGCCGGCGACCCAAGAAGCTTCACTGCAGGATTGGTGATGTTTCGGCGGCCTGACGATGCTCCGGTGACCCGAGAATCTCCACTGCAACACCTGTGATGTTTGGGCGGCCCGAGAATGCTCCGACGACCCGAAAAGCCCCACTGCAGTACCGGTGATGTTTTGATAGACCGACGATGCTCCGTCGCAGCACCGGTGATGCAACGATGGTTCAGCAATGCAATGTCGCAGCACCGGTGATGCAACGATGGTTCAACAATGCTCTGTCGCAGCACCAGTGATGGTCCCATGACTCAACGGTGCTTCAAGTCTCTGCCCAACTCGCTCAGCACTCGGTGTCCTAGCAACCAGAAATAAGCTCACCCACCATGTGTCCCCATCGCGGCACAGGTTGCAGCGTCCATGGCTAGTTTCCAACAGCCGCTCGGCGGCCCTTCGCAGGATCGTCGATCTCCATTGCAACGGTCACACGTCGCACCCCAGGCTAGCAGCAATCACTTAAGACTGCCCTTGTTTTTTCTAAGCAATTGTACGGAAGCTGCTTGTTGAAAACTGTGTTGATAATAATACATCACTAGCATCTTCACTCATCCATTGTTGAGTCTCTGCAAGGAGAAAACGCATACCACAACAAAAAATAAAAATATTACAAATAATGCAACAACAACAGTGAACCAACTGGATAGAAAACCACACTATCTCTGCATTGGCTACTACTTGATGAAACAACATTGCTAGATAAAATGCTAGTACCTCTAAGAAAAAAAGCACTGTCTAGACAGAAACATACAAAAGAGGTAAGCCTGCAGGTGAAACAGAGCTTGTAATAAATCATTATCACATTATCTAGCACACCATGCATGTAATCATAAGCCTTATTTTTGACAAAAAGGAGTCCTAGAAAAATGAACAAAAACCACTAGAGTCTGTTCTGCAATAAAACACCGCTCCCCACTTGCGTAGAATCAAGCCCATGACTAGAAAAAAGAAAGCAAAAAGCACATCCGAGTCTGGAAAACTAACATTCCTGCTGCTGCCTACAATTGCGGATCTGAAAATGAATAAAAATAAATAATGCTAGACTGTTAGGCTGACATGCATGTTCTAACTAAAGGCCATGGTGGTTATGGGGTTGAGCGTGACCCCCGCGTCGTCGCTCCTGGCGACTCGGGGGCGAACCCTCCCGCCGCCGCGAGCCCCCTCTCCGCCCTCCCACCCGCTTCGCCGCTATCAGAGGGGACGCCGACGAAGCTGCACACGCCCCGGGGATGGCGGCGGTGGGGCCCCTATGGCTCTGGCGGCGGGATCTCGGGATCTGGCTCTGGCGGAGGGATCTCGGGCTTTGTCGGTGTTGGCCCGCGGGCTCTGGTGCTGCGGGATCTCGCCCACCCGGGCTGCCATGGAGGATGCGGGGCGCGCGACCAGTAGGGAGCGGCGGCTGAGCGCGTGTGCGGTGGCAGGGGCGTTGTCTGCGGCAACCACGGTTTCGGTGGTGTCGGCTCCGGTTAGGGGGCAGTGCACCTGGTTATGGTCAGCCGGCGGTGGCTGCTATGGCGGCCGGCGGCGCCAGATCTGGCCGCTGTCCTCCGGCCCTCATCTGTGGGCCTCTCTCCTGCGGACTTGGCGGTGTCGTTGTTTGCCAGAGCCTTACATGCGTGTGAAGCCGGTGGAGGAGATTCAGATTGGGGGAAACCCCTTGGTTGGCCCAGGCCGGCCTCGCCGACGACGACGCTCAAGGGCGCCGTTTTTCTTTTTGAAGACGTCGGTATACATCTGCTCCTTTGCTCCCCCTCCTTGCCTCTCGAGTGAAAACCCTAACTCCGGTGGGTGGCAGCAGCGTCCTTGACGTCGTGACCTTCCTGAAGGCGTCGCCTTGAGGGCTGAGTGGTGGTGGGCACTGTGTGGGTCCTGAATGGTTGCTGGTGGTGGGCTCTGCTTCGGGGGAAACCCTAGGATCTGGTCTTCCATATCGGAGGATGGCAGTACTGTGGTGTCGTTTCTCTTTTGGGAGCATCGTTGGTGGAGCAGCGCTGGCGAACTGAGGCAGGAGGTGGAGCGGCTTCGTCTTGCACGGAAATTCGGTGGTGCTGTTAAGTCATGCTTGGCCGACAGGTGCTACGCTGAGTCATGCCTGGTTGGCAGGTGCTACGCAGGGCAGATCTCCCGGAGTTTTCGCAACTGGACGGTTGAGCGTAGGGCGGTGGCGCCATTGGGCGCCATGGTGGCGTCGACGGATGATTGGACTGGCAAGGGTGATGCAGATCTCTTTCCTGAAGATGGGTCAATGGTTCGAGGATGATGGCGACTGGTAAAACATGTGCGTGAGGTGTGCGTTTTAGGTGTGCTCCACTGGCTGTTGTTCCCGATACGTTATGTGGATGGATTGGAAACAACACGTGTTTTAGATATGTGGAGTGAGAGCACTCCATATTATCGAGTTTGTAGGTGTGAGTGGTGGCTTTGGGTGGATTGATGTATACTCTTGTTAGACCTTTGTGGAATAATTAATAAGATGACTGCATGCATCGATTGATGCAGAGGCCGGGGGTTTGACCTCCTTTAAAAAAATAACTCAGTAGTCTGTATGAAGCACCAGTCCTAGTCTGAAGAACAACAACATTATTGTTGCTTTTTTGAAAACGAGGACAACATTCTGCTGCTGTGAAACCCCAGACCACACCTTTGTCACAGTGGATTGCTGCGCTGGCCGTTGATTTGCAGATATGAAACGAAGCAAATCCGCCACACACGCATGATCTATGCATCACTCCCGCTCCGGTCTAATCGTACCTGAACTAAACTGTCCCGGCGAGCCCCTCCTGTTGGAAATATGCCCTAGAGGCAATAATAAATTAGTTATTATTATATTTCTTTGTTCATGATAATCGTTTATTATCCATGCTATAATTGTATTGATTGGAAACACAATACTTGTGTGGATACATAGACAAAACACTGTCCCTAGTAAGCCTCTAGTTGACTAGCTCGTTGATCAAAGATGGTCAAGGTTTCCTGGCCATAGGCAAGTGTTGTCACTTGATAACGGGATCACATCATTAGGAGAATCATGTGATGGACTAGACCCAAACTAATAGACGTAGCATGTTGATCGTGTCATTTTGTTGCTACTGTTTTCTGCGTGCCAAGTATTTATTCCTATGACCATGAGATCATATAACTCACTAACACCGGAGGAATGCTTTGTGTGTATCAAACGTCGCAACGTAACTGGGTGACTATAAAGATGCTCTACAGGTATCTCCGAAGGTGTTAGTTGAGTTAGTATGGATCAAGACTGGGATTTGTCACTCCGTGTGACGGAGAGGTATCTCGGGGCCCACTCGGTAATACAACATCACACACAAGCCTTGCAAGCAATGTAACTTAGTGTAAGTTACGGGATCTTGTATTACGGAACGAGTAAAGAGACTTGCCGGTAAACGAGATTGAAATAGGTATGCGGATACTAACGATCCAATCTCGGGCAAGTAACATACCGAAGGACAAAGGGAATGACATACGGGATTATATGAATCCTTGGCACTGAGGTTCAAACGATAAGATCTTCGTAGAATATGTAGGATCCAATATGGGCATCCAGGTCCCGCTATTGGATATTGACCGAGGAGTCTCTCGGGTCATGTCTACATAGTTCTGGAACCCGCAGGGTCTGCACACTTAAGGTTCGACGTTGTTTTATGCGTATTTGAGTTATATGGTTGGTTACCGAATGTTGTTCGGAGTCCCGGATGAGATCCAGGACGTCACGAGGAGCTCCGGAATGGTCCGGAGGTAAAGATTGATATATAGGAAGTCCTGTTTTGGTCACCGGAAAAGTTTCGGGCTCATCCGTAGTGTACCGGGAGTGCCGGGAGGGGTGCCGGGGACCATCGGGAGGGGTGTCACGCCCCAAGGGGTCTCATGGGCTATGGGAAGAGATAAACCAGCCCCTAGTGGGCTGGAATAAGTTCCCACTAAGGCCCATAAGGTTTGAGAAGGAAAAAAACACAAGGTGGAAAGAGTTTCCAAGTGGGAAGGTGGAATCCTACTCCAAGTAGGATTGGAGTAGGACTCCTCCACCTCCAATTTCGGCCAACCCTTGAGGGTTTGAGGCTGCCTCTTCCCTCCCCCTCCATCCTATATATACTAAGGTATTAGGGCTGATTTGAGACAACTTTTTGCCACGGCAGGCCGACCACATACCTCCATAGTTTTTCCTCTAGATCGCGTTTCTGCGGAGCTCGGGCGGAGCCCTGCTGAGACGAGATCATCACCAACCTCCGGAGCGCCGTCACGCTGCCGGAGAACTCTTCTACCTCTCCGTCTCTCTTGCTGGATCAAGAAGGCCGAGATCATCGTCGAGCTGTACGTGTGCTGAACGCGGAGGTGCCGTCCGTTCGGTACTAGATCGTGGGACTGATCGCGGGATTGTTCGCGGGGCGGATCGAGGGACGTGAGGACGTTCCACTACATCAACCGCGTTCTCTAACGCTTCTGCTGTACGATCTACAAGGGTACGTAGATCACTCATCCCCTCTCGTAGATGGACATCACCATGATAGGTCTTCGTGCGCGTAGGAAAATTTTTGTTTCCCATGCGACGTTCCCCAACACCTCCGACATACAATCGTCGCATCGTCAGCCCCCTCCCCCTACCCCAAGAGTGCCTCTCGTCGAAACCTAGCATTTCAATTGGTTTTAGGGGCAGGTGGAAAAAATACCTGAGCGTAGTGCCTGAATCGATGCTCTCAGTCGCCGCCGTGCCCGCCTACACTTGCCGTCGTCGCCATGGCTTTGCCATTCTGGATGCTCACCGTCGCCCCGCATTGCCTCTCGCATCACCTGGATCTGACGCCTTTGCTTAGCTTTGCTGTAAGTGAGACATTGCATGGTTGGTTCAAGTAAAGAGTTTTCCTTGACTGTCCTAGTATCGACTATGGGGACCACCGCGCGCCCAGCTAAATCCGGCCAGGGGATTTGACGGCTCTCCGCACGGCTGATGTACGCTATAAAATTAGCCGCCTGATTTGAAGGATTTTCCAAAACAAAAAGCTTCGAAAAAAATAATACCCAATAGGGCCTCAGTTGCTAAAATTTCTGCAACACGGCCTCTCTTGCAAAAGTTCCTGCAACATAAACTTTATTGTAAAAGTTTCTGCAACATGATATCTGTTGTAGAAGTTTTTATAACACTATTTGCAATTTTAAGAATGATTATGTGCCCACCCATGGCCTCGCTAGAGCTCGCGCGCTGCGACTGATGTGCCCGCCCGTGGCCTTGCCGGAGCTCGCGGGCGGGTGCAAGCATGGAGGAATTGGGAATGTAGCAGAGGGTCGTATGGATGAGGGGGATATTGGATACTGAGAGAAGATTCCAGTTGCTGCAATCCAACGATGCCATGTGCATTAGATGGCTCGTGATGTGATCAGTCGGACGTCTAGCATCGTCCAATAAAACACCATTGGAACACCCATATCAGCTTTTTTTTCTTCTCTTTTTGTGAATCACAGCACACTTTATTGCAGAAATTCAATGTTTACAAGGATACTAAATGAGCAGGTGATGCATCAAACCATACATGCCGACCTAGATCGAGAGACATAGCCATACAAGCTAGTCTATGAGGCTCCCCATTACATTCGCAGTCTTCATGACTAAAACGACATGTCCTAAATAATTGGTTTCGCTCTTTGATCTCTTGAAACACCACGCAATGTCCATCGAGGTTCTTTCGCCCTTCTATTTCACGGTCGACTTTCACACACTTAGTAGCCACATGTATTCTTTCCTTGCCTATATCGACACTTGCTAGTGCTTCTCGACAAGCTAGTGCCTCCAAGGTTTCTGCATCTGTGATGTCCTCAAACACGACTATCCAGGCCCCGTGGAAGTGCCCACGTTCATTGCGGCAGACGCCCCTACGGCTCCTCTGAACCACGTCTTTGCCACGGCTTCATCAACATTGATCTTGCAATGTCCTGTTAGGGGCGAAATCCACCGAGGCATTGTCCTGGTTAGCGCATGTCCCGGCTTAGCCTTCACCTCTAGCCCCTTAATCTCCTCCAAATATCTGCTAATTAATAGATGCGTCGACAACGGGCTCTGAAATTCGTGTTCATGAATAGCTCTACACCTTGCATACGATATTGCCCATAGTGTAATCAGTACCTCGACAAATTTCTCGTTGGACAAGGTCTCGCTCATCCTGAATAACCATAGTTTTGCATCCGATAGTTCATATTGGAGAAAATTTTGCAACAGAGGTCCTGTGACGGATATTTTACAAATATCAGCTGACCGACACATAGCTTGCCCCGAAACGTAATGCTCTATCCAAAAATAGCACTCTGTCCTAGTGGCTTGGACTTGTTGAAGCATAGGAACGCCATTGTCTTCAATGGCGCGTCGCATTCCCTTGGCACAGTGCTGGAGCAGATCAAAGCGGAATGCGAAAACTTGAGGGCAACAGCATTACTGCGGGAGGAAAGATCACTCCTATTTAGGATGGGTCAGTCGACTATTAGCGAGTACTCCCTCTGTTTCTAGATATAAGCATTTCTAGTGATTTCACTACGGATTACATACGAAACAAAATGAATGAATCTACATGTTGGGGAACGTACTAATAATTCAAAAAATTGCCTACGTCACACAAGGATCTATCTAGGAGAAACCAGCAACGAGCAAAGGGGTAGAGCATCTTCATATCGTTGAAGATCACATAGCGGAAGCGTTACTATGAACGTGGTCAATGGAGTCGTACTTGCAACGATTCAAATCGTGGAAGATCCGATACGAACACCGAACGTACGGTGTATCCGCGTTCAACACACCTACAACCCGGGGACGTCTCCTCCTTCTTGATCTAGCAAGGAGGGAGGAGAAGTTGAGGGAGAACTCCGGCAGCACGACAACGTGGTGGCGGTGGAGTATGTGGCTCTCCGGCACGGCTTCACGAAGCACCACGCAGGAGGAGAAAGAGGTGGAGAGGTAGGGCTACGCCATAGGTGATCTCATCATGTGTATTGCAGCCCTCCCAATCCTCCAATATATATAGGAGGGAGGGAGAGGGGGTGCGCCACTGATACGTCCATTTTGCATCATGCTTTCATGTTGTTATTTATCGCTTTCTGGGCTGTTGTTACACTTCACGGTACAATACTTATGCCTTTTCTCTCTTATTTTGCAAGGTTTACATGAAGAGGGAGAATGCCGACAGCTGGAATTCTGGCCTGAAAAAGGAGCAAGTTTGAGATGCCAATTCTGCGCAACTCCAAAAGCCGTGAAAATCAACGTGTATTTTTTTGGGATTTATAAAATATACTTGGCCGAAGAAGTGCCAGAGGGGCGCCAGCAAGTAGCCACAAGCCTGCTTGGCGTGGCCACCCCTTGGCCGCGCCGAGGGGGCTTGTGAGCTCCCTGCTGGCCCACTTCCCCCCTCTTTTGCTACAAGAAGGGTTTCGGTCTGGAAAAAATCAGGAGGAGGCTTTTTGGAGGATTCGCCGCCGCCACGAGTCGGAACTTGAGCAGACCCAATCTAGAGCTCCGGCAGGACGATCGTGCCGGGGAAACTTCCCTCCCGGAGGGGGAAATTGTTGCCATCGTCATCACCAACACACCTCTCATCGGAGGGGACTCATCACCATCAACATCTTCATCAGCACCATCTCATCTCCAAACCCTAGTTCATCACTTGTAACCAATCTCCGTCTCGTGACTCCGATTGGTACTTGTAAGGTTGCTAGTAGTGTTAATTACTCCTTGTAGCTGATGCTTGTTGGATTACTTGGTGGAAGAGTTTATGTTCAGATCTTTGATGCTACTCATTACCTCTCTGGTCATGAATATGATTATGCTTTGTGAGTAGTTACTTTTGTTCCTCAGGACATGGGATAAGTCATACTATAAGTAGTCATGTGAATGTGGTATTCGTTTGATATTTTGATGTCTTGTATGTTGTTTTTCCTCTAGTGGTGTTATGTGAACGTCGACTACATAAGACTTCACCATTATGTGGGCCTAGAGTAAGGCATTGGGAAGTAGTAAGTAGATGATGGGTTTCTAGAGTGACACAAGCTTAAACCCTAGTTTATGTGTTACTTCGTAAGGGGCTGATTTGGATCCACTTGTTTAATGTATGGTTAGACATTGTCTTAATTCTTCTTTCGTAGTTGCGGATGCTTGCGATAGGGGTTAATCATAAGTGGGATGCTAGTCCAAGTAAGGGCAGTACCAAAGCGCCGGTCCACCCACATATCAAACTATCAAAGTAACGAACGTGAATCATATGAACATGATGAAAACTAGCTTGACAGAATTTCCCATGTGTCCTCGGGAGCGTTTTACCTCCTATAAGACTTTGTCCAGGCTTGTCCCTTGCCACTTTGCTGCACCGTTGTTACTTTTGTTGCTTTCTACTTGCTACAAATCATCTTGCCACACAACCACTTGTTACCGATAATTTCAGTGCTTGCAGATATTACCTTGTTGAAAACCACTTGTTAGATCCTTCTGCTCCTCGTTGGGTTTGACACTCTTACTTATCGAAAGGACTACAACAGATCCCCTATACTTGTGGGTCATCAAGAAACTTTTTTGGCGCCGTTGCCGGGGAGTGAAGCTCCTTTGGTAAGGAAACATTTATATAACATGCTGAAATTTATTGTCACTTGTTGCTATGGAAACTAATCATTTGAGGGGCTTGTTCAGGGTATCTTCACCTCGAACGGAAGCACAAAGAGTTGCTCCTCAACCTGCTGTACCTACTAAAAATATGTGCTATGAATTTCCTTCGGGTATGATTGAGAAACTGCTGGCTAATCCTTTCACACGAGATGGAACATCACATCCAGACTTGCATCTAATCTATGTAGATGAAGTTTGTGGTTTATTTAAGCTTGCAGGTTTGCCCGAGGATGAGGTCAAGAAGAAGGTCTTTCCCTTATCTTTGAGGGATAAGGCGTTGACATGGTATAGGCTATGTGATGATACTGGATCATGGAACTACAATCGGTTGGAATTGGAATTTCATCAAAAGTTTTATCCTATGCATCTAGTACATCGTGATCGGAACTATATTTATAATTTTTGGGCTCGTGACAGAGAAAGCATCGCTCAAGCTTGGGGGAGGGTTAAATCAATGTTATATTCATGCCCCAACCATGAGCTCTCGAGAGAAATTATCATTCAGAACTTCTATGCTCGGCTTTCTCATGATGATCGCACCATGCTTGACACTTCTTGTACCGGTTCTTTTCTGAAGAGAGATATTGACTTCAAATGGAATTTATTGGAGAGAATTAAACGCAACTTTGAAGATTGGGAGCTTGATGAAGGTAAGGAGTTAGGTATGAATTTCAAGTTTGATTGCGTTAAATCCTTCGTTGAAACAAATACTTTTTGTGATTTTAGCGCTAAGTATGGACTTGACTCTGAGATAGTAGCTTCATTGTGTGAATCATTTGCTGCTCATATTATCTCCCCAAAGAGAAGTGGTTTAAATATCATCCTACCTTAGAAGTCAATGTAGTTAAACCGAATCCAGTTGAAGAGAAAGTCATTGCCTATAATGATCCTATTGTTCCCAATGCTTGCATTGAGAAACCACCTTTCCCTGTTAGGATAAAGGATCATTCTAAAGCTTCAACTCTGATACGTAGAGGCTACATTAGAACACCTACACCCGCTGAGCAAATTAGAGTTGAACCTAGTATTGCTATTATCAAAGATCTCCTGTCCGACACTCTTGATGGACATGATATTCACTTATGTGAAGATGCTGCTAGAATTGCTAAACCACACGTTAGAGACAAACATTGGCCTATTGTTGGCACGCCCGTTGTTTCTGTTAAGATAGGAGATCATTGTTATCATGGTTTATGTGACGTGGGTGCTAGTGTTAGTGCAATACCTCAATCCTTATATGATGAATTCAAAGACGAGATTGCACCTATTGAGATAGAGCCTATTAATGTCACTATTCTACTTGCCAATAGAGATACTATCTGCCCTGTGGGAATTGTTAGGGATGTTGAAGTCTTGTGTGGTAAAACGAAGTATCCTGCTGATTTCCTCGTTCTTGCTACCACTCAAGATAGCTTTTGTCCCATCATATTTGGCAGACCTTTTCTCAATACTGTCAATGCTCATATTGACTATGAGAAGCAAACTGTCACTGTTGGCTTTGAAGGTGTGTCACACGAGTTCAATTTCTCCAAGTTTGGTAGACAACCTCATGAAAAAGAGTTGCCTAGTAAGGATGAAACTATTGCCTTAGCTTCTATTGCCGTGCCTCCTACTGATCGTTTGGAGCAATACTTGCTTGAGCATGAAAATGATATGCACATGGATGAAAGGGATGAGATAGATAGAGTTGTCTTAGAACAATATCCTATCCTTAAGAATAATTTGCCTGTTGAACTGCTTGGGGATCCACCCCCACCAAAGGGTGATCTTGTGTTCGAGCATAAACAGTTGCCAGATACTCTTAAGTATGCTTATCTTTATGAAAAAGAGATATATCCTGTTATTATTAGTGCTAGCCTCTCAGAGCATGAAGAAAAGAAGTTACTAAAAACTCCGAGGAAGAACCGTGCTGCTATTGGATATACTCTTGATGATCTTAAGGGCATTAGTCCCACTCTATGCCAGCACAAGATTAAAACCGATCCTGATTCCAAACCAGTTGCTGAACATCAAAGGAGATTAAATCCTAAGATGAAAGAGGTAGTAAGAAAAGAAATACCAAAGCTCCTGGAAGCGGGTATTATCTATCCTGTTTCTCATAGTGATTGGGTGAGTCCGGTGCATTGCGTCCCTAGGAAGGGAGGCATTACCGTTGTCCCTAATGATAAGGATGAATTGATCCCACCGAGGATTATTACTGGCTATAGGATGGTGATCGAATTTAGGAAATTGAATAAAGCCACTAGGAAAGATCATTACCCTTTGCCTTTTATCGACCAAATGCTAGAAAGACTGTCTAAACACACACACTTATGCTTTCTAGACGGTTATTCTGGTTTCTCCCAAATACCAGTTGCACAATCTGATCAGGAGAAAACCACTTTCACCTTCCCTTTCGGTACCTTTTCTTATAGACGTATGCCTTTTGGCTTATGTAATGCACCTGCTACCTTTCAAAGATGTATGATGGCTATATTCTCTGACTTTTGTGAAAAGATTGTTGAGGTTTTCATAGATGACTTCTCCGTTTACGGGTCTTCTTTTGATGATTGCCTCAGCAACCTTGATCGGGTCTTGCAGAGATGTAAAGACACCAATCTTGTCTTGAATTGGGAGAAGTGCCACTTTATGGTTAATGAAGGCATCATCTTAGGACATAAAATTTCTGAAATAGGTATTGAAGTCGATAAGGCTAAGGTTGATGCAATCGAGAAAATGCCATACCCCACAGATATCAAACGTATAAGAAGTTTCCTTCATCATGCTGGTTTCTATAGAAGGTTCATTAAAGACTTCTCTAAGATTTCTAGGCCTCTTACCAATCTCTTGCAAAAGGATATTCCTTTTGTTTTTGACGATGATTGTGAGGAAGCCTTCAAAATACTTAAGAAGGCTTTGATAACTGCACCTATTGTTCAACCGCCTGATTGGAACTTACCTTTTGAAATCATGTGTGATGCTAGTGATTATGCTATTGGTGATGTCCTAGGGCAAAGAGTTGATAAGAAGTTGAATGTTATTCACTATGCTAGTAAAACTCTAAACAGTGCCCAGAGAAACTATGCTACTACGGAAAAGGAATTTTTAGCAGTCGTGTTTGCATGTGAAAAGTTCAGGTCTTACATAGTTGATTTCAAAGTTACTATTCACACTGATCACGCTGCTATTAAGTACCTCATGGAGAAGAAAGACGCTAAACCTAAACTTATCAGATGGGTTCTCTTGCTACAAGAATTTTATTTGCACGTTGTTGACAGGAAGGGTGCTGATAACCGCGTAGCAGATAACTTGTCTAGGTTGGAGAACGTTCTTGATGACCCACAACCTATTGATGATAGCTTTCCCAATGAGGAATTGAATGTCATCAATACTTCATGTAGTGCACCGTGGTATGCTGATTATGCAAACTATATCATTGCCAAATATATACCACCTAGTTTCACATACCAGCAAAAGAAGAAATTCTTCTTTGACTTGGGACATTACTTTTGGGATGATCCTCACCTTTATAAGGAAGGAGTAGATGGTGTTATTAGACGTTGTGTACCTGAACATGAACAGGGACAGATCCTACAGAAGTGTCACTCCGAGGCCTACGGAGGACACCATGCGGGAGATAGAACTGCACACAAGGTATTGCAATCAGGTTTCTACTGGCCCACTCTCTTCAAGGATTGCCGTAAGTTTGTCTTGTCTTGTGACGAATGTCAAAGAATAGGTAATATCGGTAAATATCAGGAAATGCCTATGAATTATTCACTTGTCATTGAACCATTTAATGTTTGGGGCTTTGATTATATGGGACCTTTTCCAAAATCCAACGGGTATACTCATATCCTAGTTGTTGTTGATTACGTCACTAAGTGGGTAGAAGCTATACCAACTAGTAGTGCTGATCACAACACCTCTATCAGGATGCTTAAGGAAGTTATTTTCCCTAGATTTGGAGTCACTATATATCTAATGACCGACGGTGGTTCACATTTCATTCATGGTGCTTTCCGTAAAACGCTTGCTAAGTACGATGTCAACCATAGAATTGCGTCCCCCTATCACCCTCAGTCCAGTGGTCAAGTAGAGCTAAGCACTAGAGAGATTAAACTAATTCTGCAAAAGACTGTCAACAGGTCTAGAAAGAATTGGTCTAAGAAGCTCGATGATGCACTGTGGGCTTATAGAACTGCCTATAAGAATCCCATGGGCATGTCTCCGTACAAAATGGTGTACGGTAAAGCATGTCATTTACCTCTTGAGCTAGAGCATAAAGCTTATTGGGCAATCAAAGAGCTCAACTTTGATTTCAAACTTGCTGGTGAGAAGAGGTTATTTGATATTAGCTCACTTGATGAATGGAGAACTGAGGCATATGAAAATGCTAAGTTGTTCAAAGAAAAGGTTAAGAGGTGGCATGATAAGAGGATACAAAAGCGTGATTTCAATGTAGGTGATTATGTCTTGCAATATAATTCTCCTTTAAGATTTTTTGCAGGCAAGCTTCTCTCTAAATGGGGAGGTCCCCATATTGTTGAGGAAGTATATCGTGCCTGTGCTATCAAGATCAACAACACGGAAGGTAATTGTCCGAGAGTGGTAAATGGGCAGAGAATCAAGCATTATATCTCAGGTACTCCCATAAATGTTGAAAGCAATATTATCAATACCATAACTCCGGAAGAATACCTAAGGGATATTTATCAGCCTGTTTCAGACTCCAAAAACGAAGAGGTATGTGATTCGGTAAGAAAACAGACTCCAAAACTTTTCCAGTAGGAATTTTTCTCCGTTTTGGAATATTTGAAAAATAGAAAAAATTGAAGTAGTCCGGAAAGCGCACGATGAGGCGACAAGCCTGCCAGGCGCGGGCCACCCCCTGGACGCGCCTGGGGGGCTTGTGTCCACCTCGTGTGCCTCCCGGACTCCATTTTCATGCGGAGTACTCCTTCTGGTCTGAAAAAAATCATTATATATTCTCCCGAAAGGTCTGACCCTCGTATCACGCAAATTTCCTCTGTTTTCGTTTCGAGCCTGTTTTCTGCCGCAGATTTAGGGCAAGATGTCTTCTGAGGATTCAGAGGGGAGAGCTATGTGGCTGATTACCTTGCTAACCCAAAGGTCTATGGGGACTTGGATCCTTATGGCTGGACCACTGATGATGAAAAAGATTATGATCCCAAGGGGAAGGAACAAACAAGTTCCGATGAGGAGGAGGCTCCTCTACCTCAACCTGGACACACTCATGTGGAGTTCAAGAAGTCGAGCCTCCCTGACTCAAGGAAGAAACTAAGACTTTGTTTATCCCTTCTAGTTTCTTGTAGGAGAGTAAGCAGGAATTATGCCAAAGGGTGTTGAGGCTTGAAGAGGAAAATGATGATCTGAGGGAGTAGAATTTTATGCTCAAGTGGAAATTAAACAAGTTCAAGACCTCTGCAACAACTCCACCACCATCACCTCCAAAGGAAGACAACTGAGCATGGGTATGGGCAATCCCCTTAGCTTATGCCAAGCTTGGGGGAGTTGCCCCGGTATCGTATCACCATCACATCTTTTGCCTTTACCTTTGTTTTAGTTTGTTCCTTTTCAGTTTTCTCTTTCTCTAGTAGATTAAAGGTCTTAGTGTTTTAGGCTTGAGTTTTGCTTTGTGTCACCCCCGATGTATTCGAGCTCGTGAGCCATATAATAAAGAGTGTCTTAGTTGAAGGGCCTTGCCTCATGCCATGATCAATTGAATGAGAAAAGAACAAAAGCATGAAAGATCATGCAATGATCTTATGGAAGTGATGGCTTCACATATAAACAGAATGATGATTGAAACTTGTTGAGGGTAGACACTAGACCTTGGTCATTGTTGCAACTAATAGGAAGTGATAAAGAAGGAGAGGTTCACATATAAATATATCATCTTTGCACCATCTATGATTGTGAACACTCACTAAACTATTACATGCTTAGAAGTAGATGTTGGACAAGGAAGACAACATAATGAATTGTGTTTGCTTGATTCCGAACAATGTTATATGACTAGAGATCCCTTAGCATGTGACGATTGCTTCCACCTCATATTAGCCAAACCTCCCGCACCAAGTAGAGATACTACTTGTGCATCCATAAACCTTCAACCCAGTTTTGCCATGAGAGTCCACCATACCTACCTATGGATTGAATAAGATCCCTCAAGTAAGTCGTCATTGGTGCGAGCAATAAAAATTGCTCCCTAATATGTATGATTTATTAGTGTGTGGAAAATAAGCTTTGTACGAACCTGTGATGAGGAAGACATAAAAGCGATAGACTGCATAATAAAGTTCTTTATCACAGGAGGCAATATAAAGTGACGTTCCTCCGCACTAAGAGGACACGCATCCAAACCTCAAAAGTGCATGACAACCTCTGCTTCCCTCTGTGAAGGGCCTATCTTGTACCTTTACTTTTTTCCCTTGGAAAAGTCATGGTGATCCTCATCAATTCCTTATTCCGCCTTTATCTTGGCTAACGTCATATACTTGGGAAAGATCTATATTCATATGTCAACTTGGAAGTAAGTATTCATGAATTATTATTGTTGACATTACACTTGAGGTAAGCAGTTGGGAGGCGAAACTATAAGCCCCTATCTTTCAGTGTCTCCAGCTGAAACTTTGATCTCATGAGTACCACATGAGTTGTAGCAACTGTAGAGAATGAAAAGATGATTGAGTATGTGGATTTGCTTTACAAGCTCTTATTTGACTCTTTCTGATGTTGTGATAAATTGCAATTGCTTCATTGACTAAAGGCTATTGGTTGTTAATTCTCGGTAAGGTTCTTGATCCATACTTTACTTTGTGAAGGAATTATCACTTTAGCATCAGAATGGATATAATGATATTGCTGTTCTAATCATGATCATGATGCCTGCATGTTCGTATCTTGTTTTGTCGACACCTCTCTCTAAACATGTGTGGATATTTATTGATCTCGGCTTTCGCTTGAGGACAAGCAAGGTCTAAGCTTGGGGGAGTTGATACGTCCATTTTGCATCATGCTTTCATGTTGTTATTTATCGCTTTTTGGGCTGTTATTACACTTCACGGTACAATACTTATG
The DNA here is from genome assembly GCF_904849725.1 of Hordeum vulgare subsp. vulgare. Classification (NCBI taxonomy): domain Eukaryota; kingdom Viridiplantae; phylum Streptophyta; class Magnoliopsida; order Poales; family Poaceae; genus Hordeum; species Hordeum vulgare. Next base: position 481,375,510 of record NC_058520.1, read on the forward strand.
CCTTTTCTCTCTTATTTTACAAGGTTTACATGAAGAGGGAGAATGCCGACAGCTGGAATTCTGGCCTAAAAAAGGAGCAAGTTTGAGATGCCTATTCTGCGCAACTCCAAAAGCCGTGAAAATCAACGTGGATTTTTTTGGGATTTATAAAAAGTACCGGGCCGAAGAAGTGCTAGAGGGGCACTAGCAGGTAGCCATAAGCCTGATAGGCGCGGCCACCCCCCTGGCCGCGCCTAGGGGGCTTGTGAGCTCCCTGCTGGCCCACTGGCCCCCCTCTTTTGCTACAAGAAGGGTTTCGGTCTGGAAAAAATCAGGAGGAGGCTTTCCGGAGGATTCGCCGCTGCCACGAGGCGGAACTTGAGCAGAACCAATCTAGAGCTCCGACAAGACGATCGTGTCGGGGAAACTTCCCTCCCGGAGTGGGAAATCGTCACCATCGTCATCACCAACACTCCTCTCATCGGAGGGGACTCATCACCATCAACATCTTCATCAGCACCATCTCATCTCCAAACCCTAGTTCATCACTTGTAACCAATCTCCATCTCGCGACTCCGATTGGTACTTGTAAGGTTGCGAGTAGTGTTAATTACTCCTTGTAGTTGATGCTAGTTGGATTACTTGGTGGAAGAGTTTATGTTCAGATCTTTGATGCTACTCATTACCTCTCTGGTCATGAATATGATTATGCTTTGTGAGTAGTTACTTTTGTTCCTCAGGACATGGGATAAGTCATACTATAAGTAGTCATGTGAATTTGGTATTCGTTTGATATTTTGATGTGTTGTATGTTGTTTTTCCTCTAGTGGTGTTATGTGAACGTCGACTACATAAGACTTCACCATTATGTGGGCCTAGAGTAAGGCATTGGGAAGTATTAAGTAGATGATGGGTTTCTAGAGTGACAGAAGCTTAAACCCTAGTTTATGTGTTACTTCGTAAGGGGCTGATTTGGATCCACTAGTTTAATGTATGGTTAGACATTGTCTTAATTCTTCTTTCGTAGTTGCGGATGCTTGCGATAGGGGTTAATCATAAGTGGGATGCTAGTCCAAGTAAGGGCAGTACCAAAGCGCCGGTCCACCCACATATCAAACTATCAAAGTAACGAACGCGAATCATATGAACATGATGAAAACTAGCTTGACAGAATTTCCCATGTGTACTCGGGAGCGTCTTACCTCCTATAAGATTTTGTCCAGGCTTGTACCTTGCTAAAAAAGGGATTGTGCCACTTTGCTGCACCGTTGTTACTTTTGTTGCTTGCTACTTGCTACGAATCATCTTGCCACACAACCACTTGTTACTGATAATTTCAGTGCTTGTAGATATTACCTTGCCGAAAACCACTTGTCAGATCCTTCTGCTCCTTGTTGGTTTCGACACTCTTACTTATCGAAAGGACTATGATAGATCCCCTATACTTTTGGGTTATCAGCCACCCCTAGGGAACCCTAGGTGGTGCGGTAGCCCAAGGAGGAGGAGGTGGAGGCGCCCTAGGTGCGTGGCTTGCCACCCAAGGCAGCCCCAACGCTTAGGGTTTTGCCTCCCTTGCGTCTTGGGCCTCCTCCCCATGGCGCACCAGACCACCAGGAGCTGGTTCCTCTCCCCTTTCAGCCTATGTGGCCCTCCGGGACAGGTGGACCCCCGGCACCCTTTTGGTGGTCCCGGTACAATATCGATAAACCCCGAATTTTTTCCAGCGACCAAAACTGGACTTCACATATATAAATCTTTTATCTCCGGACCATTCCGGGACTCCTCATGATGTCCGGGATCTCATCCGGGACTTCGAACAGCCTTCGGTAACCACATATACGATTCCCATAACAACTCTAGCATCACCAAACCTTAAGTGTGTAGACCCTACGGGTTCGGGAAACATGTAGACATGACCGAGACATCTCTCCGGCCAATAATCATTAGCGGGGTCTGGATATCCATGTTGGCTCCCACATGTTCCACTATGATTTCATCAGATGAACTACGATGTCGACGATTCACTCAATGCCGTATGCAATTCCCTTTGTCTATCAGTATGACACTTGCCCGAGATTCGACCATCGGTATCCCTATACCTTATTCAATCTCGTTAATGGCAAGTCTCTTTACTCATTCCATCACACATCATCCCATCGCTAACTCCTTAGTCACAATGAGCTCATTATGATGATGCATTACCGAGTGGGCCTAGAGATACCTCTCCGTCACACGGAGCGACAAATCCCAGTCTCGATTCGTACCAACCCAATAGACGCTTTCGAAGATACCTGTAGTGCACATTTATAATCACCAAGTTACGTTGTGACGTTTGGTACACCCACTAGTAGAAAAATGGCCCATTTGTGCCGGTTCCAGAGGCCCATTAGCCTCGGTTCTCGAACTGGGACTATAGCACAAAACCTTTATTCCCGGTTCGTAAGAATGGTCTCCATGTGGCCGCTGCGGCGAGCCCGGGCAGGAAGTTCTTTAGTCCCGGTTGGTCACACCAACTGGAACAACATGGCATCCACGCGTTAGCATCTGCCCAGAGCTAGGGTTTTTGTTTTTTTATCGGGCGGGGGGGGGGGGGTGGAGGGATAATTTATAGGTTTCATATTGTGCTAGCTAGCTAATAGAGAGAAGTGTCCTCTCTTTCTCCGTGCTTGGTCGACGCTAGCTACTATACATATAGAGAGAACATGACGCTAGCTAATAAGAAAATGAAGGAAACCATTTACAATACTTAACATCTTTTACAATGCCTAACATCATCTACCTAAGATCCAATCACAAATAGCTCGCATGGTATTCTCCGTCACTAGGTATGACGTGGTCAAGAAGGAATCCCGCCAATTCCTCTTTAATTGCTCGTATGCCATCATCTGATAGGGGTTCATCCCGCTTGTTCCAGATCTAATTTAAAGAAGGGGTCAATACATGCATATATATGAATAAACTCAACACAATTGATGGTAATATATAAAATAAAATTGTGAATATTATTTACGTACTTCAAATTGTTCGTTAGAGATGCCCCGCCCAGAGGTCGAGAGGCGAATGAACTCGCATACGTAGTATGCACATTTTTCAATCCCACCTACCTGGTACAAGCACTTTAGGAGAATATACGAAGTTCAATCAAACTGATAAGGAAGCATGGTAATGATATATTAATGAAAATTTGAATCAATTAGAGATGCGTGGAACGAGCTAGCTAGTACTACTAACTGGGGGGGGTGCGTAAATTGCAACTCTTTGGGTATACTGATACGTCTCCAACGTATCTATAATTTTTTATCGTTTCATGCTATTATCTTGTCAAACTTTGGATGTTTTGCATGCCTTTTATATATTTTTTGGGACTAACTTATTAACTCAGTGCCAAGTGCCAGTTCCTGTTTTTTCCACGGTTTTGACCCCTTTCACACGAGGATTTTGATCGGAGTCCAAACGGAATGAAACTGCCAAAAAGATTTTTTCCGAAACAGAAAAAGATCGGGAAGCCGGAGAATCAGGGCAGGGGGCCACCAGGGACCCCACAAGCCCTCATGGTGCGGCCAGGGGGGCCCGCGCCCTCCTGGATTATGGGCTCCCTGAGCCTCCTCTACAAGCACTTTTCCACCGCCGCAAGCTTCTGTCTCCGCAAGATCCCATCTGGGGCACGTTCTGGTGCCCTGCCGAAGGGGGGATTCAGATACGGAGGGCTTCTTCATCAACACCATGACCTCTCCGATGATGCGTGAGTACTTCCCCATAGACCTACGGGTCCATAGCTAGTAGCTAGATGGCTTCTTCTCTCTCTTGGATCTTCAATACAAAGTTCTCCATGATCTTCATGGAGATCTATCCGATGTAATCTTCTTTTGCGGTGTGTTTGTCGAGATCCGATGAATTGTGGATTTATGATCAGATTATCTATGAATCTTATTTGAGTTTCTTCTGATCTCTCTTATGCATGATTTCATATCCTTGTAATTCTCTTCGAGTTGTGGGTTTTGTTTGGCCAACTAGATCTATGATTCTTGCAATGGGAGAAGTGCTTGGTTTTGGGTTCATACCGTGCGGTGACCTCACCAAGTGACAGAAGGGGTAGCGAGGCACGTATCGTGTTGTTGCCATCAAGGGTAAAAAGATGGGGTTTTCATCATTGGTTTGAGTTTATCCCTCTACATCATGTCATCTTGCTTATGGCGTTACTCTGTTCGTCATGAACTTAATACACTAGATGCATGCTGGATAGTGGTCGATGTGTGGAGAAATAGTAGTAGATGCAGAAAGTATCGGTCTACTTGTCTCGGACGTGATGCCTATATGTATGATCATTGCCTTAGATATCGTGATGACTTTGCACGGTTCAATCAATTGCTCGACAGTAATTTGTTCACCCACCGTGATATTTGCTATTTTGAGAGAAGCCTCTAGTGAACACTATGGCTCCCCACTCTACTCCACACCATATTTTCAGCCTTACACTTTTTCTTCGTTGCAATTGCCGCCTTTAGATCTCACTTTGCAATCAATCTTGAAGGGATTGACAACCCCTTTACAGCATTGGGTGCAAGCTCTTTTGTGTTTGCGCAGGTACTTTGGACTTGACGGGATTCTCCCACTGGATCGATACCATGGTTCTCAAACTGAGGGAAATACTTACTGCTCCTGTGCTGCATCACCCTTTCCTCTTCAAGGGAAAAACCGACGCAAGCAAGAGAAGTAGCAAGAAGAATTCCTGGCGTTGCCGGGGAAGGACTTTTGTTGCCGTAGCAGAAGAATTTGTGGCGCCATTGCCGGGGAGGATCAAGTCAAGAACTCATCCAAGTAAGTGTCGCAAACTCATCTCTTGCATTTACTTTTTTGCCGCTCGTTTTCCTCTCCCCCACTTCTGAAAAACAAAAATTTACAAAAAAAATATTTGCCTTTTTCGTTTGCCCTCTTCTTCGTTTTCCTTTTTGTTCGCCCTTTTCTCTTGCTTGCTTTCTGTTCGCTTGTGTGCTATGTGCCTTCAATATGCTTGCATCTTTGCTTGCTGAAAATCTGTTGATATGGATCCTCACCCACTTGCTAATCTCTTTAAGAGACCCACTTATGTGGAAGCAATTGCTAGTGAGTTGAGTGCACTTGACTTTCTCTATGGAGTTTTGGTTGAGATGCGTGAATTTGAAAATCATGATGAAGAAATTCATGAAGTGATTCACGAGGTCTCCTTGAATGAAAAGCATGATTGCAATGGTTTCACTATAAATTCTATTAGTGACAGTCATGCTGAAAATATGCAAAACCCTAAGCTTGGGGATGCTAGTTTTGCTATGTCCACTACTTGTTGCAATGACATTTGCAATAATATTGAAAGTGGGTTTGGAGAAGTCATGACTTTAGTTGATGATAATCCCACTATTTTTGAAGAGCGTCAACTTTGCATGCATGTGGATCATGAAAATAATATCCTTTGTGATAGCTATTTTGTTGAATTTGATTATGATCCCCATGTAATTGCTATGAGAGAGGAAAATATTGTGGTAGAAACTTTCATGTTACCAATTTACCTCTCGTTATGTTGAGATTGCTATTGTCTATTTCTTCTTCCTTGCATTTTTTAACTATTGGTTGTCTTGCCAATTTGTTATTATATAAAATGTCTATGCATAGGAAGTATGTTAGACTTAGATGCGATTTTCACATGCTTTATGATGCTCTCGTTGTGCTTCAATTCTTGTCTTTCGTGTGAGCATCATTAAAATCCTTATGCCTAGCTAAGGGCGTTAAACAATAGCGCTTGTTGGGAGGCAACCGAATGAATTTATCTTTTTATTTTCTGTTTTGTTGCGTCCACACCATCATAATTCTGTTATGGTTGTGTTTTTTGTGTTTGAGCCAAGCAAAACCTTTATGACTAGTCATTGTGAGGGTTGTTTAATCCTGCTGGAAAAAGACAAAAACTTTTCGCTCACGAGGTGATTTTTCATTTTTATTCACGAAGAGATTTTGAGTTGATTCTTTTTGCTGCTGGTTGATATGCCTTTTTCCGAGGTATTCATAATTTTTCAGAATTTTTGAGGTACCAGAAGTATACGAAGTATACAGATTGCTACAGACTGGTCTGTTTTTGACAGATTCTGTTTTTGTTGAGTTGGTTGCTTCTTTTGATGAAACTATGGATATTAACGGGGGGTACTAGCCATGGAAAAGTGAGAATACAGTAGCTCAACACCAATATATATAGAATTCAAGTTTGCTACAGTACCAAAAGAAGTGGTAGTTTGTTTTCTTGTGCGAATGTTATCACAAGTTTCTGTTTAAGTTTTGTGTTGTGAAGTTTTCAAGTTTTGGGTGATATTCTCATGGACAAAGAGATAAGGAGTCGAAAGAGCTCAAGCCTGGGTATGCCCAAGGCATCCCAAGCCAAATTCAAGGACACCAAAAATCCTAAGCTTGGGGATGCCCCGGGAAGGCATCCCCTCTTTTGCCTTCAATCCATTAGTAACATTACTTGGAGCTATATTTTTATTCACTACGTGATATGTGTTTTGATGGAGCGTCTTGTATCATAGGAGTCTTTTCTTTTTGTTGTGTCACAATCATCCTTGCTGCACACCTTTAGAGAGAGACATGCACTCATCGTGATTTTGCTAGAATGCTCATAGTGCTTCACTTATATCTTTTGAGCTAGATAATTTTGCTCTATGTGCTTAAACTTATATCTTTTAGAGCAGGGCGGTGCGTGACTTGTGTTGGGGAACGTCGCAAGGGAAACAAAAATTTCCTACGCGCACGAAGACCTATCATGGTGATGTCCATCTACGAGAGGGGATGAGTGATCTACGTACCCTTGTAGATCGTACAGCAGAAGCGATTAGAGATCGCGGTTGATGTAGTGGAACGTCCTCACGTCCCTCGATCCGCCCCGCGAACAATCCCGCGATCAGTCCCACGATATAGTACCGAACGGACGGCACCTCCGCGTTCAGCACACGTACAGCTCGACGATGATCTCGGCCTTCTTGATCCAGCAAGAGAGACGGAGAGGTAGAAGAGTTCTCCGGCAGCGTGACGGCGCTCCGGAGGTTGGTGATGATCTCGTCTTAGCAGGGCTCCGCCCGAGCTCCGCAGAAACGCGATCTAGAGGAAAAACTATGGAGGTATGTGGTCGGGCAGCCGTGAGAAAGTCGTCTCAAATCAGCCCTAAAACCTCCGTATATATAGGTGGGAGGGAGGGGAGGAGGCAGCCTCAAAACCTAAAGGTTTGGCCGAAATTGGAGGTGGAGGAGTCCTACTCCAATCCTACTTGGAGTAGGATTCCACCTTCCCACTTGGAAACTCTTTCCACCTTGTGTTTTTTCCTTCTCAAACCTTATGGGCCTTAGTGGGAACTTATTCCAGCCCACTAGGGGCTGGTTTATCTCTTCCCATAGCCCATGAGACCCCTTGGGGCGTGACACCCCTCCCGATGGTCCCCGGCACCCCTCCCGGCACTCCCGGTACACTACCGATGAGCCCGAAACTTTTCCGGTAATGCACGAAAACCTTCCGGTAACCAAATGAGGTCATCCTATATATCAATCTTCGTTTCCGGACCATTCCGGAAACCCTCGTGACGTCCGTGATCTCATCCGGGACTCCGAACAACATTCGGTAACCAACCATATAACTCAAATACGCATAAAACAACGTCGAACCTTAAGTGTGCAGACCCTGCGGGTTCGAGAACTATGTAGACATGACCCGAGAGACTCCTCGGTCAATATCCAATAGCGGGACCTGGATGCCCATATTGGATCCTACATATTCTACGAAGATCTTATCGTTTGAACCTCAGTGCCAAGGATTCATATAATCCCGTATGTCATTCCCTTTGTCCTTCGGTATGTTACTTGCCCGAGATTCGATCGTTAGTATCCGCATACCTATTTCAATCTCGTTTACCGGCAAGTCTCTTTACTCGTTCTGTAATACAAGATCCCGCAACTTACATTAAGTTACATTGCTTGCAAGGCTTGTGTGTGATGTTGTATTACCGAGTGGGCCCCGAGATACCTCTCCGTCACACGGAGTGACAAATCCCAGTCTCGATCTATACTAACTCAACGAACACCTTCGGAGATACCTGTAGAGCATCTTTATAGTCACCCAGTTACGTTGCGACGTTTGATACACACAAAGCATTCCTCCGGTGTCCGTGAGTTATATGATCTCATGGTCATAGGAACAAATACTTGACACGCAGAAAACAGTAGCAACAAAATGACACGATCAACATGCTACGTCTATTAGTTTGGGTCTAGTCCATCACATGATTCTCCTAATGATGTGATCCCGTTATCAAGTGACAACACTTGCCTATGGCCAGGAAACCTTGACCATCTTTGATCAACGAGCTAGTCAACTAGAGGCTTACTAGGGACAGTGTTTTGTCTATGTATCCACACAAGTATTGTGTTTCCAATCAATACAATTATAGCATGGATAATAAACGATTATCATGAACAAAGAAATATAATAATAACTAATTTATTATTGCCTCTAGGGCATATTTCCAACAGTCTCCCACTTGCACTAGAGTCAATAATCTAGTTCACATCACCATGTGATTCCAATGAATCCAACACCCATATAGTTATGGGGTCTGATCACGTCTTGCTCGTGAGAGAGGTTTTAGTCAACGGTTCTGAAACTTCCAGATCCGTGCGTCCTTTACAAATCTTTATGTCATCTTATAGATGCTGCTACTACGTGCTATTCGGAAATGCTCCAAATATCTACTCTACTATACGAATCCGTTTCACTACTCATAGTTATTCGGATTAGTGTCAAAGCTTGCATCGACGTAACCTTTTACGACGAACTCTTTAACCACCTCCATAATCGAGAAAAATCCTTTAGTCCATTAGTTACTAAGGATAAATTTTGACCGCTGCTAGTGATTCAATCATGGATCACTATCTGTACCTCTCAACATATTTTGAGTCAAGGCACATATCAGGTGCGGTACACAGCATGGCATACTTTAGATTCTACGGCTAAGGCATAGAAGACGACCTTCGTCTATTCTCTTTATTCTGTCGTGGTCGGGTTTTGAGTCTTACTCAAATTCACACCTTACAACGCAACCAAGAACTCCTTCTTTGCTGATCTATTTTGAACTCCTTCAAAAACTTGTCAAGGCATGCATCTTGTTGAAACTTCCATTAAGCGCTTTCGATCTATCTCCATAGATCTTTGATGCTCAACGTTCAAGTAGCTCAATCCAGGTATTCCTTTGAAAACTCCTTTCAAACAACCTTGTATGCGTTCAGCACACGTACAGCTCGACGATGATCTCGGCCTTCTTGATCCAGCAAGAGAGACGGAGAGGTAGAAGAGTTCTCCGGCAGCGTGACGGCGCTCCGGAGGTTGGTGATGATCTCGTCTTAGCAGGGCTCCGCCCGAGCTCCGCAGAAACGCGATCTAGAGGAAAAACTATGGAGGTATGTGGTCGGGCAGCCGTGAGAAAGTCGTCTCAAATCAGCCCTAAAACCTCCGTATATATAGGTGGGAGGGAGGGGAGGAGGCAGCCTCAAAACCTAAAGGTTTGGCCGAAATTGGAGGTGGAGGAGTCCTACTCCAATCCTACTTGGAGTAGGATTCCACCTTCCCACTTGGAAACTCTTTCCACCTTGTGTTTTTTCCTTCTCAAACCTTATGGGCCTTAGTGGGAACTTATTCCAGCCCACTAGGGGCTGGTTTATCTCTTCCCATAGCCCATGAGACCCCTTGGGGCGTGACACCCCTCCCGATGGTCCCCGGCACCCCTCCCGGCACTCCCGGTACACTACCGATGAGCCCGAAACTTTTCCGGTAATGCACGAAAACCTTCCGGTAACCAAATGAGGTCATCCTATATATCAATCTTCGTTTCCGGACCATTCCGGAAACCCTCGTGACGTCCGTGATCTCATCCGGGACTCCGAACAACATTCGGTAACCAACCATATAACTCAAATACGCATAAAACAACGTCGAACCTTAAGTGTGCAGACCCTGCGGGTTCGAGAACTATGTAGACATGACCCGAGAGACTCCTCGGTCAATATCCAATAGCGGGACCTGGATGCCCATATTGGATCCTACATATTCTACGAAGATCTTATCGTTTGAACCTCAGTGCCAAGGATTCATATAATCCCGTATGTCATTCCCTTTGTCCTTCGGTATGTTACTTGCCCGAGATTCGATCGTTAGTATCCGCATACCTATTTCAATCTCGTTTACCGGCAAGTCTCTTTACTCGTTCTGTAATACAAGATCCCGCAACTTACATTAAGTTACATTGCTTGCAAGGCTTGTGTGTGATGTTGTATTACCGAGTGGGCCCCGAGATACCTCTCCGTCACACGGAGTGACAAATCCCAGTCTCGATCTATACTAACTCAACGAACACCTTCGGAGATACCTGTAGAGCATCTTTATAGTCACCCAGTTACGTTGCGACGTTTGATACACACAAAGCATTCCTCCGGTGTCCGTGAGTTATATGATCTCATGGTCATAGGAACAAATACTTGACACGCAGAAAACAGTAGCAACAAAATGACACGATCAACATGCTACGTCTATTAGTTTGGGTCTAGTCCATCACATGATTCTCCTAATGATGTGATCCCGTTATCAAGTGACAACACTTGCCTATGGCCAGGAAACCTTGACCATCTTTGATCAACGAGCTAGTCAACTAGAGGCTTACTAGGGACAGTGTTTTGTCTATGTATCCACACAAGTATTGTGTTTCCAATCAATACAATTATAGCATGGATAATAAACGATTATCATGAACAAAGAAATATAATAATAACTAATTTATTATTGCCTCTAGGGCATATTTCCAACAGTCTCCCACTTGCACTAGAGTCAATAATCTAGTTCACATCACCATGTGATTCCAATGAATCCAACACCCATATAGTTATGGGGTCTGATCACGTCTTGCTCGTGAGAGAGGTTTTAGTCAACGGTTCTGAAACTTCCAGATCCGTGCGTCCTTTACAAATCTTTATGTCATCTTATAGATGCTGCTACTACGTGCTATTCGGAAATGCTCCAAATATCTACTCTACTATACGAATCCGTTTCACTACTCATAGTTATTCGGATTAGTGTCAAAGCTTGCATCGACGTAACCTTTTACGACGAACTCTTTAACCACCTCCATAATCGAGAAAAATCCTTTAGTCCATTAGTTACTAAGGATAAATTTTGACCGCTGCTAGTGATTCAATCATGGATCACTATCTGTACCTCTCAACATATTTTGAGTCAAGGCACATATCAGGTGCGGTACACAGCATGGCATACTTTAGATTCTACGGCTAAGGCATAGAAGACGACCTTCGTCTATTCTCTTTATTCTGTCGTGGTCGGGTTTTGAGTCTTACTCAAATTCACACCTTACAACGCAACCAAGAACTCCTTCTTTGCTGATCTATTTTGAACTCCTTCAAAAACTTGTCAAGGCATGCATCTTGTTGAAACTTCCATTAAGCGCTTTCGATCTATCTCCATAGATCTTTGATGCTCAACGTTCAAGTAGCTCAATCCAGGTATTCCTTTGAAAACTCCTTTCAAACAACCTTGTATGCGTTCAGCACACGTACAGCTCGACGATGATCTCGGCCTTCTTGATCCAGCAAGAGAGACGGAGAGGTAGAAGAGTTCTCCGGCAGCGTGACGGCGCTCCGGAGGTTGGTGATGATCTCGTCTTAGCAGGGCTCCGCCCGAGCTCCGCAGAAACGCGATCTAGAGGAAAAACTATGGAGGTATGTGGTCGGGCAGCCGTGAGAAAGTCGTCTCAAATCAGCCCTAAAACCTCCGTATATATAGGTGGGAGGGAGGGGAGGAGGCAGCCTCAAAACCTAAAGGTTTGGCCGAAATTGGAGGTGGAGGAGTCCTACTCCAATCCTACTTGGAGTAGGATTCCACCTTCCCACTTGGAAACTCTTTCCACCTTGTGTTTTTTCCTTCTCAAACCTTATGGGCCTTAGTGGGAACTTATTCCAGCCCACTAGGGGCTGGTTTATCTCTTCCCATAGCCCATGAGACCCCTTGGGGCGTGACACCCCTCCCGATGGTCCCCGGCACCCCTCCCGGCACTCCCGGTACACTACCGATGAGCCCGAAACTTTTCCGGTAATGCACGAAAACCTTCCGGTAACCAAATGAGGTCATCCTATATATCAATCTTCGTTTCCGGACCATTCCGGAAACCCTCGTGACGTCCGTGATCTCATCCGGGACTCCGAACAACATTCGGTAACCAACCATATAACTCAAATACGCATAAAACAACGTCGAACCTTAAGTGTGCAGACCCTGCGGGTTCGAGAACTATGTAGACATGACCCGAGAGACTCCTCGGTCAATATCCAATAGCGGGACCTGGATGCCCATATTGGATCCTACATATTCTACGAAGATCTTATCGTTTGAACCTCAGTGCCAAGGATTCATATAATCCCGTATGTCATTCCCTTTGTCCTTCGGTATGTTACTTGCCCGAGATTCGATCGTTAGTATCCGCATACCTATTTCAATCTCGTTTACCGGCAAGTCTCTTTACTCGTTCTGTAATACAAGATCCCGCAACTTACATTAAGTTACATTGCTTGCAAGGCTTGTGTGTGATGTTGTATTACCGAGTGGGCCCCGAGATACCTCTCCGTCACACGGAGTGACAAATCCCAGTCTCGATCTATACTAACTCAACGAACACCTTCGGAGATACCTGTAGAGCATCTTTATAGTCACCCAGTTACGTTGCGACGTTTGATACACACAAAGCATTCCTCCGGTGTCCGTGAGTTATATGATCTCATGGTCATAGGAACAAATACTTGACACGCAGAAAACAGTAGCAACAAAATGACACGATCAACATGCTACGTCTATTAGTTTGGGTCTAGTCCATCACATGATTCTCCTAATGATGTGATCCCGTTATCAAGTGACAACACTTGCCTATGGCCAGGAAACCTTGACCATCTTTGATCAACGAGCTAGTCAACTAGAGGCTTACTAGGGACAGTGTTTTGTCTATGTATCCACACAAGTATTGTGTTTCCAATCAATACAATTATAGCATGGATAATAAACGATTATCATGAACAAAGAAATATAATAATAACTAATTTATTATTGCCTCTAGGGCATATTTCCAACAGTCTCCCACTTGCACTAGAGTCAATAATCTAGTTCACATCACCATGTGATTCCAATGAATCCAACACCCATATAGTTATGGGGTCTGATCACGTCTTGCTCGTGAGAGAGGTTTTAGTCAACGGTTCTGAAACTTCCAGATCCGTGCGTCCTTTACAAATCTTTATGTCATCTTATAGATGCTGCTACTACGTGCTATTCGGAAATGCTCCAAATATCTACTCTACTATACGAATCCGTTTCACTACTCATAGTTATTCGGATTAGTGTCAAAGCTTGCATCGACGTAACCTTTTACGACGAACTCTTTAACCACCTCCATAATCGAGAAAAATCCTTTAGTCCATTAGTTACTAAGGATAAATTTTGACCGCTGCTAGTGATTCAATCATGGATCACTATCTGTACCTCTCAACATATTTTGAGTCAAGGCACATATCAGGTGCGGTACACAGCATGGCATACTTTAGATTCTACGGCTAAGGCATAGAAGACGACCTTCGTCTATTCTCTTTATTCTGTCGTGGTCGGGTTTTGAGTCTTACTCAAATTCACACCTTACAACGCAACCAAGAACTCCTTCTTTGCTGATCTATTTTGAACTCCTTCAAAAACTTGTCAAGGCATGCATCTTGTTGAAACTTCCATTAAGCGCTTTCGATCTATCTCCATAGATCTTTGATGCTCAACGTTCAAGTAGCTCAATCCAGGTATTCCTTTGAAAACTCCTTTCAAACAACCTTGTATGCGTTCAGCACACGTACAGCTCGACGATGATCTCGGCCTTCTTGATCCAGCAAGAGAGACGGAGAGGTAGAAGAGTTCTCCGGCAGCGTGACGGCGCTCCGGAGGTTGGTGATGATCTCGTCTTAGCAGGGCTCCGCCCGAGCTCCGCAGAAACGCGATCTAGAGGAAAAACTATGGAGGTATGTGGTCGGGCAGCCGTGAGAAAGTCGTCTCAAATCAGCCCTAAAACCTCCGTATATATAGGTGGGAGGGAGGGGAGGAGGCAGCCTCAAAACCTAAAGGTTTGGCCGAAATTGGAGGTGGAGGAGTCCTACTCCAATCCTACTTGGAGTAGGATTCCACCTTCCCACTTGGAAACTCTTTCCACCTTGTGTTTTTTCCTTCTCAAACCTTATGGGCCTTAGTGGGAACTTATTCCAGCCCACTAGGGGCTGGTTTATCTCTTCCCATAGCCCATGAGACCCCTTGGGGCGTGACACCCCTCCCGATGGTCCCCGGCACCCCTCCCGGCACTCCCGGTACACTACCGATGAGCCCGAAACTTTTCCGGTAATGCACGAAAACCTTCCGGTAACCAAATGAGGTCATCCTATATATCAATCTTCGTTTCCGGACCATTCCGGAAACCCTCGTGACGTCCGTGATCTCATCCGGGACTCCGAACAACATTCGGTAACCAACCATATAACTCAAATACGCATAAAACAACGTCGAACCTTAAGTGTGCAGACCCTGCGGGTTCGAGAACTATGTAGACATGACCCGAGAGACTCCTCGGTCAATATCCAATAGCGGGACCTGGATGCCCATATTGGATCCTACATATTCTACGAAGATCTTATCGTTTGAACCTCAGTGCCAAGGATTCATATAATCCCGTATGTCATTCCCTTTGTCCTTCGGTATGTTACTTGCCCGAGATTCGATCGTTAGTATCCGCATACCTATTTCAATCTCGTTTACCGGCAAGTCTCTTTACTCGTTCTGTAATACAAGATCCCGCAACATACATTAAGTTACATTGCTTGCAAGGCTTGTGTGTGATGTTGTATTACCGAGTGGGCCCCGAGATACCTCTCCGTCACACGGAGTGACAAATCCCAGTCTCGATCTATACTAACTCAACGAACACCTTCGGAGATACCTGTAGAGCATCTTTATAGTCACCCAGTTACGTTGCGACGTTTGATACACACAAAGCATTCCTCCGGTGTCCGTGAGTTATATGATCTCATGGTCATAGGAACAAATACTTGACACGCAGAAAACAGTAGCAACAAAATGACACGATCAACATGCTACGTCTATTAGTTTGGGTCTAGTCCATCACATGATTCTCCTAATGATGTGATCCCGTTATCAAGTGACAACACTTGCCTATGGCCAGGAAACCTTGACCATCTTTGATCAACGAGCTAGTCAACTAGAGGCTTACTAGGGACAGTGTTTTGTCTATGTATCCACACAAGTATTGTGTTTCCAATCAATACAATTATAGCATGGATAATAAACGATTATCATGAACAAAGAAATATAATAATAACTAATTTATTATTGCCTCTAGGGCATATTTCCAACAGTCTCCCACTTGCACTAGAGTCAATAATCTAGTTCACATCACCATGTGATTCCAATGAATCCAACACCCATATAGTTATGGGGTCTGATCACGTCTTGCTCGTGAGAGAGGTTTTAGTCAACGGTTCTGAAACTTCCAGATCCGTGCGTCCTTTACAAATCTTTATGTCATCTTATAGATGCTGCTACTACGTGCTATTCGGAAATGCTCCAAATATCTACTCTACTATACGAATCCGTTTCACTACTCATAGTTATTCGGATTAGTGTCAAAGCTTGCATCGACGTAACCTTTTACGACGAACTCTTTAACCACCTCCATAATCGAGAAAAATCCTTTAGTCCATTAGTTACTAAGGATAAATTTTGACCGCTGCTAGTGATTCAATCATGGATCACTATCTGTACCTCTCAACATATTTTGAGTCAAGGCACATATCAGGTGCGGTACACAGCATGGCATACTTTAGATTCTACGGCTAAGGCATAGAAGACGACCTTCGTCTATTCTCTTTATTCTGTCGTGGTCGGGTTTTGAGTCTTACTCAAATTCACACCTTACAACGCAACCAAGAACTCCTTCTTTGCTGATCTATTTTGAACTCCTTCAAAAACTTGTCAAGGCATGCATCTTGTTGAAACTTCCATTAAGCGCTTTCGATCTATCTCCATAGATCTTTGATGCTCAACGTTCAAGTAGCTCAATCCAGGTATTCCTTTGAAAACTCCTTTCAAACAACCTTGTATGCTTTACAGAAATTCTACATTACTTCTGATCCACAATATGTCAACCACATATACTTATCAGAAATTCTATAGTGCTCCCACTCACTTCTTTGGAAATACAAGTTTCTCATAAACCTTGTACAAACCCAAATCTTTGATCATCTCATCAAAGTGCTTATTCCAACTCCGAGATGCTTGCACCAGTCCATTGAAGGATCGCTGGAGTTTGCATACTTGTTAGTATCCTTAGGATCGACAAAACCTCATGGTTGTATCTCATACAATGTTTGCTCAAGGAAACCGTCGAGGAAACAATGTTTTGACATCCTACGTGCAATATTTCATAAATAATGCAGCAACTACTAACATAATTCCAACAGACCTTTAGCATCGCTACGAGTGAGAAAGTCTCATCATAGTCAACTGTTTGATCTTGTCGAAAACATCTTTGCGACAAGTCGAGCTTTTCTTAATAGTGACTTATCACCATCATTGTCTGTCTTCTTTTAAAGATCCATTTTTACTCAATAGTCCTATGACCATCAAGTAGTTCTACCAAAGTCTACACTTTGTTTTCACACATAGATCCTCTCTCGGATTTCATGGCTTGCAGCCATTTGTCGGAATCTGGGCCCACCATCGCTTTCTCCATAACTCGTAGGTTCACTGTTGCTCAACAACATGACCTCCAAGACAGGGTTACCGTACTACTCTGCAGCAGTACGCGACCTTGTCGACCTACGAGGCTTGTAGTAACTTGATCCGATGCTTGATGATCACCATCATTAGCTTCCACTTCAATTGGTGTAGGCACCACAGGAACAACTTCCTGCGCCCTGCTACACACTGGTTGAAGTGATGGTTCAATAACCTCATCAAGTTCTACTACCCTCCCACTCAATTCTTTCGAGAGAAACCTTTCCTCGAGAAAGGATCCGTTTCTATAAACAAACACTTTGCTTTCGGATCTGAGATAGGAGATGTACCCAACTGTTTTGGATATCCTATGAAGATGCATTTATCCGCTTTGGGTTCGAGCTTATCAGACTGAAACTTTTTCACATAAGTGTCGAAGCCCCAAACTTTCAAGAAACGACAGTTTAGATTTCTCCAAACCTCAGTCTATATTGTGTCATCTCAACGGAAATATGCGGTGCCCTATTTAAAGTGAATGCGGTTGTCTCTAATGCATAACCCATAAACGATAGTGGTAATTCGATAAGAGACATCACAGTATGCACCATACTAAATAGTGCGTGGCTATGACGTTCAGACACATCATCACACTATGATGTTCCAGGTGGCATGAACTATGAAACAATTTCCACATTGTCTGAACTGTGTACCAAAAACTCGTAACTCAGATATTCATTTCTATGATCATATCGTAGACACTTCATCCTCTTGTTACGACGAACTTCACTCTGAAACAGAATTGAACTTTTCAATATTTCAGACTTGTGATTCATTAAGTAAATACTCCTGTATCTACTCAAGTCGTCAGTGAAGTAAGAACATAATGATATCCACTGCGTGCCTCAGCACTCATTGGACTGCATACATCAAATGTATCACTTCCAACAAGTTACTATCTTGTTTCATCTCAATGAAAATAAGGCCTTGCTCATGTGGTATGATTTGCATGTCACTAGTGATTCAAAATCAAGTGAGTATAAAGATCCATCAGCATGGAGCCTCTTCATGCAATTTATACTAACATGACTCAAGCGGCAGTGCCACAAGTAAGTGGTACTATCATCATTACCTCGTATCTTTTGGCACCAATATTATGAACATGTGTAACACTACGATCGAGATTCAATAAACCATTAAAGGTGATTATTCAAGAAAACAGAGTAACCATTATTCTCTTTAAATGAATAATCGTATTGCAACAAACACGATCCAATCATGTTCATGCTTAACGCAAGCACCAAATAACAGTTATTTCGGTTTAACACCAATCCCGATGGTAGAGGGAGCGTGCGACGTTTGATCATATCAACCTTGGAAACACTTCCAACACGTATCGTCACCTCGCCTTTAGCTAGTCTCCGTTTACGCCGTAGCTTTCATTTCGCGTTACTAATCACTTAGCAACCGAACTGGTATCCAATACCCTCGTGCTACTAGGAGTACTAGTAAAGTACACATCAACATTATGTATATCAAATATACTTCTCTCGACTTTTGCCAGCCTTCTTATCTACCAAGTATCTAGAGTTGCTCCGCCTCGGTGACTGTTCCCCTCATTACAGAAGCACTTAGTCTCGGGTTTGGGTTTAGTCTTGGGTCTCTTCATTAGCGCAGCAACTGTTTTGCCGTTTCACGAAGTATCCCTTCTAGCCCTCGCCTTTCTTGAAACTTAGTGGTTTT
Source organism: Hordeum vulgare subsp. vulgare (assembly GCF_904849725.1). Classification (NCBI taxonomy): domain Eukaryota; kingdom Viridiplantae; phylum Streptophyta; class Magnoliopsida; order Poales; family Poaceae; genus Hordeum; species Hordeum vulgare. The sequence goes on from NC_058520.1 coordinate 481,394,101, forward strand.
ACTAGCCATCAACTATTGATGCTCCTTTTTGATTCCTACTTTCGCAGTGTCAAAACATCACGAATCGCTCAAGGATCATTGTATCTATCCTTGATATGTTATAGTTCATCACGAAGCTCTCATAGCTTGGTGGCAGTGACTTTGGAGAACCATCACTATCTCATCTGGAAGATTAACTCCCACCTGATTCAAGTGATTGTCGTACTCACACAATCTGAGCACACGCTCAACGATTGAGCTTTTCTCCTTTACTTTGTGGACAAAGAATCTTGTTTGGAGGTCTCGTACCTCTTAACAAGGGCACAAGCATGAAATCACAATTTCATCTCTTCGAAACATCACTTATGTTCCGTGACGTTTTACAACGTTTTCGGCGCCTTGCTTCTAAGCCATTAAGTATCTTGCACTGAACTATCGTGTAGTCATCAGTAACGTGTATGTCGAATGTTCATAGCATCCACAGACGGCGCTCGAGGTGCAGCACACCGAGTGGTGCATTAAGGACATAAGCCTTCTGCGTAGCAACGAGGACAATCCTCGGTTTTACAGACTCAGTCTGCAAAGGTTGCTACTATCAATTTTCAACTAAATTTTCTCTAGGAACATATAAAAACAGTAGAGCTATAGCGCAAGCTACATCGTAATTCGCAAAGACCATTAGACTATGTTCATGACAATTAGTTCAATTAATCATATTACTTAAGAACTCCCACTCAAAAAGTACATCTCTCTAGTCATTTGAGTGGTACATGATCCAAATCCGCTATCTCAAGTCCGATCATCACGTGAGTCGAGAATAGTTTCAGTGGTAAGCATCCCTATGCTAATCATATCAACTATACGATTCATGCTCGACCTTTCGGTCTCATGTGTTCCGAGGCCATGTCTGCACATGCTAGGCTCGTCAAGCTTAACCCGAGTGTTCCGCGTGTGCAACTGTTTTGCACCCGTTGTATGTGAACGTTGAGTCTATCACACCCGATCATCACGTGGTGTCTCGAAACGAAGAACTGTCGCAACGGTGCACAGTCGGGGAGAACACAATTTCGTCTTGAAATTTTAGTGAGAGATCACCTCATAATGCTACCGTCGTTCTAAGCAAAATAAGGTGCATAAAAGGATTAACATCACATGCAATTCATAAGTGACATGATATGGCCATCATCACGTGCTTCTTGATCTCCATCACCAAAGCACCGGCACGATCTTCTTGTCACCGGCGCCACACCATGATCATCCATCAACGTGTTGCCATCGGGGTTGTCGTGCTACTTATGCTATTACTACTAAAGCTACATCCTAGCAAAATAGTAAACGCATCTGCAAGCACATATGTTAGTATAAAGACAACCCTATGGCTCCTGCCGGTTGCCGTACCATCGACGTGCAAGTCGATATTTCTATTACAACATGATCATCTCATACATCCAATATATCACATCACATCATTGGCCATATCACATCACAATCATACCCTGCAAAAACAAGTTAGACGTCCTCTAATTTTGTTGTTGCATGTTTTACGTGGTGACCAAGGGTATCTAGTAGGATCGCATCTTACTTACGCAAACACCACAACGGAGATATATGAATTGCTATTTAACCTCATCCAAGGACCTCCTCGGTCAAATCCGATTCAACTAAAGTTGGAGAAACCGTCACTTGCCAGTCATCTTTGAGCAAAGGGGGTTACTCGTAACGATGAAACCAGTCTCTCGTAAGCGTACGAGTAATGTCGGTCCAAGCCGCTTCAATCCAACAATACCGCGGAATCAAGAAAAGACTAAGGAGGGCAGCAAAACGCACATCACCTCCCACAAAACCTTTTGTGTTCTACTCGAGAAGACATCTACGCATGAACCTAGCTCATGATGCCACTGTTGGGGAACGTCGCAAGGGAAACAAAAATTTCCTACGCGCACGAAGACCTATCATGGTGATGTCCATCTACGAGAGGGGATGAGTGATCTACGTACCCTTGTAGATCGTACAGCAGAAGCGATTAGAGATCGCGGTTGATGTAGTGGAACGTCCTCACGTCCCTCGATCCGCCCCGCGAACAATCCCGCGATCAGTCCCACGATCTAGTACCGAACGGACGGCACCTCCGCGTTCAGCACACGTACAGCTCGACGATGATCTCGGCCTTCTTGATCCAGCAAGAGAGACGGAGAGGTAGAAGAGTTCTCCGGCAGCGTGACGGCGCTCCGGAGGTTGGTGATGATCTCGTCTTAGCAGGGCTCCGCCCGAGCTCCGCAGAAACGCGATCTAGAGGAAAAACTATGGAGGTATGTGGTCGGGCAGCCGTGAGAAAGTCGTCTCAAATCAGCCCTAAAACCTCCGTATATATAGGTGGGAGGGAGGGGAGGAGGCAGCCTCAAAACCTAAAGGTTTGGCCGAAATTGGAGGTGGAGGAGTCCTACTCCAATCCTACTTGGAGTAGGATTCCACCTTCCCACTTGGAAACTCTTTCCACCTTGTGTTTTTTCCTTCTCAAACCTTATGGGCCTTAGTGGGAACTTATTCCAGCCCACTAGGGGCTGGTTTATCTCTTCCCATAGCCCATGAGACCCCTTGGGGCGTGACACCCCTCCCGATGGTCCCCGGCACCCCTCCCGGCACTCCCGGTACACTACCGATGAGCCCGAAACTTTTCCGGTAATGCACGAAAACCTTCCGGTAACCAAATGAGGTCATCCTATATATCAATCTTCGTTTCCGGACCATTCCGGAAACCCTCGTGACGTCCGTGATCTCATCCGGGACTCCGAACAACATTCGGTAACCAACCATATAACTCAAATACGCATAAAACAACGTCGAACCTTAAGTGTGCAGACCCTGCGGGTTCGAGAACTATGTAGACATGACCCGAGAGACTCCTTGGTCAATATCCAATAGCGGGACCTGGATGCCCATATTGGATCCTACATATTCTACGAAGATCTTATCGTTTGAACCTCAGTGCCAAGGATTCATATAATCCCGTATGTCATTCCCTTTGTCCTTCGGTATGTTACTTGCCCGAGATTCGATCGTTAGTATCCGCATACCTATTTCAATCTCGTTTACCGGCAAGTCTCTTTACTCGTTCTGTAATACAAGATCCCGCAACTTACATTAAGTTACATTGCTTGCAAGGCTTGTGTGTGATGTTGTATTACCGAGTGGGCCCCGAGATACCTCTCCGTCACATGGAGTGACAAATCCCAGTCTCGATCTATACTAACTCAACGAACACCTTCGGAGATACCTGTAGAGCATCTTTATAGTCACCCAGTTACGTTGCGACGTTTGATACACACAAAGCATTCCTCCGGTGTCCGTGAGTTATATGATCTCATGGTCATAGGAACAAATACTTGACACGCAGAAAACAGTAGCAACAAAATGACACGATCAACATGCTACGTCTATTAGTTTGGGTCTAGTCCATCACATGATTCTCCTAATGATGTGATCCCGTTATCAAGTGACAACACTTGCCTATGGCCAGGAAACCTTGACCATCTTTGATCAACGAGCTAGTCAACTAGAGGCTTACTAGGGACAGTGTTTTGTCTATGTATCCACACAAGTATTGTGTTTCCAATCAATACAATTATAGCATGGATAATAAACGATTATCATGAACAAAGAAATATAATAATAACTAATTTATTATTGCCTCTAGGGCATATTTCCAACAACTTGGTAGTTGGCTTATGCTATGAAAGTAGTCCCAAAGGTGATAGGTATCCAAAGAGGATAGAAAAAGCTCCATATTCATGTGCATTGAGTAGAAAGAGAAGTCTTGATTCCTCTCAATTAGTTTTTAGACGTGGATTTGGTAATACTAAGAGCTATGTTAGTAGGGTGTTGTGAATCTAGAAATACTTGTGTTGGAGTTAGTGATTCCTGTAGCATGCACGTATGGTGAACCGCTATGTTAGGAAGTCGAAGCATAATTGATCTATTGATTGGCATCGTTTGTGTTGAGGTCGGGATCGCACGATGGTTAATACCTACCAACCCTTCCCCTAGGAGTATGCGTTTAGCACTTTGTTTCGATTACTAATAAAAACTTTCACAACAGGTATGTGAGTTCTTCATGACTAATGTGAGTCCATGGTATATATGCACTTTCACCTTACACCATTGCTAGCCTCTCTAGTGCCGCACAATTCTCGCCGGTGCACAAACCCACCATATGCCTTCCTCAAAACAGCCACCATACCTACCTACTATGGCATTTTCATAGCCATTCCGAGATATATTGCCATGCAACTCCCACCATTCCATCTCATGACTTGTGTCGTCACTCTCATATTGCCATTGCATGATCGTAAGAAATCTAGCAAGATGTTTCAACGTCATACGCCAAGCTAGATCGTTTCACATCCCGGTACACTTCCGGAGGCATTTCCTATAGAGTCATCATCGTTCTAAGCTTTGAGCTGTGAGTAAATAAAAGTGTGATGATCATCATAATTAGAGCATTGTCCCATGTGAGGAAAAAAAGAGAGGCCAAAGAGCCCATACAAAAAAATAGAAAAGAAAAAAAGAGGCCCAAGAGCCCAAATAAAAATAAAAAAGAGAGAGAAGGGACAATGGTACTATCTTTTTCCACACTTGTGCTTCATAATAGCACCATCTTCTTCATGATTGAGATTCTCTTGCTTTGTCACTACCATATGCTAGTGGGAATCTTCATTATATAACTTGGCTTGTATATTCTAGTGATGTACTTCCTCCAAATTGCCCTAGGTGTTCGTGAGCAAGCAAGTTGGATGCACACCCACTAGTTTTCCTTTTGAGCTTTCACATACTTATAGCTCTAGTGCATCCCTCGTATGGCAATCCCTACTCATTCACATTGATATCAATTAATGGGCATCTCCATAGCCCTTTGATACGCCGAGTCAATGTGACCATCTCCTCCTTTTTGTCTCACCACCACCACCACACTCTATTCCACCTATAGTGCTATATTGGCTCACGCTCATGTATTGCATGATAGTTATAAATGGTTTGAGAAAGTAAGAGTGCGAAAACAATTAGTTGGCCAATACCGGGGTTGTGCATGATTTACATTAGTTTTGTGAGGATGATGGAGCATATCCAGACTATATGATTTTGTAGGGATAACTTTCCTTGGCCTTGTTATTTTGAAAGTTCATGATTACCTTGCTAGTTTGCTCGAAGTATTATTGTTTTCATGTCAATAGCAAACTATTGTTTTGAATCTTACGGATCTGAACATTCATGTCCCATGAAAGAAGTTGCAAAGGACAACTATGCTAGGTAGCATTCCACCTCAAAAATTCAGTCTATATCACTTCCCTATTCGAGGACGAGCAGGAATTAAGCTTGGGGATGCTTGATACGTCTCCAACGTATCTATAATTTTTGATGGTTTCATGCTATTATCTTATCAAACTTTGGATGTTTTGCATGCCTTTTATATATTTTTTGGGACTAACTTATTAACTCAGTGCCAAGTGCCAGTTCCTATTTTTTCCATGTTTTTTACCCCTTTCAGAGGAGGATTTTGAACGGAGTCCAAACGGAATGAAACTGCCAAAAAGATTTTTTCCGAAACACGAAAAGATCGGGAAGCCGGAGAATCAGGGCAGGGGGCCACCAGGGACCCCACAAGCCCTCATGGCGTGGCCAGGGGGGCCCGCGCCCTCCTCGCTTGTGGGCTCCCTGAGCCTCCTCTGCAATAGGTTTTGCGCCTATATATTCCCTAAAGTCCCATAAAAAACCAGGAGATCATCGAAAGAACTTTTCCGCAACCGCAAGCTTCTGTCTCCGCAAGATCCCATCTGGGGCACGTTCTGGTGCCCTGCCTGAGGGGGGATTTGGATACGGAGTGCTTCTTCATCAATACCATGACCTCTCCGATGATGCGTGAGTAGTTCACCATAGACCTACGCGTCCATAGCTAGTAGCTAGATGGCTTCTTCTCTCTCTTGGATCTTCAATTCAAATTTCTCCGTGATCTTCATGGAGATCTATCCGATGTAATCTTCTTTTGCGGTGTGTTTGTCGAGATCCGATGAAATGTGGATTTTTGATCAGATTATCTATGCATCTTATTTGAGTTTCTTCTGATCTCTCTTATGCATGATTTCATATCCTTGTAATTCTCTTCGAGTTGTGGGTTTTGTTTGGCCAACTAGATCTATGATTATTGCAATGGGAGAAGTGCTTGGTTTTGGGATCATACCGTGCGGTGACCGCACCCAGTGACAGAAGGGGTAGCGAGGCACGCATCGTGTTGTTGCCATCAAGGGTAAAAAGATGGGGTTTTCATCATTGATTGGAGTTTACCCCTCTACATCATGTCATCTTGCTTAAGGCGTTACTCTGTTCGTCATGAACTCAATACACTAGATGCATGCTGGATAGCGGTTGATGTGTGGAGTAATAGTAGTAGATGCAGAAAGTATCGGTCTACTTGTCTCGGACGTGATGGCTATATGTATGATCATTGCCTTAGATATCGTCATGACTTTGCGCGGTTCTATCAATTGATCGACAATAATTTGTTCACCCACCATGATATTTGCTATTTTGAGAGAAGCCTCTAGTGAACACTATGGCCCCCGGGTCTAGTCCACACCATATTTTCAGCCTTTCACTTTTTCTTCGTTGCACTTTCCGCCTTCAGATCTCACTTTGCAATCAATGTTGAAGGGATTGACAACCCCTTTATAGCGTTGGGTGCAAGCTCTTTTGTGTTTGCACAGGTACTCTGGACTTGACGAGATTCTCCTACTGGATTGATACATTGGTTCTCAAACTGAGGGAAATACTTACTGCTCGTGTGCTGCATCACCCTTTCCTCTTCAAGGGAAAAACCAATGCAAGCAAGAAGAATTCCTGGCATTGCCGGGGAAGGACTTTTGTTGCCGTAGCATATACCGCGAACCTTATTCGTGAACTTCTTCCAAATCCTGCTAGGCAAAGAAAATGATTACTTGATATCAGGAAATTAACGAAAGTTGCATGCCGGTATGCACCCGGTATTGAGTGAACTTACTTATTGAGCATTGCAGTCATGTCCGCATAATCCCCGGGATCTTTACGTCTCGAGTCTAAGACACTTACTTTTGCCGCGTCAAGCTTACTGGATAGCAGAATCCAGTGGTAACTAGGCACGCATATATAACTCATCAATTACATTTACTAATTAACCTCGAGTAAGCGAAACCGAGTATACGGAGAAGACAACAACATTCACCTGAAGTTGTAAGGAAAAAGTATTTCCCTTTTGTTTTGATTTACAAGCAATGTATTTAGCAACTTAATCTAGGTCTCTTTGGTTTCATTTCGTATCGACAATACATTTACCGATTCTGGGCTAATGAACCCAACGTGGAAGATTACTGCTTTTTTTAATTCGACGATCTTCAATCTGCATAATATATATAGTGAGGATAATTATAGATACATGCAATGAACGAGCTGAGCTAGAGACTTAACTATAGAAGTATTACTTAAAAACAGTAGGAAGTCAGAAGTTGTTTGTCGAGGGCCAGGTCATTGTATAACTGAAATAACTCCTCAAATTCAACAAGCAGAACTGCAGCTCCAATGAATTCGTGATCTTTTTTCAGTCTCATATACATAGACGTTTTCTCCCTGAAGATGTTCATGTACCACTCATGCAATTTGTGCATCCTCGGTGTTAGAGAAGGATGACCAGGTTTGACGAGAGGCTTACCGAGCATGAATTTATATTTTTCTTCATTTGTTACCTCAACCATCTTAAAAATTACTGAATCGCTCACGTAATCACCAGGATTGGTACTGGGCAGCAACCCCGAATCATTAGCGACGACGATATCGCTAGATACCTTGAGCAGGGGGTACGATTGCTTGTTCTGTTAGCCGAGCTGGGGAATTGTTTTCGCACTTCTTCGTTTTGCCAACATTGCATCACTGCTAGCCGCCAGAGCAGCGCTGGAGTTTGTCTTCCGCTTGAGAGAAGGAGGAGGAGGCGGCATCTTTCTTACTTGTGTAATTTTTGGCGGAGCGACGACGATGTCTGTCTTTCGCTTTTGTGGAGGAGGCGGACTGCTCCGACGCACCTGAGGAGAGGCCGAAGGAGGTGGACTGCTCCGACGCGCTGGAGGAGGAGCCGAAGAAGGAGGCGGAGTGCTCTGACGCGTCGGAGGAGGAGCCGAAGAAGGAGGCGGACTACTCCAACGCACTTGAGGAGGAGCCGAAGAAGGAGGCGGAGTGCTCCAACGTGCCGGAGGAGGAGCCGAAGGAGGAGGACTGCTCGGATGCGTTGGAGGAGGAGCCGAAGAAGGAGGCGGAGTGCTCCAACACGTCGGAGGAGGAGCCGAAGAAGGAGGCAGAGTGCTCCAATGCGCTAGAGAAGGATCCGAAGAAGGAGGCGGACTTCTCTGACGTGCCGGAGGAGGAGTCAAAAAAGGAGGCGGAGTGCCCTCACGCGCCTGAGGAGGAGTCAAAGAAGAAGGCGGAGTGCCCTCACACGTCGGAGGAGTCGGAGTGCCTTGATCATTCGCCGGAGGAGGATGAGGAGTGCCCTGATCACTCATCGGAGGAGGAGGAGGAGGCGTCCAGTTTGAAAGATTGATGTACTCCTTCGGCCATAGACATGTACTCCGCAAAGCATGAACCAACTTATTATTCTCATCTTCACCTGTAGGGTGGTCAAGCTCGAGGTGCTCGAAATCCTTATTTACTTCATCCACCATCACAAGATCATAACCACGTGGAATCAGACGGTAGTGAAAAGTTCCATTGGATTGAGGAGGTGCAATAATGCCGATAGTAGCCTTGAAAGTGAGGTTCCGGCATTTCATCAAAAGCTCGCAAGGTTGAGACTTCGTGATAGTATCCACGGGGTAGCTAGGAGCCGTGAAGTCAGGCTGAACGAGCTCCGTGGAAGCCATGCTGCTTCTCCACTAAGATGGCGGGGTAAATTCCGGGGTAGTTTCATGCCGCTGAGATGGTTGGTCGATAGCTCGCTGGCTCTGAAGTTCCTCTAGAATTTGTAGTCTTGCATTGATCTTCTGCATGTCGCTCAGCTCCGCTTTCCTCTTTCTCGCTCGGCTTCTATAACCGGCTACGCTGGGAAACCCAACCTTCCATGGAACGGAGCCTGGTGTGCCTCGTGTTCGTCCAGGGTGCTCAACATTCCCTAGGGCCCGAGTCAGCTTGTCCTTCTCTCTTTCAGGAAAGAACGCCCCTTCCTCCACTGCGGTGATACACTGCTGAAGCTTCTTGATGGGTGTGCAAGTTGCTTGTCCGTCCAACGACACTCCCCTGTTTCAGGGTCCAAAGTCCCCCCAACTCCGAAGAACCAATTCCTTGAACGGTCGGGCTAGTTCCATGTCTATGGTTGGACCCCTTTAGAAATCAGGTCATTCTCAGCTTTGTCCCACAACGGACGGCCTTTGAGGTAGCCACCTGACCTCATGTGATGGTGATACTGCTTCTTTGCAACATTGTTCTTGTTTCTCTCTGACATTTCCTTACTCTTGTCTGATAACTTGTAGCCACAAATGCGGGCCAGTGATCTCTAATCTTCTCAAATCGGACGATGAATTCTGGAGTCTTCCCTTTGTTGACATACTTTGATTTCAACTCTTTCTTCCACCTCCTGAATAGTTCTCCCATCTTCTTAAGAGCACACGCCTTGACCAGTGGCTCTATAACTGGCTTATTCGGATCCTCCTCTAGCGGTAGGGTGAAATTTTCCTCCAACGTGGTCCAAAGATCATCTTTCAGCCTATCGGTGACATAATCACCTTCAGGGACGTTGTCTCCCTTAGGATTATTCCATTGCTTGATGCTGATCGGGATGTTGTCCCTCAAAATAGCTCCGCACTAAGCAGAAATTGCGTCCCTGGTCCAGTTGGGTTCAATCGGTTGGCCATGGTTTGACAGTTCTGTGATCGTGAACTTTTGATCCTTGCCCAACCTTCTCGTCGGGCCTCGTCTCGTTGCCAAAGTTTGTCTAGATCCGGACTTTTCAATAGCTCCCTCCTCCGTTCGGTCACCAGAGCCGTCATCATGGTCTCCTTCCTCCGGGATTCGGTAGTCACCGAAGCCATCATGATAATGTCTTTCCTCCTCCATTGTTCGATCACCGAAGCCATCATCATAATGTCCTTCCTCCGGGGTTCGGTAGTCACCGAGTTCGCTGAGCAAAAAATCGACATTACTACCGTGGCCGTGGATTATAACCCCCAAAATTTCTTCGTTTTCCTTGTCTCTTGGAATATCCACTGTTTCTGCAAATATTTCAAAGTGAGGGAAGCCCTTTATACATAATCCCAAATATTAACATAAAAACATAATTTTTAACTTAATATAATCTAAATATTTTTATAATTTTTATAACTTTATTTGCTATTGAAACTGAATCTAATCTAAATATTTTTATAATTTTTATAACCTGTGTCACATTGGGGAGTTCAAAAATGTACCCAACATATTCTAATATGACTGTAATACACACACATGGATTCGCAATTAGACTACGTCTTCTCACAAACATGGATTTGCAAATAGGGAGATGGAGAGATCGATGGACGTGATACCGGTGCGTCGACAGGCGATGACGGCGGGCTTCGGAAGGACGACGGGCGACGGGCGATGACGACGACGGCGATGGGCTCGGGGGCGACGACGATGGCGACGAGGGGCGATGACGACGATGACGATTGGCTCGGGGGCGACGACGATGACGTGCGGCGACGGGCGACGGCGACGACGACGACGAAGGGCTCGGGCGCGACGGCGACGACGATGGGATCGGGGACGACGGCGACGTCGATGGGCTCGGGGACGACGGCGACGATGATGGGCTCGGGGACGACGGCGACGACGATGGGCTCGGGGGCGACGACGACGATGAGGACGACGGGCTCGGGAGCAATGGCGACGGCGATGGGCTTGGGGCGACGACGGGCTTGTGAGCGAAGACGACGGCGACGACGGGCTCGTGGAGGAGGCGCGGGCCGGCGGTGACGGGCTCGGGTGCGACGGTGATGAAGAGAGAACGAGGGGGGGAATGGAAGTTGGTCGAAATATCGACAACTCCCGCAATATACGAACACCTTTGTTCCGGTTGGTGGCCCAAACCGGGAACAGAGCACACCTTTAGTCCCGGGTTGTTACACCAACCGGGACTAAAGGTCAATTTCGACAACTCCCGCACTATATGCGAAACCTTTGGTTTCGGTTTGTGGCACCAACCGGGACCAAAGCCACACTTCCGCTGGCCCAAAAGGGCGGGAAGAAGAGTACTTTCGTACTGGTTGGTGGCTAGAACCGGGACAAAAGGTCCATCGGCCCATTTGATATTTTTCATATATTTACTAATTTTTGTTTTGAGATAAATGACCCTTAAATTGAAAAGCACTACAAATGAACTCTGAAAATTTTGAAAGTTGGCATGGTATAATCATTTCACGCACATAGCATGTGCTAAAAAGTTGAGAGGGTTGCGGCAAAAACTGGATGCACATCGTGTACAAAACAAAAAATGTTTTTCGAAGTATTAAGGTTTCATACAAAAACTCATGTGTTACAAAGGGATTTCATTTTTTGAAGTTATTTGAACTCCAGACTTTTTGTGTGTTCAAAATGCACCATTCAAAGACACATCATCAATTTTCAACTATTTCTCACTTCATTTGATATTTTTCATGCATTTACTGATTTTTTGAGCTAAATGACCCTTAAATTAAAAAGCACTACAAATGAACTCTGAATATGTTGAAAGTTGGCATGGTATCATCATTTCAACCACATAGCATATGCTAAAAAGTTGAGAGGGTTGCGGCAAAAACTGGATGCATTTCGTGTACAAAACGGACAATCTCTTTCGAAGTATCACGGTTTCATACGAAAACTCATCTGTTACAAAGGGATTTCCCTTTTTTTGAACTTTTTTGTACTCCAGACTTTTTGTGTGTTCAAAATGCACCATTCAAAGACACATCAACAATTTTCAACTATTTCTGACTTCATTTGGTACTTTTCATGCATTTACTGATTTTTTAAGCTAAATGACCCTTAAATTGAAAAGCACTACAAATGAACTATGAAAATGTTGAAAGTTGGCATGGTAACATCATTTCACCCACATAGCATGTGCTAAACGTTGAGAGAGTTGCGGCAAAAACTGGATTCACTTCGTGTACAAAAAGGACAATCTCTTTCGAAGTATCAGGATTTCATACGAAAACTCATCTGTTACAAAGGGATTTCATTTTTTGGAACTTATTTGAACCCGACACTTTTTGTGTGTTCAAAATGCACCATTTAAAGACACATCATCGATTTTTAATTATTTCTGACTTCATTTGGTATTTTTCATGCATTTAGTGAATTGTTTTGAGCTAAATGACCCTTAAATTGAAAAGCACTACAAATGAACTCTGAAATGGTCGAAAGTTGGCATGGTATCATCATTTGACCCACATAACATGTGCTAAAAAATTGAGAGGGTTGCGGCAAAAACTGGATGTACTTCGTGTACAAAACAGATAATCTCTTTCGAAGTATGAGGGTTTCATACGAATACTCATCTGTTATAAAGGGATTTCATTTTTTTGAACTTATTTGAACTCCAAACTTTTTGTGTGTTCAAAATGCACCATTCAAAGACACATCATCAATTTTTAACTATTTCTGATTTCATTTGGTATTTTTCATGCATTTAGTTATTTTTTTCGAGCTAAATGGCCCTTAAACTGAAAAGCACTACAAATGAACTCTGAAATGGTTGAAAGTTGGCATGGTATCATCATTTCACCCACATAACATGTGATAAAAATTGAGAGGGTTGCGGCAAAAACTGGATGCACTTCGTGTACAAAATGGAAAATCTCTTTCGAAGTATGAAGATTTCATACGAAAACTCATCTGTTACAAAAGGGCATTTCATTTCTTCACCTGTCCTTCGCTTGTGTTCCTTGCTTATTGCACCGTAACAATGGATAATATTCATCGTTTAACAGGGTGCTTGGGTCAGCCTTGACTTTGAAGGGAGGAATTTCATGAAACTTTTCATAATCTTCACACATGTTTGTCTTGCCCTCCAATCCCACGATGTCTCTTTTTCATGAAAGAACTATGTGGCGCTTTGGCTTATCGTATTATGTATTCACTTCCTTATATTTTCTTTTTCTCGGTTTGATATACATGTCCTTCGTATAGAAAACTTGTGCCACATCATTGGCTAGGACGAATGGTTCCTCTGCGTGCGCAAGATTGTTCAGATCCACTGTTGTCATTCCATACTGTGGGTCTATCTGTACCCCACCTCCTGACAGATTGACCCATTTGCAGTGAAACAAAGGGGCCTTCAAATCATGTCCATAGTCAAGTTCCCATATGTCCACTATGTAACCATAATATGTGTCCTTTCCCCTCTCGGTTGCTGCATCAAAGCGGACACCTCTATTTTGGTTGGTGCTCTTTTGATCTTGGGTGATCATGTAAAATGTATTCCCATTTATCTCGTACCCTTGGTAAGTCAATATAGTCGAAGACGGTCTCCTGGCCAACGAGTACAACTCATCAGAAACAATGTTGTCACACATGAGACGTTTTTGCAACCAACTGCTGAAAGTTCTGATGTGTTCAAATGTAATCTAGTCGTCACACTGCTCTAGGTGTATGGAGCTCAGAATATTCTTGTGTTCATCGACATACGGGGTCACCAAGGTAGAATTCTGTAGAACTGTGTAGTGTGCTTGAGACCAAGAATGCTCGTCCGTACACATTATTGACTTCGCTCCTAGTGTGCCTTTTCCAGTTAGTCTCCCCTCATACCGCGATTGAGGGAGACCAATCTTCTTAAGGTCAGGAATGAAGTCAACACAAAATCCAATGACATCCTGTGTTTGATGACTCATGGAGATGCTTCCTTCTGTATTAGCGCGGTTACAAACATATTTCTTTAAGACTCCCATGAACCTGTCAAAAGGGAACATATTGTGTAGAAATACAGGGCCTAGAATGACAATCTCGTTGACTAGATGAACTAGGACATGCGTCATGATATTGAAGAAGGATGGTGGGAACACCAGGTCGAAACTAACAAGACACTGCACCAAATCACTCCTTAACCATGGCAGGATTGCTGGATCGATCACCTTTTGAGAGATTGCATTGAGGAATGCACATAGCTTCACAATGGCTAATCGAACGTTTTACGGTAGAAGCCCCCTCAATGCAACCGGAAGCAGTTGGGTCATAATCACGTGGCAGTCATGAGACTTTAGGTTTTGGAACTTTTTCTCTGCCATATTTATTATTCCCGTTATATTCAACGAGAAGCCAGACGGGACTTTCATACTGAGCAGGCATTCAAAGAAGATTTCCTTCTTTTCTTTGGTAAGAGTGTAGCTGGCAGGACCTTCATACCGCTCTGGATGTTCCTCCCGTGCTTCCGGTGTATCTTTTGTCTTCCCATACACTCCCAAGAAGCCTAGCAGGTTCACGCAAATATTCTTCGTCACGTGCATCACGTCGATTGCAGAGCAGACCTCTAGGTCTTTCCAATAGGGTAGGTCCCAAAATATAGATTTCTTCTTCCACATGGGTGCGTGTCCCATATCGTCATTTGGAACAGATAGTCCGCCAAGACCCGTTCCAAAGATTACATGTAAATCATTGACCATATCAAGTATGTGATCACCATTACGGAGGGCGGGCTTCTTCCGGTGATCTACCGCACCTTTCAAATGCTTTCCTTTCTTTCGACATTGATGGTTGGTCGGATGAAATCGACGATGCCCCATGTACACATTTGATACATCTCCAATGTATCAATAATTTTTGATGGTTTCATGCTATTATCTTGTCAAACTTTGGATGTTTTACATGCCTTTTATATATTTTTTGGAACTAACTTGTTAACTCAGTGCCAAGTGCCAGTTCCTGTTTTTTCCATGTTTTTGACCCCTTTCAGAGGAGATTTCGAACGGAGTCCAAACGGAATAAAATCCCCGAAAATATTATTTTCGTAACAGAAGAAGATCGAGAGGCCGCGGCCCACAGGCTTGTGGCCCCCCCGGACCTCCTTTGCCCTAGGTTTTGCGCCTATATATCCCCTAAAATTCCACAAAAAATCAGCAGATCATCGAAAGTACTTTTCCACTATCGCAAGCTTCTGTCTCCGCAAGATCCCATCTGGGGCACGTTTTGGTGCCCTGCCGGAGGGGGGATTCGGATACGGAGGGCTTTTTCATCAACACCATGACCTCTCCGATGATGCGTGAGTAGTTCACCATAGACCTATGGGTCCATAGCTAGTAACTAGATGGCTTCTTCTCTCTCTTGGATCTTCAATACAAAGTTCTCCATGATCTTCATGGAGATCTATCCGATGTAATCTTCTTTTGCGGGTGTTTGTCGAGATCCGATGAATTGTGGATTTATGATCAGATTATCTATGAATCTTATTTGAGTTTCTTCTGATCTCTCTTATGCATGATTTCATATCCTTGTAATTCTCTTCGAGTTGTGGGTTTTGTTTGGCCAACTAGATCTATGATTCTTGCAATGCGAGAAGTGCTTGGTTTTGGGTTCATACCGTGCGGTGACCTCACCTAGTGACAGAAGGGGTAACGAGGCACGCATCATGTTGTTGCCATCAAGGGTAAAAAGATGGGGTTTTCATCATTGGTTTGAGTTTATCCCTCTACATCATGTCATCTTGCTTAAGGCGTTACTCTGTTCGTCATGAACTCAATACACTAGATGCATGCTGGATAGCGGTCGATGTCTGGAGTAATAGTAGTAGGTTAGAAAGTATCGGTCTACTTGTCTCGGACGTGATGCCTATATGTATGATCACTGCCTAAGATATCGTCATGACTTTGCGCGGTTCTATCAATTGCTCGACATTATTTGTTCACCCACCGTGATATTTGCTATTTTGAGAGAAGCCTCTAGTGAACAGTATGGCCCCCGGGTGTACTCCACACCATATTTTCAGCCTTACACTTTTTACTTCATTGCACTTTCTGCCTTCAGATCTCACTTCGCAAACAATCTTGAAGGGATTGACAACCCCTTTGAAGCGTTGGGTGCAAGCTCGTTTGTGTTTGTGCAGGTACTCTGGACTTGACGAGAACTTCCTACTGGATCGATACCTTGGTTCTCAAACTGAGGGAAATACTTACTTCTCCTTTGCTGCATCACCCTTTCCTCTTCAAGGGAAAAACCAAGCAAGCAAGTCTCCGTCAATGTGTCAATTTTGGCGCTGTTGTTCGAGAAGTAGCAAGAACAATTTCAGGCGCCGTTGCCGGGGAGGAAGATCATGTCAAGAACTCATCCAAGTAGGTGTCGCAAACTCATCTGTTGCATTTACTTTGTTTGCCAGTTGCCTCTCGTTTTCCTCTCCCCCACTTCACCAATTTGCCTTTTTCTTTTGCCTTTTCGTTCACCCTTTTTCTCGCTTGCTCTTTGTTCGCTTGTGTGCTTGCTTGCTTGCCGAAGTCACCATGAATGAAAACACCAAACTTTGTGACTTCTCGAATACTAATAATAATGATTTTATTAGTACTCCGATTGCTCCCGCCACTAGTGCGGAGTCATACGAAATCAATGCCGCTTTGCTGGATCTTGTTATGAAAGAGCAATTATCTGGCCTTCCTAGTGAAGATGCCGCATCCCATCTCAATACCTTCATTCAGCTTTGCGATATGCAAAAGAAGAAAGATGTGGATAATGACGTGATTAATTTGAAGCTTTTTCCTTTCTCGTTGCGAGATCGCGCAAAAACTTGGTTTTCTTCTTTGCCCAAAAATAGTATCGATTCTTGGGATAAGTGCAAAGATGCGTATATATCCAAGTATTTTCCGCCGACTAAGATCATCTCTCTCCGTAATGATATCATGAATTTCAAGCAACTTGATCATGAACATGTTGCACAATCTTGGGAGAGAATGAAATTGATGATTAGAAATTGTCCCGCTCGTGGCTTGAGTCTTTGGATGATTATTCAAATCTTTTACGCTGGCTTGAATTTCGCTTCTAGAAATATCTTGGACTCCGCCTCAGGTGGAACGTTCATGGAAATCACGTTAGGGGAAGCCACAAAGCTCCTAGACAACATCATGACGAACTACTCTCAGTGGCATGATGACCCACAAGCGTATGGGATCGGAGCAGTTTTCGAGGGTAGAGTATTCAACCCAAATTTGTTGGTTCACCAAAGAAGAAGCGAAAGAATATTCTCAAGTATTAGTAGCTGAGTTTGTCAGATTCAACCACACCTGAAATATTAGTGTGTCCAAGAAAGTATCAGTAGCAAAGTAGTATGATAGCAATGGTGCCAGAAACGATCAGTTGACAACAGACTATTCCTAACTGTTGTATCAATGGCGCCAGTGTTGCACATGGGCGAGTAACTATTCTTCCCCGACAACAGTGTCAGAAAAGATCTTGCAACAAGTAACAGCGAAGTAGCAAGGAACAGCAGTAGAAGCAGCAACAGAGTAACAAAAGTAGCAACAGTAGTAGAAAAGTGGCCCAATCCCTTTTGTAGCAAGGGACAAGCCTAGACAAAGTAACGTAGCGAGGACCAGTAGTAAAAGACTCATAGGCAGTGGATCGGTGATGGATGAGTGTGACGGATGTGATTCATCATGTAACAACTATAACACGGAGATATATGTGACTAACTCCCGTTCGTCAATCTAGTGTAGGCATGTATTCCGTATGTAGTCATACGTGCTTAGGGAAAAGAACTTGCATGACATCTATTGTCCATCCCTCCTATGGCAGCGGGGTCCTAATGGAAACTATGGGATATTAAGGCTCTCCTTTTAATAAAGAACCGGACCAACGCATTAACACGCGGTGAATACATGAACTCCTCATACTATGGTCATCTCCGGGAGTGGTTCCGTCTATTGTCATGATACATCTCCGTCGTATCTACTTTTCCGAACTCTTTTTGCCCTTGTTTTGGACTCTAATTCGCATGATTTGAATGGAACTAACCCGGACTGACGCTGTTTTCAGCAGAATTGCCATGGTGTTGTTTTTGTGCAGAAATGAAAGTTCTCGAAACATCCTGAAAATTTACGGAGATTTTTTCTAGAATAAAAGAAAAATATCTGCGCAAAGATCCACCGGAGGGGGCCTGCCAGTGGGCCACAAGCCCACAGGCCGCAGCCACCCCCTAGGTCGCGCGCGTGTAAGCTTGTGGGGCCCACGTGGTACCACCACCCCCAATCTCAGCTCTATATCTTCCGTTTCGCCTGGAAAAAAATCAGAGAGAAGGTTTCATCGTGTTTTGCGATACCGAGGCACCGCCACATCCTGTTCTTCATCTGGAGGGCAGATCCGGAGTCCGTTTCGGGCTCCGGAGAGGGGAAATCGTCGCCATCGTCATCATCAAGCTTTCTCCATCGACAATTCCATGATGCTCTTCATCTTTCGTGAGTAATCTCATCATAGGCTTGCTAGATGGTGATGATTTGGATGACATCTATCATGTAATCGAGTTAGTTTTTGATGGGGATTGATCCCTAATATCCACTATGTTCTAGATTGATGTTGCTACTACATGGCTATGCTTAATGCTTGTCACTAGGGCCCGAGTGCCATGATTTCAGATCTGAAAGTCAATTTATGTGTGTTTAAGATTGTAGCGACCCGACTCAAAACGAGTCAAGCCTCTGTGTTTCTGTGCCATCCCTGGATCAGTATGCGGGCACACACAGTACATCAATGTATATATCAAAGTGCAATCACATGTAAATAGCGTAAAACTGATATATACCTTAATTATTTCAGCGGAAGCAGTCAAGGGAGTGGAGTCCCAATAAACACCAACGGCAAGTTGAGTGTAGACCGTAACCCTGAATCGTACTCTTACTCCTCGAAGAAAAATATCTGCAACATAAGACGTTGCAGCCGCGTAGGTCAGCATATTGAATATGCCGGCAAGTCACATAAGAGAGGGGTGAAAAGTAATCATCTATACTACATGCATATATGGCAGGTGGGGCTATAAGTTTTTAGCGAAATGCAAGTTTTCTCCTACAACAAGAGGGGCTAAAAGCAAAATATTACTACAAAAGTTGGTTGTTAACGAGATGGTTCCGCCAACCAGTTCTCGTACCCGTCCCGTCTACTCAAGCATAGCAATATGAAATTTGTCGTCCCGGGGCCAAGTATCGGGGTTTTTGTGTGCCTACCACATGATACTACAATCTATACTAAAATTTCCAAATACCTACTCAGCATGCAATTGGGCATAGGATGGTAGAACTACGATGCATAAAACATAGGTGATAGTATGATCAAAGTGACTTGCCTGGTGATGTTGACGAAGAAGAATTTCTCGAGAAATAACTTGATAGACTACTCGTCACTCTCCGATGAAATCTATATAACAAACATATCATTCACATAAGCACTCATACTAGCAATCATTCTAGCAATCAAAACAAAAGAGAGAGCGAATAGGAATCCGAAGGAAACTTCAAATAAGACTAGGGAGTCTTCTACTACGTCAAACACTAAATAGTTTTTGTCTAACAAAAAATAATAACCAGGAACTAAGATATAAATTTAACTAAGTTAAAATAGAGTATTTTTCACAAAACTTTTTTCAAAGTATTTCCAAACGGGATTTGAAACAGTGGGGAAACCAATTGCAAGTTACTAAGGAACTAGAATTGATTTCATGATAACAAATAAAAATAAAATCAACACTTGTTGCAAAACTACTGTCAACTAACATAAACAAAACAATAATCTTTCTGAAATATAAAAGAAAATATTTTAAAAACAAATATAGAAAAGGAATTAGCCGTAATCCTAAATAAGCTAAAAGGTGAAACAGAAATTGAAACCATAAGCTAAACTACTCAAACAAATCGGAAATTTTACCACTGATAACTAAGATCACTAGTGATCAGTAGCAAAAGGAATCAAATTAAAAGCTATTTTTAAACTCCTCGAATAGGCAAAACAAGGTTTAAACTAAATCTGATCTAATTCAAATTTTAAAATTTCAAACGTAGACAAATTATATGTTTTTAAAAACTACAGAAAAATTGAGATCTACTAGAAAAAGAATCAACCTCATTGGACTACGGGATCAAAAGCTATGGTCAAAACAAAACTGAAACTATTCTGTTTTTGGAACTAAACAGAAAAAAATGAATAAAAGATAACTAATGAACGGGCCACGTGGCGATCTCTGGTTGGCTTAGACCTGTGCGCTGCGGTGCTAAACTAACAAACGTCCGCACAATAGAAGAAAACGGTTTGGCTATTAAGTGATCTATTAGGGGCCTTAGGATCAAGATCTAATGGTGAGCAGAATACAAGGAAGAAGAAAAAAGAAAAAAAAAGAAAACAAAAGGGGGTTACCTCGTGCTTCAGGGAACTCCCATGATGGCAGGAGGTGCAGCTGCGAGGGCACTCCGGCGATGGGGCAATTCCGGCGGGGTGGGGTGGCGAAGGAGGGGGGCGGTGGAGCAGGGGTGGGGGCTCCTGGGGGGAGGCGAGGGGGAGATGGAGAGGGGTGCAGGGGGGGGGGGGCGACGGGAGGAGTTCCTGGCGAAGTGTTCCTAGCAGGAGTTTTCGTGGGGATGGGGAGGGGGTGCAGGGGGGCGACGGGGTGGGGTGGTGGAGGAGGTGCAGGGGCGATGGGGAAAGTCGGCGGGGTGGGGAGGGGGTGCAGGGGCGATAGGGTAGGTCGCCGGCGAGTTCTCTGGTGGCCGACTCCGGCAAGGTCCACAGGGGGAGGAGGAGGTGGGGAGAGGCGGCGATTCCAGCGGGAATGGAACGAGGAGAATGTGGGGATTCTTATAGGGGCGACGGGAGAGGCTAGGAGGGAAAGGACTTCGTGAATCCCGAAGGGGAGGATTTCTCTGTCCATGGCTAAGGAAAGTCCAGTGCACGTGAGGAAGAAGATAGAGGAAGAAGAAGATCTTGTTGGGCCAGTTTAGGAAACCTCTTAATGGGCCAGCAAGAGTTTCCAAATAAAAGTGATTCCTTTCCTATTTTTAAAACTAGGAAACTAAAACGATAAAAGG
Organism: Hordeum vulgare subsp. vulgare; assembly: GCF_904849725.1. Taxonomy (NCBI): domain Eukaryota; kingdom Viridiplantae; phylum Streptophyta; class Magnoliopsida; order Poales; family Poaceae; genus Hordeum; species Hordeum vulgare. Next base: position 481,415,145 of record NC_058520.1, read on the forward strand.
GAAATCAAATCAATTAGGAATAAAGAGTTTATATATACTAAAATTATCAGAAAAATAAAATCTAAATGATGGGCATTTTTCCACGGCAAAAATAAAAACTTCAGAAAAAATTATTTTCACAAAATTGCCTAAAAGATTTATTTTCTTTTGCAAATAATTTTCAAGTGACCCTCAAAGTTTTAGGGTTCAAATAACTTTCAAAATGCCCGTGTGTTTGAGGGTCATGTTCCTCCTCTCTTTTCTGTTTGACAGAATGTATTTCCCGGCATTTTTTGAGTGGAGAAAAGAAAAAAAAAATAGAATTGCAAATCAAAACCGAAAGAAATTCCAATGCGAGCTCCATTCCAATTCTTTATAGTTGAAGAAGTCATGTCATCTTCTCTCTTTGCTTTTAAAATATTGAATTTGAATTCACCGGAGAAGGGGAAAGTCATTTTATTCCCTCTCATTCAAAAGTTTTGAAAAGTTTCAAATTTAAACTCAAGTTTCAATCACTCAAGCAAGCAAAAAAACAAACTACTAATTTTATTAACATTCCAAAATTTGGGATGTTACAAACCTACCACACTTAAAATGAATCTCGTCCTCGAGATTCGAAGAGGCTAGAAAGAAAGGTTAGGGTTTGGGGGTCTTCGAACAAATCCAACTTCCGGCAAAGTGGGATGCTACCACACTTAAAATGAGAGGTAATGGTCCCTCAAAATATTATAACGATCCTCTAGGGTTTTGGCAACATACTTCGCACAGTCTTCATATTAAATCCTTTGGTGATGCTCTCCCGTTATATTCATAACGTTTCCATCAAAATCGAGGGTTCTTCTGTGGATATAAGCTTCTTCCGTTACTGGGTCTTCTTAACTGACAGTCTCGTGGTAAATTCTAAATAACAGATCGATGGTTCTCATGGTGGTCTACCATTTGTGCTTATCCTGCAGAGAGAAGGTCTTGGTTTCATTCTCACCGTAAAAATTTCCTACGCGTGACAACAAATGCCATGTACATGGGGCTTTCATCATACCATTCTAAGGCTTAAACAAAAGCTTCAAAGAACGTCGTCTCTCACTATGGGTAAGTCTCTCAGATTTACCATTCCGAATAGCAAGATAAATGATAAGAGTAAGTCGTCATGGTGATCAATCCATTCCGCACCCAAATCATTTCTATGTATAAAGCTTAGCGAATCTCGCATTCTAACACTTGGCCATCCTCACAAGCGTTGCAGAATTTCCCTTGTCCACGAACGAAGTTCGGATAATCCATTAGTTCTGCAAGCTGAACAAAGCATCTATCGTATCTTCACAACTCTCTGGCTTTCGTATGCTCCTAAGAAAATGTTTGCTGATCCATCAAAGCTTCTTCCATAAATCATATTCATTTCATAATCAATCCTTTATTACATCCTTGTTTTCTTCAAAATTCTAACTCAAAAGTAATTTATTACAAATGCTGCCATCCACATTGTTCGGTATGGTCGAGCATTTCTGCCAACTTTATTCATCTGCCTCTCTTGAAGGTACTTTAGTTCCACTCGAACGTTCCGAGGTGCTCCTTGAAATCATCCATCTTTTGCTTCATCATGGTGGTCATGAGCTTCATCTCCATCATGTCCGCACGTACCTCACTCAGGTATTCCTGGGTATGACGGAGTCTTGCTTCAAGTATTTCTCCAATTTGACGTATGGCTTCCATGGCAGCTTCACGAACAACATCAAAGAAGGTTGCTCGTGGTACACGTGAAATGAAAAAGTAGTGTCCCATAGTCTTTGGACAAACTCCTTTCACATGGTGGAGGTGTACTTCACGTACCTAAGTTCCACTCCATTTTCCACAAATGGGTAGCCTTTGTAGACTGCATCTCCTTCAAGATGAATGTGCTTCATCATGTCCTTCAGGATTTTCGGGTAATCATGATCACTGGTCAGGGTCATGATCGTTTCTGGGCCCTTGAGGAATGACTCGTAGAGAGTTGTCATCTGCAGGTGTCAGTAAATAGGTACTCAGAGGAATGTATATGTCTCCTTGGTAGTAATGGCACATTCCTACTCAGTGGATCCTGTGGGGTTTACCGATTACTACCACACTTAAAATGAATTATACTCATGCCTGCATAGACCATATTTTCTCATATCCTCATAATTGTTCAGAGATCTTTGTTTGAAGAGAAACAACGCATACAGTTTCAACATAGGCAATCATGAGACAATAAATTCCATTTATTCATGATGTTATTACAATCTCAAGGACTTCTGTTACAAAAAATTTCACTCCATGATCTTATGAAAACAAGAGTGCTTCGGATTACACTAATTGCCGCGGTCAAAACTTAACTACTCCATTCTAGCTTTCTTCCTTTGTGGACAATCACTCGCAAAATGTCCTGCTTCCTTGCAACAAAAGCAAATGAGTTCTGACAAGTCTCGAGGCGTCTTAGTGTTTGCTTTTGCTCCTTGGGTTTCCGGCTTCCTTCCTGAGCACATGTATTTGTGGTGGGCAAATTTCATACACTTGTAACATCTGACATGACTCAGGTCTATGTCTGCAGAGATTTGGCTCTTCCGAGGGTACTTTTTCTTCTTTCCGGACTCCTTTATTTTGGCTAGTTCTTCTATTTCAAGTGGATCAAACTCCACTTTTTCCGTCGGAAAGTTTCCGAGATACTCTTGGCTTCCCTTCGTGCAATTCTGTGAATAATGTCCTTCTTCTCCACATGAGTAGCATGCATTGGAGAAAAATCTGGTCAGACCTTGTCCATCAGGGTCTTCAATATTTTCGTTCATCACCGGCTCTTCTAGAATCTTCTTCTTGAGTGTTTCCTTCACTGCACCTTTCTGCTGCTTGACAACTTGTTGCACCTTGGGGTAAATATGATACTGAGCTGGGTAGTGGGTGGTTCCCTCACAAAGGAAACAAGTCACCTGACTACTTGGGCACTCCTGAGCTGGGTGATTTTCTTCACAATGAGTGCATCCATCCGTGTGTTCTTCCTGGGTGTGTCCTATTTCTTCACAGATCTTGCATGCACAAGTCTTCTCCTTCGGATTATCATAGCACTTTTGACGGACTCATACATGCCCCGTTGGATGGTAAACCGGGTCAGGACCACAAGATCCAGACAGTTGCAAGCGGTTTAAGTGTGAGCGGTGAAGATGCCCTTAGGAATAACGTTGTAAAGAGTATCCTCTAACTTGTGGTTTCCATCATAAAAATATATTTGCTGTGATATATATTTGATATTGTACAAACAGCACACACAAGAATGAAAAGTCCCCCGTATAAATGAAAAAGCAAAACATCATATGAAAAGTATCAATATAGAGTAGTTACATAACAGAAGAGTCTAACCCATTGTAGTACTACTAACGAACAGTGTCTGGAATCAATTTGTCAACTCAGATTCCAAAATCTTGTAGATCACGGAGCGGGGGACGATCCATCTACCCGTGACCAGTATCTCCGTCATTGTTAAAAGCAACCATATGAGAAAGATGTCAATCAGCAGCCGCAGGAATGGCACGTATCCCCAGACCAGTATCCGATTCGCCAGACCAACGGCAATCAGGGCAACGTCGCACGCGAGGAACGGGTAGAGCATCCGGTGCTTGTACCGCACCCTCAGGTAGCGCTCCGTGGAGCTCGCCCTGCGCTTGTCCGGCGACGCATCCCAGTACACGTCCATGAGCTTGCGCTTCCAGAGCGTCATCTCCCTCCTCGCTTCCTCGTCGTACTCCGGCCAGTTTTCCATCCCGAGCTTTTGCAGCTCGCGGTGCAATTTGACGAGCGGGGCGAGACCCGTGGCCAGCTCGCGGTAGCGCTGGTGCCGCGATGTACGGACGAAGCGGCGGTGCGCCAAGGAGTAGACGCCGTAGCCGTCTGCGACGAGCGGCCTCCGTTTGCCGAGGAGGCCCGCTCCTCGCTCGCGGACCGGAAACCAGAACTGTCGTGCAATGCTCTCCGGATCCATATTAGTAGTATGTATCTCTCGTCTAGGCTTGTTAAGAATTTTTGCATGTACCACAGTACGTACGGTGCGCGTGTATATATAGCATGGAACACGTGCCAGGCAAGACGATGTTCTTGTACGAGCATAACTCGGATTCGGGCTTCTTTCCGTGCGCACGATATACTACGTCCAGGAATCGGATCAGACGTTTGTTTTTTTTTCGAAAAATAATAAAAAGATCAGACGCTTGTTTTTAGTCGGCCTCCATGCAACTCAATCAGCCCGTGGATGGCTCTACCGCATCCGCCGCATGCTCCAATTATCACGTGACTTTTTTTGGGTCCACAGTCAGTCTTAACTTTTAGACCCAGAAACGTCGTGTATTCGATGTAGTAAACTGTCACATGGGACGAGCCACTCTTTCCTTTTCTTTTACCGGCCGGGAGGCAGATCGAACGAGTCAGTCAGTGGTCTAGCTACCACCAAGCAGTTGCATCGATCCATGCATGGCACCCGAATTCAATTCCATCGTGCGCGACATGCCATGGGATCGTGTATTTCATTTGTGTTATTCCAAAAGAACTACTAGCATCATGTACAACTAGCTTGTGCGGAAATTCCCACGGGTGGGTACGCCTCCGCACAAGCTGTGCATCTGGAGGTGAACCGAACGGGTTTAGTACGGCGACAGAGCTAAACCCGGATGATGTGAACGAGGGAGAAGAGAGGAGAGAAAAATGCTGATGGGTTGATACAAGGGATCGGGTTGGATCATTTTCTTTTTCTTTTTCTCTCCTACGCGTCTGCGTGCGTATAAGAGGTCATTTGAGGCGTCCGTCCGTAGATGCTCTAAGTCACGTGTCCATCGTGTGATCAGCCGGCTGATCTCAAGGTGTTGATTTGTGTCAACAAAATTTAATTAGAGCCGCTTGATTTCCTGGTAGGATCAAATTATCATTTCCATCCCACGTGCCCCATGTCTGGTAGCAGCGTTTCCAACCACCAACTAGCATCCCTACCGCCCAGCGTCACACGTAATTCCTTGAAGAAGCGAGCTCCATTGCTCTGATCGTCATACTGTCAAGCTCAAGCTAACTAGGAACAGAGTAAGATCACGAACAGAGAAGCAAGAGCTCAAAACCGAGGGGAATCGCGAGGGAATTTGGGGATTTTACTGAGGAAGGAATGGTAATGTAGCTCGCCACCGGCGGCTAGGGTTCTACCCCGAATTACAATAAGCATAAAGTTGGCAAAGGGAAATTACCAGGCGAGGGACGTGCGACCGACCAGGGGTTTTGTCGGAACTTCCACAGTGCACTTTAGGCCGCAGCCGTTGGATCGACGATCGACGGTAGATAATGCTTCAGACAGGATCAACAGTGCATTAAACTTCAGGTGTTTCTTCAAAGAGCCTGACAATACCTCCCCTTTGAATCTGAGCTTGTCCTCAAGCTCTGAACGCCAGAAAAATCTTCTGATGAAGGCGGCATCTTCGCACGTTGCTTCTTCGGCGGGCATATTGATCCACTTAATCAGCCATCTCACCACAGGGACGCTTATCTCACCATGTCACCGAGGGACCAGCTTTCTGTCCAACACAACTTCAGGTTCTCTCCTTATAGTTCCATCAGCATTCACCAGAGGCAAGTGAGGAGATGGCACCACATGCTCTCCAATGTGCTTTTTCAGCCGGCTCACATGAAAAGTATGGTGTAATTGGCATCCCTCTGGCAGCAACAACTTATAAGCATGCTTGCCCACTCTAGACAACACTCTAAAGGGCCCATAAAACTTAGAATGCAGCTTGAGGTGCTTATGCAGGCTAAGAGAGGTGTGTCTGTAGGGCTGAAGTTTCACATAGACCATGTCCCCCACTATGAACTCTCTTTCCTTTCTTTTGTGATCAGCATGCTGCTTCATTCTAGCCTGAGCTTTACTGAGGTTGTGCTTGATTACTTCCATAGGCAGCTCCCTATTCTGCATCAAATTGTCACTCTCTGCCCAGATTGAATCAGGCAGTGCTGACTCAGCCACCATTGGAGGGGGAAATCCATACAAAGCTTGGAATGGGGTCATCTCCAAGGATGTGTTGTAAGAAGTGTTATACCACCACTCTGCCAATACCAGCCATCCATGCCACTTCCTAGGTTGCTGGAAACACATGCACCTGAGATAGTTCTCCAAACACTGATTTACTCTCTCAGTTTGGCCATCAGTTTGAGGGTGGTAACTTGTGCTCATGTGTAGCTTCACCTTCATGGACTTAAAAATTTGCTGCCAAAGGTTGCTTGTGAATATTCTATCTCTATCAGTAACAATAACCATAGGCATGCCATGCATCTTAAAGACATTGTCAGAAAATGCTCTAGCTACTGTCTGAACTGATATAGGATGCTTCATGGCTATAAAATGGGCATACTTTGTGAATCTATCCACAAGCAACCTTTGCTAGTTCCATGATTCTTGCTAGTTCTTGAGGCAAAAGAGAGAGGAGATCTAGATCCACATCTCCACCAATCACTTTCTCCTCTATGTGAGGGGAACCCCTTGGATCTAGATCTTAGAGTTCTTTGTGAGCTCCTTGTTCTTCCTCTCATATTTCTCCATAGCTTTTGTTCTTGTGGATGGATTTGAGTGTGATGGACTTGACCACTTCGTGTGTTCTTGCCATTGCATTAGTTGCATCGATTTGAGTTCTCCACGGTGATATGTGGAAGTGAGAAGTTGAGAGCTTATTACCCTTTGGTACTTAGCACCCTAGAGATTGTTCTTCGTGGATGCTTTGGCGTCCTAGAAGCTTGGTGGTGTCTCAGAGCTCGATCATTGTGGTGTAAAGCTCCGGGCAAGCATCGGGGTCTCCAATTAGGCTGTGGAGATTGCCCCGAGCAATTTTTACGGGTATTGGTAACCGCCCCCAAGGGTTGCCATTTGCACGGGTTCGGTGACCGCCCTCAAGGGTCCCTTAGTGGAATCACGACATCTTGCATTGTGCGAGGGTGTGAGGAGATTACGGTGGCCTTACTGGCATCTTGGGGAGCATTATGCCTCCACACCGCTCCAATGGAGATTAGCATCCACAAGGGTGTGAACTTCAAGATACATCATCGTCTCCGCGTGCCTCGGTTATCTCTTACCCGAACCCTTTACTTATGCACTGTACTTTGTGATAGCCATATTGTTTATTGTCATATATCTCGCTATCACTTAGTTATTTATCTTGCTTAGCGTAAGGAGTTGGTGCACATAGGTGAGCCTAGTTGTTTTAGGTTTTGTGCTTGACAAATTAAACGTTAGTTTTATTCCGCATTTGTTCAAGCCTAAACCGTAATTATTTTAAAGCGCCTATTCACCCCTCCCCTTTAGGCGACATCCACGTCCTTTCAGACACGGTTGCAGGTCTCATCATCAAAAACAAAAGCTAAATCAGACCAACCTCGCTCCCCCACCTCACCCCTCACCTTTTGCCCTTGGATCTCTCCACCTTGGCGAGATCAACGACACGGTTGCAGGAGGTTGAGGCGTGAGGGGTCACTTGAAATCTGATTTCATCCTCATCTAAAAACGTGTTTGTTATTCTAGGACGTAATCACATGCTGCGTAAATGGCAGATCCCGACGCTATTCACAGTATACCACTCTCCCCTATCAAAAACGGAAGTTATACCAGACCGACCACCCCTCCCCCTCACCTTTTCCCCTTGGATCTCTCCACCTTGTCGAGATCAACGCCACAAATGCAGGAGGTTGAGGCATTAGGGTTCACTTGGAACACGTCCATAACTGACTCGGTTGGGCGGCTCAATCTGGTCTTGGGAAGGTCGAGGCATTCAGGTTCGAAGGGACGAGATGCAACAAAGGGACCCAACATCAACATCGGCAGGCATACACGGGGAGCTCCAGAAAGGATAGTTGTAGCCAGCACATGAACTGTGTGGCGGAGCGGAAGCAACGGGAAAAGGATCTATTGTTTTCACTCGTTTGCTATAGAGATGCGTCAACGTGAACACCTTATCCTTTCCTCCCACAACAGGTGCATGGTTGAGTCTTCTTCTTCCCAATCCCATCATTCTCTAAGAGAGAGACAAAGAAAAGAGAGAGGCGGATCTGGCCGAGCCACTCTTCACCGGGGACGTTGTCATCTTCATGCACGTGTCGACGTGGAGCTGCTCCCTGGGATTTTTGCCGCATGCCCAGGTACCCAGCCGCCACCGGCGCCCGCTAGCACTACTCCCCCTCTAAAGTACGCACCTTCCACTTCGGTTTCCACGCCGCCACCCACCACAATCCCACCTTTCTCGCGCTCCCCCTCACCACCAACAACAAGAACAGCGTCGCCGATGGCTCCTGCGGCAAGATCCATGGTCAAAAATAAATTAGTTTGCCATCGTCAAAAAACTATAGCCATGTGTGGCAAAAATGATAACATTGTTTTAGATGGGGTATTGCAACTAATTTAGGTGGGTCATGGCAACTTTTTAGGGGTAAAATGTGGTAATTAAGGGGGCACTATGGTTAACTGTAAGTTCATGGCGAAAAAAATGCTAAATAAGTTGAATCTAGATGGCAACTCTTTTTTGTTCGTATAGCATCATGGAAAAATTATACTGTATTTTGCCCTTATGGCAAAAGCGTATACAATTTTTTTTATTAATGTCAGTTTTTTTAGCACAGTGGCAAGTAGTTCGTACCCATCCTACTTTTTTTATTGTGTATGTCATGGCATTTTTTTTATTGTAATTCAAGGCACATTTCTTCATTTGCAATATAGAAAAATTCCTTTGTGGGACCACAACAAATTTTCTTTATGGGCCATGTTAAATCTATTTTTTGGCCCATGGAAAATTTATTTTTTTTACCATGGCAAACTTTATATTTGACCGTGGCAAACTAATTTATTTTTTACCATGGCAAGTTTATATTTTATGATGCCAAAATTTATATTTGGACCTGGCAATTATTTATTTGGATCCTGGCACATTTCTTTTTTTCGAAGCATGACAAATTTATCCCTAAAAACCCGAAACCCTATTTTACCATGGAAAATTTGTATATGGACCATGATAAAATTAATTTTCATGCCATCGCTTTTTCTACTTGTTGGACCATGGTCAATATTTTTTGGAACTTGGTTAGTTATTTCTGGAATATTGTAAGTTGTGTTTTATATACCATGGTAAATTCCTTTTTGGACACATTTTTTGTTGAACAAACCTTCATGAATTCATTTTGTACACCATGGAAAATTGATTTTTGAACATCCCATGGCCAAATACGCTTTCATAAGACTATTTTATATTTTTTCTAATATTGTTTTGTCGGCAAGTTATGAAACAGTGTCAACTTAGGTTCAGACATAATTGTTAATTTTGTCTTTGTTTTGTTCCTTAGGCATGGCAGATTTAGTTTCTCATGAATGACAATTGTTATTTTTCATGTACAAAACTTTGTCTGCAATTTTATGTATTCTTAATGTTATTTGGTTTTGGAGTTTTTCTTTAGCGCAAGCAATTACACTTTTTAGAAGGAGACCCCTCAAAACGCTTGATAGGAAATGGTTCGGGATGGATGGGTTCGCACAACGAACGAAAACGTTCGCTGGAGTGATCATCCGAGAGGGAATGAATCGTTCACAAGGAACGCCCTCCAAATCTGACTTCCCCCTATTGAGTTTTAGAATTTGTGACATCTCGCTAAAACTTCTACGGTTTTACGCTAACCCATCTTGCACTTAGCCTAGTGATTATTACATCATGATGCATCATTCAAGAACGGTGCTACAAGCCTTAGGCTGTAAAGACGAGAGTGGAGGACCGACCTCCCGTGGAGATGACTACATTAGGGTCAAAATGCATATTCAGATTATTTTGTAATCTCCCCAGTTTGTCCAGCCGGTAGAGCAAATATAATTTCGCTGCAGTATGTAGGTGCAAAACTGATTGCATGAATGGACCGCAAAGAGATAAAACATGCCGCAAATTTGTTCTGAAGCACAAGAGTAAAACAAATTGCACTTCGAAATTGCGTTGTTCCGTTCAACAAAAGGAAAATATGCATGGAACCATCAAAAGAAACTCAACAGGTGCCGCCGCAGTGAACAGCAAAAGCACTTATTTATCCAACATACTCCTACACAACCTTGGCTCAAATTGCGCACATCTATCATCAAAGATGCACAGGAAAGATAACAACGAATAGTGGTTATATTCATGGAAGAAATTCTGATATGAATCAAGTTTTCTGTATCTATGCAGATATGAATGAAAGAATTCCAGATATCAATCTGTTTGGAGGTCGACAAAAATTCTGACACCAAAGATCTCCATCCAATCTACTCTAAGATTATCTGTCTGTTGTATCATCCGCTGGCTCTCTTTGGCATGGATGTGCTTGAGCTTCACTCCAGACTCCAGAGTCTCGGGTGATAGTGTAGCTCCTCTGCGCTACATCATGGTGATGTCTGTGAAATGAAACAGCAAATTAAATCCAATTAGTGACAATATCACAGCCATTAACTTGATTAAGATTCGAAGGATGCAGGTACGGATAACAAGAACAATCAAAGGCTGCAGTTCATGGTATGGCCGTGCCTGGTTGAGCAGCGGCCGAGCGAAGAGCGGGGTAGGCAGCGAGCGAGCAGGAATCAGACGCCGGAGCGCGTCATCCACGCTCTCACGCCCGGAGCTCCCCCGAACGCTTTAACCCTCGCCGGGCTCCTCCCGGCCCACCGCTTAATTTTGCGCCGCGCGCCGCCTCCCCAAACGCCACCGCCACGCCGAGGTGGTCGGCGCGGACGACCATGGTTCGTTCTTGGACGAACAAGAACTCAGATTAAGAGCGTGCTCCGCCGTATCGGCTAATGGCGCGCTGCTAACCCCTCTTCTTGCCTCGCTGTTATACGAAGGGAAGCGCCGCCACGCCGAGTTGGCTGGCGCGGACGACGAGGAGTCGTTCTTGGAAGAACAAGAACTCGATGGGCGGGGCACCGCCACCGTCGCCGCCGCTCCGGCAAAACTGACCCCTCTTATCGCCTCACATTTCTACGAACCAGCGTCCGCCATCCCAGGGCGCCTCCGTCATCAATGGCGTCGCCCGAGAGGTGGATGCTCACCCGCCTGCCCGCTTCGGCATTAAACCCCTTTTCTTTCGCCTCCCTGTTCTACGCCCAGTTCTTGGTTTCTTTCGCCCAATGCAATACCGAAGAGCGGGGTAAGGAAGGAGGGGGGATGGGCGTACCGGCGGCGGGAGAGCGCGTGGAGGATGTCGGCGCGGCGGTGTAGAGGCCTTGGGAGTGATCCTGCCCACGAAGAAGAAGGACGGCGGACACGGCGCCGATGACCAAGACGAAGGCGAAGGAGAGGAGACGTCTTCCACCCCACGCTCGATCAGCGACCTCCACGGGACGCTCCTCACGTTCGGGCCGTCGGTCGAGGCGGAGGCGCCATCGGTCGCGGCGGTCGCGGCGTGGGAGGGCGCCAACAGGAGGGACGACGTAGTCCATGGCGTGCGGTGGTGGGCGGAGGAGGGCTGGCAGGGGAGGAAAGATGGAAGAGACGGAGACGGAGACAGAGGCGTCGGTCGAGGCGGAGGCGCCATCGGTCGCGGCGGTCGAGGCGTGGGCGGCATCGGTCGCCGAGGTCGAGGCGGAGGAGGTATGGTGGTCGCGGCGTCTGCGACGTGCAGGTGCTCCGTCCTCGGCCGCCTCCTTGCTGCGCAGGGCGAGGAAGCGGTTGGAGTCACCCAAGGGGCTGAAGCGAATGTTCTCCCGGCCTACAAGGGGCTGGTGCTTGTAGTTGGGAGCGGGGAGGGCGCCAACAGGAGGGACGACGTAGTCCATGGCGTGCGGTGGTGGGCGGAGGAGGGCTGGCAGGGGAGGAAAGATGAAGAGACGGAGACAGAGAGAGCCTTCTGTGATTTATAGCTTGTGGTTGCCTTAGAGCATCTCCAACAGCACCGCTTCGCGTCGCGTCTAAAAAATATTTTTACAGCGCGCGCCGGCTAGTTTAGCGCAGGGATAGGCGCTGGCTCTAACAGCCGCGCTATAATGCAGGACGCGCGCGTCGCTCCAGCAGTGCCCAAAAGTGCAGCGCGTGCAGCAGGCACAAACCACATATACATTTTAAAAAATAGTGAAAAAAACGATTAAACAAACAAAATAAATCAACAATAATAATTATTACAACTCAAATAAATAGTTTCTCGTTCAGTACAACAAATAATGCAATAAACACAACCAATAGTTCATGAACAATACATACCTTGTAGGCGTTTTGTCGAACACCTTGCGGGCGCGGCGCGGCAGCGAGCGGTGGGGCGCTGTTCCTCGGACGTCGGAGGCGCGCGAGGGCCGGCCGGACTAGGAGGGGTGGGGCGGAAGCGCGGCGGCGCGGGGAGGCCGGGGAAGCGCCTGAACGGGGGGCGCGGGCGGCGGCCGCAGCGGAGACAGGCCGGGGAAGCGCCGGCGGGCGCGGGCGGCGACGGCGGCTCGGGGATAGGCCGGTGCAGCGCCGAACGGTGGCGGCGAGCGGCGGCGGCAGCGCGGTCGGATGGGCCGGTCGCGAGAGTGTACAGCGAGCGCAGAGAGTGCACAGCGCAGGAAATAGCAGGAGAGAGCGCAGAAGAAAGAAGGAGCGAGCGCGGGAGAGTCGCGCGCGAGAGCCCGCGCAGCAAATAATGGGCGCGGGATTGCGTTTCGGCCAGCGCGCTCAATTGGAAATGGTGCGCGCGCAGTTTTTGCGCGCCCGCTGGAGCTCCCGCCGCGTCGCGCGCGCTAAATCCAGCCTTTTTTACGGCGCAGCGCGTGTATAGCGCGGCTGTTGGAGATGCTCTTAGAGCATCTCCAACAGCAGCCGTGTTTGGCGCCGCGCCCAAAAAATTTATTTGCCGCGCGCGCTTTCGCTGGTTTGGCGCGTCGCGCAGCGCTGGCTCCAGCAGCAGCATAAAAATGCAGCGCGCGCAAAAATGAAAACATGTGAATTTGCCACAAACAAGTTGAGATGCATAAAAGTTCATGTCCACAAGTTCATTCAACCAAGTTCAAAATGCAAACAAGTTCAAGACATATAAATGAAAGACACATCATTCATCATCTTCCTCGTCTTCGTCCTCATCTTTCGAAGACGATTCTTCCGCCTCCGTAGATGAATCTTCCTCCCTAACCTCATCACGCACCGCATCACATGAAGCTCCGACGGTGTTGGCAAGATCTTCAACGACGGCCGGAGGTGCACTCATGCCTCCCATGGCGGCCGGAGGTGCACCCATGCCTCCCATGAGAGAAGCAAAACTCATGCCTCCCATGGCGGTCATAGCGTCGGAGGGTTCTCCAAAGCCACCCATGCCTCCCATGGCGGCCGGAGGTGCACCCATGCATCCCATGGCTTCATAGCCACCCATGCCTCCCATGGCGCCGAGGCCACCGCCACCCATGGCGCCAAGGCCACCGCCACCCATGCCGTGGATCAAGACTCTTTTTTGGATCAAGACTTCCTCACGGGCAAGGTTGACATATTCCTTTTGCGCATCATTGAACAAAGATGTGTCCAAGAAGAACAAGTGCTTCTCCATTTCCAACAACTTAGCTCGCTCCTCCATGCCCACCTTCCTCTCCTCCAATGCCACTTTCCTCTCCTCGGCGGCCACCCTCCTCTCCTCGGCCGCGGCATCTTGGTTCCTTGCCATTTTCCTCACCTCGTTGGCTTCTTTTCTTGCCTTCACAATAGCTTCCATAGCATTTGTGAGCTCATCATCTCCTTTCCTCTTCTTCTTTTCGGTTTTGTCCTTCTTGCACCCATCCGGTCGTTTTGGTTACGAGTATGAAACCGAGTTGGGTGTGGGGCTTCTCTTGCCCTCATCACTTGCTGCATCATCCTCCTCCTCATCATCATTCAACTCAATTGTTCGCTTGCGTTTGTTGCTCAAATGCAAATCATCCAAATCTTCACGCTTCTTCCATTTCTCATCATCCTTCAACACTTCATAGCAATGAGGCAAGGTAAAGATCTTTCCTTTCTTGATCTTCCCCTTTTTGGTTGTCCTCAATGTTTGTGGGTTTCACGCTGTGTGCGCATTTGTGTTGGTTCCAGTTTTTTTTTAGATTGTGTTGGTTCTAGTTAGACTTGTTTTTTTTTTTGCTATCAATGTTTACATGTATGTCCACGAGCTAAGATCATCTCTAGCAGATCCCGTATAATCGTCGGGACTATAAAATTGCGGCGATTATACGGGTTTGGGCCTTTTTTGTGCCAGACTAGATACTGTAAACGCGATCAGACCCGTATTTTTTTTGGGGTGGCCCGTAAAAACGACCCCTCGACCGCAATATCTGCGGGTTTTGCCGCTGGATGCGGGTCAAAACCCTATCCCACCGCCGCCGCGTAAAGTCCCTACACCTCACCGCCGACGCCTCAGATCCGCCGCCGCGCACCTCCATTCCGCCGCCTAGCCGCTCCAATCCACCACCAAAGATGGCTAACTACGGCGGCCGTGGAAACGACAACCCCTGAGAAGGCTTGTCGCGTCAGATCCGACGCTGCGCGGAAGCGCGCCGCCCGCCGGTACACGCAGTGGGGCCCGCCGCCGTCGCTCCTCTGTCTCTTACGGCCGCGCGCGGCCGCCTCTTCTCCGACAGCTCCTCCGAGGCGTCGAGATCACGCTCCTTCCTCCCCACGAAAGAGGACCGGTAACGCCGTCAGAGGGACAAGGAGATAAACACCGTGCTCTACGAGCAGGGTGTCGCATCGGCCCACGCCTTCGGTGACAAGGTGGAGGAGTGGCGCCGTGAAGCCACTGTGTAGGAGCGCATCTACGTAGAGCTATCCTCCTCCTCGGACGACGACTGAGCGCTGTCGCATCTACTACCGCACGAGCTACGGTTAGCTCAATTTTGCGTAGTCGGTAGGATAGTTAGTAGCTCGGGTGAGCTCCGGTAGGGTTAGCTTACCTCTACCCCCCTTTATTAAGTGATGAACTCTAAATGTAGTATGTATGACCATGTACTAAGTAATGAAGTCTGAATGAGTGTGGTTGTGTCGTCCGCGGATGATTTTTTTCAAATTACACAATTTCATATACAGGGTATGTTCTGGAGCGTAAAATTTCGCCCCATAAAACCCCGCTTCATCGAATTGTAAACATCTTTTGTGGGTCGCAAAAATGCAGGGTCTGCAAGAGATGCTCTAAGAGCACCCAAGCCCGCGGACTTGTTCAGTTAGTAATGATTTTGGTTAAGAAACTTGCAAAATCTTACTCCGCCACCCAGCAACTTGCAGTCCCGAAAAAAAAGGAAGAACACAACCATGACGCGACATCTGGCGCCACGTTAGTGGAGGCGGGGCTGAGGCAGTCATTGCGCACCATTGCGCAACCCCCTGTGTTTTGTCGAGATCAGCCCGCAGTCCAAACCTCAGTCACACATATGTATATGAAAAAAATGCACTCGCATTTATGGTAAACCACGCTAGTGTCCATGTCGATCTCTTCATCTCCTCGGTCTGAGCTCGCTAGAAGCTTCCGGTCTATAATGACATCAACCACCTTGACGACGTCGTCAACGTTCTGTGGAGCCATGTAGCCACCTTCATCCATACATCTCGTCACCTGCAAGACGTCTCCCCTTCCGATTGCAATAAGCAAATCACATTTGTCAGATTAAGGCAAGAATATATATGAACACAGGTTTTTAGAGTATGTGAATTAGTTTGGTTAGCTTTGGTAAGTTTGCTGAGAGTAGGCAGTTAGGGATTTGGACCGATATGGCAAAAAATTATGAAGTTTTGATGATTATCAAAGATTTTTCTTTTTGGTCAATGTACTTGTTCTTTACATGGATTATTGCTACCGATTTACGCATGTTTGAGTGTTACATTGTTTGTGATCTTGTGCTGGAGCACATTCCAAACACTTTTCCGTAAACTGGACCTACAAGAAAAAACCAACCTTGCAAACTTGACCCGAGTGGATACGTGATACATAATTTTTCTTTTGTCTTTTTGTACTAATACTTATATGTACGTACACACTTCCTTGGTTTTTTGCCTCCACATTTTAGGTTTGATTGAAATCAAACTTTATAAAGTTTCAAGTTTGTAGAAAACAATATGAACACTTGTGTAACAAATTTATATGATGTGAAAATATATAAAATAATGAATCCAATGGGCACTGATTTGGTGGTATATATGTTAATATTTTTTCTACAAATTAGTTGAAAGTATTTAAAGTTTGACTGTATACAAACTTAATATGTGAAGTAAATAAAAATAATGGGAATACCTACTTTTTAAGAACTTGTCTCGTGGTAACCTTATGTGTACCCTTAGCATAACAAGACGAACATAGTTTTTTCTATTTATGTCCCCTAAGGGATGATCAAAATCTTCTTGATCCACATAAAATCTCATGTACACAGCGCATGTAAGGATTTGTTCTCCTTTTTTCCTTTAAAAGTCTCGCATGCCTTCTACAACAACCCTCAACACCGCAACCTTTTGTATGCTCCAACATTGTGGCTTCCCAGCGCGCTCCTTGCCATCTTGACATTGAACATATAAATGTGGCTGGGTTCGTAGGTAGAACGAAGACGTCCACGTCGCCCCCTGTAGCGCTATGAATAGTGCTCTCGTGCTCTCGAGCCACCGCTTGTCAATTCCTTGCCCCGCCGGAGACATTTTAATAATTTCACGTAGATGTGTATAAAACTCAACCTCTCCCGTGGAGAAACCCATCGCCCGCTCCTGCACTCTCCTCCCCCTGCTGCCCATTCTTCACTTCCCCGCCACCTCCCACAAAAACCCTAGCCGCCCCACGCACGTCGCCGCCCGCCGCCACCCATCAGACCTCGCGGCCCCGAGCCAACCACCCTCGTCATCCCCACCGACAGGTCCAGCCACCGTCGTGCCCGGCCTCGCACCCTGATAACCCACAAGTATAGGCGATCGCAACAGTTTTTGAGGGTAGAGTATTCAACCCAAATTTATTGATTCGATTCAAGGGGAGCCAAAAAATATTCTCGAGTATTAGCAGCTGAGTTGTCAATTCAACCACATCTGAAAAACTTAATATCTACAGCAAATCATTTAGTAGCAAAGTAGTATGGAAGTAACGGTAACGGTGGCAAACATAACAATAGCAGTTTTGTACTGATCGTAACAATAGCAACAAAAAAGTAACTTAGCAAAGACCATTATGTGGAAAGCTCATAGGCAATGGATCAGTGATGGATAATTATGTCGGATGGCATTCATCATGCAACAGTCATAACATAGGGTGATACAGAACTAGCTCCAATTCATCAATGTAATGTAGGCATGTATTCCATATATAGTTATGCGTGCTTATGGAAAAGAACTTGCATGACATCTTTTGGCCTACCCTCCCGTGACAGTGGGGTCCTAACGGAAACTAAGGTATATTAAGGCCTCCTTTTAATAGAGAACCGGACCAAAGCATTAGCACTTAGTGAATACATGAACTCCTCAAACTACGGTAATCACCGGAAAGAATCCCAGTTATTGTCAGCCTGCGGGATGCGGATCATAACTCGTAATAGGTGTCTATAACTTGCAAGATAGGATCAAGAACACACAGACACACACACACACACACACACACACACACACACACACACACACACACACATATATATATATATATTCATGAAAACATAATAGATTCAGATCTGAAATCATGGCACTCGATCCCTAGTGACAAGCATTAAGCATAGCAAAACCATAGCAACATCAATCTCAGAACATAATGGATACTAGGGATCAAACCCTAAGAAAACTAACTCGATTACATAATAGATCTCATCCAACCCATCACCATCCAGCAAGCCTCCGATGGAATTACTAACGAACAACGAAGAGCATCATGAAATTGGTGATGAAGGATGGTTGGTGATGACGAAGACGTCGATTTCCCCTCTCCGGAGCCAAATCAGACTCCAGATCTGCCCTTCCGAGGAAGAACATGAGGTGGCAGTGGCTCCATATCGTAAAACACGATGAACTCTTCTCCCTGATTTTTTTCTACCCTAATAGGAATATGTAGGAGTGGAAACGGGGTCGGTGGAGCCTCAGGGACCCTACAAGCCAGGGGGCACGACCTTGGGGGGCGCCCTGCAGGCTTGTGGCCTGGTGGTGGCCCCTCTCCAGTTGATTCTTTCACCTATATTTTTTATTAATTCCAGAAATGTTCTCCGTAAATTTTCAGGTCGATCCGAGAACTTTTATTTCTGCATAAAAATAACATCAAGGCAATTCTGCTCAAAATAGAGTTAGTCCGGGTTAGTTCATTCAAATCATGGAAATTGGAGTCCAAAACAAGGGCAAAAGAGTTTGAAAATTAGATACGTTGGAGACGTATCAAATCCCCCAAGCTTAAACCTTTGCTTGTCCTCAAGCAATTCAGTTGATAAACTGAAAGTGATAAAGAAAAACTTTTACAAACTCTGTTTGATCTTGCTGTTGTAAATATGTCTAACTTATGTTCAGATCTTCACCTAAGATAATAGACTAACCACATTCACAATAACATTTAGGTCTCATATTTACTTATATCAATGGCATAATCAACTAGAAAGCAATAATAATAAATTTCAGATGACAACAATTTTATCAAAACAATCATAATACAATATGATAAACTCGCTAGCTCTTTGTGAGACTGCAAAACATAAATGCAGAGCACCTCCGAAGAACAAGGACTGACTAGACATTGTAATTCATGGTAAAATAGATCCAATCATACTCAAACTCAATATCAACTAATAACAAAGCATACAAATAACAGAGTGATCTCTAACTGGTGCCTTTTTTAAGAAGAGGATGACTCAACAGTAAAGTAAAATAGATAGGCCCTTCGCAGAGGGAAGCATTCATTTGTAGAGGTGCCAGAGCTCGAGCTTTTAAAATAGAGATGAATCAAAATTTTGGGTGGTATGCTTTCATTATCAACATAACAACTAAAAGATCTCAATATCTTCCATGCTAAATACATTATAGGCGGTTCCCAAAAAGAATAGTAAAGTTCTTACCCCCTCCACCAATCAATCACACTCCACGGCGGGCCGAATCCACGTACCGTCTATACAAACATCAAACCCGGGGGAGTTTTGTTTCATTAAATTTGATTCGACTTTTGAGCACGGAACTGGGCATCCCGATTACGAGCCACCTTCTTGTGAATGATAGTGAATCAACACATATCTTGAGAATAACCCACCTAGCATGGAAGATACTGACAGCCCCTAGTCACTACATGAGCGGTTAGGGCATACAAAATAGAATATTTATTTGAAGGTTTAGAGTATGGCACATGCAAATTTACTTGGGACGGTAGGTAAATACCGCATATAGGTAGGTATGCTGGACTCATATGGAACAACTTTGGGTTAATGGAAACTGATGCACAAGCAGTATTCCCGCTTAGTACAAGTGGAGGCCAGCAAAAGGCTGTGAAGCAACCAACTAGAGAGCGACAATAGTCATAAACATGCTTTGAGATTAATCAACATTGAGTGCAAGCATGAGTAGGATATAAATCACCATGAATATAAACATCGTAGAGGCTATGTTGGTTTTGTTTCAACTACATGCGTGAACATGTGCCAAGTCAAGCCACTCGAATCATTCGGAGGAGGATGCCGTCCTATCATACTACATCAGAATCATTTTAATATGCATGTTGGCACTCAAGAGAAACCATTATTCACTCCTAGCTAATTAAGCATGGCATAAGCAACTACAATCTCTAATCGTCATTGCAAACATGTTCAATCCATAACGAGTTGAATCCAGAATGATGAGCTAATCATATTTATAAAAACAAGATAGGTCGAGTTCATACCAGCTTTTTTCCATCTCCGTCACTTCATCATATATCGTCATTATCGCCTTTCACTTGCACGACCGAATAGTGCGGAAAATAATAATAAGAGTGTTCGTGCATTGCACTAAGCTGGAATCTACAAGCAATAACTCAAAGGAGAAGACAAGGTAGTATAAACTCTCTGATAGATAAACGATAATGAATATGAGAGCCACTCAACATGTCATCGTGGTCTTCTCCTTTTGACCCAAAGAAGAAATACAAACTATTTACACAGGGAAGCCCCTAACAAGCAAAAGAAGAATGAAAAAACATTTTGGGTTTTGTTTTAACACTACAACTAAACAAGCTAGAACTAATTTTTTGGATTTTCTCAAGGTTAATGAAGCACACAAGAAGAAGACAAAAATAAGAAATAAACTACCATGGATGGTACAATGAAAAAGTATGAACACCAGCAATTGGAGTGAGTGTGTGAACATGAATGTAATATCGGTGAGGAATACATACTCCCACAAGCTTAGGCTTTCGGCCTAAGTTGATCTACGGCCATGGCTGAAAATAACCCTCTCCTAGATACTCTAGAGAATACTAAGGGTTCCATTGGTTTGAGAGCTCCCACGGCTCCCACTGAAAAACTAGAACCTGGTACGGTCGAGGGCTGGTGCAGGCTCAGGTGTTGGGGGTTGCGACAGGCCCCAGTATTTGTAAATGTCCTTGGGCATAATAGTGTACTTTCCTGCATGGATATCAAACCAAGAAGCATCATGCAAAGTAATAATCTCATAGGTACCCTGACTAAATACTAAGTTGTAAATCAGCCTCTTATCATTGTCTTTCTTAATAAAATCATGTGCTACCATCCTATCATAATCTAAATATCTTGTAGGCAGAAGCATTTCCTCTTCCTTGTCAAGCCTAATAGGATCTCAAAGTGATTAGCTAAACAAGATGCATAGATATCTCCGAATATAGGGCCCTTCTAACGGTTGAAGTTCAACCGTTGAGCCACTATAGCGTCCAGACTAAAAGTTCTATAAGCAAGTAAAGCATGGCGCAGAATAGTGAGGTCGGGAGCACTGAGGCTACGACTCTTGCAACGACCAACTAAACATCTCCCTGCAAATAATGAATAATAATGTAGAACAGGAAAATGTATGCTGGACGCTCTTGCTTTTGACACCCCTCCTCCATGTCTCGAGGACATGGTTCACTGATGCTGCCCTCAAAAGGTATTTTGGAGACATTGCAAAAAACATAAAGTGACATTTCCTTAGGCACATCGTATAAATGAAACTCTACCATGGGAGGATTCTTCCTAGGATAACAGTGAAAATTTTGCACTAAAGTATTAGTAAGTAGGAGATACTGGTCACACTTATCGTTGATGAAGTCGGTGATGCCTGCATTTTCTGGTAGATAGTAGAAATCTTCATAAATTCCGGCCGCCCTCAAGAATGCCTCACTTGGCCATTCACATGGTCGAACTTCCGCGGTGCAAGGAATATTGTATCTAGGCTTCTCATTTTCATTTTCTTTAAAACCCCGGCTTGAAGAGCCTCTTAGCAATCTCGTCATCTTTTCTTTTTCTTAAAAATAAATCTGAAAATTTTAGATACTCCACATAAAAAATGGACAAAACTCAATCATAGCTTATAGCAACTACTCCCACAAGTGCCTAGAAGCTATATCATGCATCAAAACTACTTGGGACCCTACAAATTTGACATGCAAACTCAAGAACAAGGTCACCACAGCAGCAAGATTTTGCAATATATAAAACAGTAGAACAAAAACTAATTGGACCATTGGAGGAGTTACATACCGATGATCAATCTCCTAAAATAGTTTTGCAAATGGGGCTTTGAGCAAGGAGGTCGAAAATGGCAGTAAGATGAGCTAAAACACGGGTTTGAGCAATGGTGGGCTTTTTTCTGGAGGAAGAAGGACTGGATTGGTACTGGAATAAGTGAAGGGGCCTTACGTGGGACCCACAAGCCAGGGGGGCACGCCCAGGGGGTGGTCGCGCCCTGCAGGCTTGTGGCCCACTGGTGCAGCCCCCTGATGTGTTCTTAGCACCATAAATTCTTAAATATTCGAGAAAAAATCATACTAATTTTTTAGGGAGTTCTGAGAAATTTTATTTTTCAGGTCATTTTTCTATTGCACAGATAAAACGGAAAACAGAGAAATAATATTTTTTTACTAAATTGAAACTAAGGAACGGGAATTAAAAGTTGGGTACAGAAGGTTGTGCTTTCTAAATTCACCCATCTCATGCCCGTCAAAAAGAATCCATCAATAAGGTTGATCAAGTCTTATTGACAAACTTTTTCGAATGACATGGAATAGGAGAACCTTCGAATAACACTAGGTTACCTCAATAGGGATATGCATGTCCCCAACAATAAGTATATCATATTTATTTTTGACTGTAGGAAGAGGGAATTTAAAGTCTCCAATAGTGAACGTTGGAATTTTTTCAATGGAGTTGATGTTATGAACTTGAGATTGTTTCTTCGGAAAGTGTACCGTGTGCTTATTACCATTAACATGAAAAGTTATACTGCCTTTGTTGCAGTCAATAATTGCCCCTGCAGTATTCAGAAAGGGTCTACCAAGGATGATCGACAAACTGTCGTCCTCGGGAATATCAAGAATAACAAAGTCCGTTAAAATAGTAACGTTTGCAACCACGACATGCACATCCTCACAAATACCGGTAGGTAAAGAAGTGGATTTATAAGCCATTTGAAGAGAGATTTCAGTAGGTGTTAACTTATTCAAGTCAAGTCTACAATATAAAAAGAACGAACACTAACACCAAATCCAAGGTCACATAAAGCAGTTCTAACATAATTTCTTTTAATGGAGCATGGTATAGTGGGTACTCCGGGATCTCCTAATTTCTTTGGTATTCCACCCTTAAAAGTGTAATTAGCAAGCATGGTGGAGATCTCAGCTTTCGGTATCTTTCTTTTATTAGTAACAATATCTTTCATGTACATAACATAGGGAGACATTTTCAGAATATCGGTTAAGCGCATGCGTACGAAAACAGGTCTCACCATTTCAGCAAAGTGCTCAAAATCCTCATCATCCTTTTTCTTGGATGGTTTAGGAGGAAAGGGCATGGGTTTCTGAACCCATGGTTCTCTTTCTCTACCATGCTTTCTAGCAACAAAATCTCTTTTATCATATCTCTTATTCTTAGGTTGTGGGTTATCAAGATGAACAACAGGTTCAATCTCCACATCATTGTCATTACTAGGTTGAGCATCGACATGAACATCATTATTAATATTATCACTAGGTTCATGTTCATTATCAGATTGTGTCTCAGCATTAGAAATAGAGATATCATTTGGGTTTTCATGTGACTCTATATCAGGTTCACTAGCAGCATGCGAAGTCCTATCATCATTTTTTTTCATTTTATTAGAAGGACCGGGTTCACTAGCTGCATGCTTGTGGCCCGGTGGTGGCCCCTCTCCGGTTGATTGTTTCGCCAATATTTTTTATTAATTCCAGAAGCGTTCTCCGTAAATTTTCAGGGCAATCCGAGAACTTTTATTTCTGCATAAAAATAACACCAAGACAATTCTGCTGAAAACAACGTTAGTCCGGGTTAGTTCCATTCAAATCATGTAAATTAGAGTCCAAAAGAAGGAAAAAAGAGTTTGGAAAAGTAGATGCGTTGGAGACGTATCACGCCCTAGGACCCCGCTCCCTTCCGCCGCCTCCCCCGCCTCCCACGTGCGCCCACATCCCGCATCGTCCCCAACCGTGTGGTCCCATGTATCGGGAGGTCCGACTATGCCACACACATGGCCACATAGCAGTGGTGGCGGTAGGAGGGGAACGACAACCCACTCGAACCGGAGGATCGGTGCCGTGGGCCTGCCGCGCGGGGTCATCAAGATGAGCTCCGCTCCGAGACTCCACCACCAAGCACGCCGACATCAAGGTACGCTCCCCCTCCTCTCCTCGTTGCCTCATCCGGCTACCACAGATTGACTTGAGCTCTCTTCGGCCTCCTCCTTCGGTTCTGCAGCTACTAGGCATGCGCTCGGTTTTGTTACATTTCCTCTGAATTACGTTTCCTCTGAATTAGTAAACCACTAGGCCACCTGCCGTTCTGAGGGGATGCGCTCGTGCACGACAGCTGTTGTATTTGTCAGATTGATGTTGCCTTGTTTACCACTTTATTTGGTTACTACAGTATAAGTTCTTGAGATACACTTGAATCTTGATAGTTTGTCGTATAGTCGTAGTTGATGTACCATCTGAGAATGATTTACTTCTCTCGATAGATCTGCTTTCTTTTTCTTTTTGAGGGATAAGCCAGCTCCGCTACCATGATTTCACAATATATCTTCTTATCATTTTTTCCTGTGTTTGCTTCAACATTCGGTGTCCACATGGAGTTCGCGAGAAGATTAACACTGGTATTAAGAGGTGACTTTGAGCACAGTTCTATGTTGTTGTTACAGAAGAAGATCATGACCACCGGAGGACTATATGAATAAGGCTCGCAAGGTTCTACATCATCAACTAACAACCACCTCCAAATAATTACTCAGATTAGCTCTCCTCCTATAACTAACCCATTTTACAAAGCAGCGTGACATTTCTGTTTCGACTGCAAGGATTCTAAATTGGATGGACCAGGAGGCTTTAAATGAGAGTCTTATACAGGATTGAGAATAGATTATGCTTTCGGAGTTTTCAAGCTATTGAAAGCAACTGAAGCTACGCTATGACAATCATCTAAGCTTGTTTGGATCCAGTAGATACCATTTTGAGGTAAGGATGGCTGTGAATATTAATTAGTGGTGCACATTCTTTGAGACCGTGCAAAATTCTAAACGAAAATTCTTGTATGAAATTGATAGTAGCAGAAACTGCTTATGCGTGAAACTACATCATATGCTCATTGGTCATTTTGCTTGGAGACATACTCCGTGCGTTAAGCCTACTAATTAGCTAGCTAGAATAAGTTGAGCCAAGAGATAGATGTTATTTGTTCTTTCTTGCTCTTTTTTTGTTGATATCCAGTCCTAACTTCATAAAACTGCACTACGCCTTCGCTTATGATGAGCCAAGAGAGAGACTGCTCATTAGTTTTATTTGTATTTAATGTACATAAATAATTAGAGTTTAGTTATATTAAGCATTAATTGTTTCCCAGCAATGAAAAATGGTAGCCTGCTTTTTCCCTTGACAAGTTACATTAGTAGTGTGTAAAAGTTTGTCAAAACTCTCATTCCTTGTTATGCTATAAACTGAAGGTCAAGATAAATTCTTCAATGTACAGATTGTTTGCACTTTCCGAGCACTGAAATCTCTATATTTTAGATAAATTAGCATTTGCCAGAAGAATTCATGGTTGGATTAACATATTTTCCACTAAAATTGGCATATTTAGAGCTTTCTATATATTATAGATTTTCTTTCAACGAGTTTATGTGAAGATGTGTCTTACTTAATGCAGGTAAACTATCATAGCCATGGAATGGCAGATACTAACCTTCAGCCTGGAGAATGTTCATGTAAGGGCGAGTACACAAGCATGTCTACTTTATCATATGGATGGTGGTGGATTTAGAGGAGCAATTTATGCACCAGCTTGGTATTCCATGACGTTCCACTAACTATGTGGGACCCACTCATTCATAGTGATGTATGTTCTTCTTCGAGGGAGATGGTTGTGTAAGAGATGGCAAGAATGTGTGGTATGTATTTCAATCCGCGTACTAATGAAATTTATTGACTGTTCATGCTGCTATAATAAGCCTGATAGTTTACTATGGAAACAGCAAAACACTTAAGAAGCATCTTAATTTTTATGTCATGAGATTTTAGAGGCTATTATTGACAATGATTTCCCTTATGCTAGAGATGTTGATAAAAAATCTACATCAGAACATACTTTGGTTTAATTCTTGATTAAATTGACACAGTTTGGCCCTTTCATCACTTGGTATATAGTATTTTTTAGTTACACCAACAATGAATTTTGGTTAGCACAAGAAATTGACATAGTACAATAGATTAACTATTGTGGTAGATTTATGGATTTTTGTCGGGTTGTGGTATCTATCCGTAGCATCTGGAAGATGCCAAAAATGCAATAAGCCTTTTTCACAAGGTTTTTGGGTGCTGATCAATGCTCATTACCTTTGGTATTATTTTCTCTTTCAGTCCTTTACTACTATTATTCAAAATCTTCAGTACATATGTTCAACTTATATTATTTTGGTGAATCTATTGATTTCTTGCCAAGGCCGACTGACACAGATTACAATGGTATTGGTGATCTGAAGCTTTTATAGAAGCATTTGTGTGTTCTCAATCTTGGGAGTTTAGGGAGCGAAAATAACATTTTACAATCTGCTATGGTCTTGCACTTCCACTGATCTGCTGCTGAAGAATGTTCCTTAAATTTCGTCTTTTTCCGATGATACGTTTGGCACTTGCATTCAGTTCTACTTGTATTCACTATTGTATCTGGAGATACAATTTCGTTATATGCGCTCCAATTTCTCCATGGCCACCAGTGACATTAGGTGGAAGATCAAGCCACGTCATTGAGCAGATTCGTGCCCTTGCACCTCCAGGTTCCTCTCCCTCACCCGACCCTTCCCCCTCTCCTTGCAAATAGGTATACCCATGTTTGTTTAGCTAATGTGACCCATTCTTGCAGGACTACGATATTGGCACTTTCAACATCTAGCAGTAAGAGAACTAACACCAATTAGTACGTGCATTGCAAATTATTCACGTACTTTTAAGGTAAAAATCTAGAGGTAGCTTGTAAAAATGCTTGAAAATAGCTTTGTCTCTTCACACGTGGGAGTAGAAGGACACTTTGCATTCTTATTTTTCTTTTCTCTATATATATACACATTTTTTTAATTCTATTTGTTTGCCACTGAAGCTTATGTTTTCCCGTTTTAGAATTGAGTGCGTAGGAAACTAGGAACAAAGCAACAAAGGTTATCTTAATTCCAAGAGCCTAATATGTTCTTCCATTCCCTGGTAATTAATTTGAATGTCTTTGTGAGGTAATAGAGCTAATACGAGGTTATGTTAATTCCTAGAGCCTAATATGTTCTTCCGTTTCCTGGTAATTACTTCAAATGTCTGTGTTAGGTAATAGAGCTAATACCTTTTGTTTCTTCATCACTATCAATTGTGTTAATTCTCATTTCAAAACCGAGAACGATAAAATATATGCATTAATCTCTGTTGGTATTTTTTCATACAACCAACACTGGTCTATGTTGATGTATTGCGTGCCAATTCATTGCCAAAATTGATGCAACACTCTACGTGAAGATAACATGGCTGCGAAAGTAACTATACCGTATAATAGAGACCAACTTCAGAGCAGGAACAACACTCGGGGACCATGATTTGAATCATATTTTGTCACAGGTCAAATATGTTTCTGATTGTCTTAATGATGCAACTTTACAATCAGAAGAAGTTCTCCAAAAGACCAAAAAGTAATATTGAAGCCTCGACAATGATATGGAAGGAATTTCTGCTTTAGGTAATGACAATGCGCCGAGATGCTTAGGCAACGAAGTCAATTTCGATGCCTATGGTACCTTTAGCGATGGCTCTCCTTGATGACCATCACCTCATAACCATAACCATCTACATGATGCCTGCTGCTATATAATATGCTCATTGTAAATAGTCTATTATCAGCTTACAACAATATGTACCAGCGCTAAATTTCTATCTGCTTATGCTCATTGTAAACTTCTTAGAACGTTGTGTATCAGCACTGGGTTCTCTGAGGACACTAATTCAACACTCAAATTATATTTTCTTATGGTATGCAGTTATCAAGTAATGCCATCATTTCCTTTTGATGAATCATGATGCCATGTAATCAGATAAAACTATATCCATTAGACTCTCACATACACATGCTTACAATGCTCGGCTCGCCAATGCTTTTTGCGTCATGGGTGCAACAGATCATCTAGTAGTTTTACAAAACCAAACCCACTGTCGAATCCATGAACTAGCTCGCTGGTTTTTACCATAAAATAATATATATTAAGAAAAATATGGTAATATAATACTGAAATTTGGGAAAATAGAAACTGCAAGCAAAATTTAAAATTACTCGCCATTTTTTGAATTTTTTGATTTTTTCCCGAATCCCGTATATTTCTGAAAACACAAATATTTTTCCAATCCATTAAAAAATGAACTTCTGAACAAACATGGAAAATCCTGTTTTTTTTTTAATTTCCAAGCAAAATTTGACAATCCAACATTTTATGAAAGTTCCAAACAAAATTTGAAATTTTCATACAAAATTTTCAATCTCGAATATTTTTCCATATTCCCAATATAATTTTGAAAGTATTGAGCATTTTTTAATTTCAAAATAAAAAAATTAAAAGGTAAATATAAACTAGAAAAGGAAAAACGAAAAAAGCGAATACGAGTGAAAATCAAAAAAGA